>NC_065514.1:28197611-28327430 GCF_006386435.1 Epinephelus moara
CCCCCCCCCCCGGTTCCGTGGTCTATGGGCAGGCCAGAGCAGACCACTTGCGGGCCAGGCCAACGGGGAACTCCCCGGTTCTCCCGTGGGCCAGTCCGGGCCTCTTTCTAATTTGCCGTGTTTTACATCATTTTAGTGTGGTGACTACCAAATGAATTCATAAGTCCAATTCCAATCACATAATTTCAATCACATAAACAAACAATGGCTCAATTCTGCTAAATATGTCCATCAATGAGCATATGCTCAGTTAGCGCCCAAAATATATGACAGCGGAATTTTGTGCCTATCTACTGCTTGCTCTGCCCAGCTGCTTGAAAGGATAGCTGCTGCAGCAATGGGCTACTATTTAATTTAGCTGCTAACATAAAGTACTCTTTAGCATTTTTGACATTTACAAAGCTTTACATGCTCTCACAACACATATAAGAAACTAAATGTAAAGTTTAAAAGCTAAGAACTAACTACTTCACAACACACATGCCAACATACCTGGAGGTGAGAAATGCAAGACTTGAAATATTTCTTCTTCCTCTTCCTACTAGCAAGAGGGCATCATTCATCAATGTAGGTAGTAGTAGCCTAGTTATGTAAGCTGGCGTCACCTACCTTACAGGAGTGGAATGACTACCAGAATTTATTTATTTATTTTTTTTTGAGTGAGAAATTGGAGGTGTGGCATGAGACTGTGTGAAATCAACCAACTGCGTGACTCTTACGGCGAATGCGTGAGAGTTGGCAGCTATGATAAAGCTCTTCGAGCTAGCTTGAATGCTAATTTTCAGTCAGAAGCTTGTTTGCCTGGTGCCTAGCAGGACACAACTTCATACAGTTTATTCAAGAGGTGCATTTGTACCAACAACTCCTGTCTCATAAGTGTATAAAACCCATGCTTCTTTTATGGAGCAGTTTATATTACAGCAGAAGAAGGTTGAATGAAATTGGATGGATAGCTTCCTCCATTTTCTTCTCTCCGGCCCTCCGTTTCCTCAAATGTCTCATGACAGTTTGTCATCGGTCATCAATTACATTCATGTCAAAATAAACAAGTTAAACTCAACATAAAAAGTGTGCACCTTCAGGGTTTGTCAGTGATTTTTAGCTCCACCAAAAATGTAGGATTATTTAAATACTACACACAGGGTCTTTAAAAACATAGATGGAGAGATGCAGGGAAAGACAAACAGACAGACATATAGGCTGCAGGTCATCCACATAAGATGCCTCATTACATGTCAAGATGCCAACTATGAAAAATCTTAGTAAGAGTGGTGAAAGTAGAATGATGGTATAAAGTCAAACCCTCTCCTCCAAGTGGAAAAAAAATCCAGTGAACTGCCCCACTGTTTATTTTGACTGAGACAATATTGAAATAGATGAGGCTTTGATGTTGTTGCTTTGTCTGCTGGAGAAAAAATATTAAGATTAATGTGCAATTCATCTCAACATGTAAGCACCTCAGAACAACTTGTTTTTCCTTTTTATTAAACAGCATTTGAAGTCACACACAAAGAAAACAATAAACCAAATGTTTGTTTGTCCCGCTAATCATCAAACCCACCATAGTTTAAATCTGTGTATCTAAAAAGGAAGTCCAGCGTCTGGGTTTACAGGAGTGACCCTTTAAGGGAAGAAAGAGGACAACTATGAGTTTTTTTGTTTTGACTTCATTTAAACTAGGAGAGGCAGGTGAATAAGGTAAAGATAATTGTTTAGGCTTTATACAGATAAGACCTGTGCAGATTAACAGATGATGTGTGGTGATCAAGAGTTGACAGAAGACTTTGGCGCTTGGACTTGAGAGAGACTTTGTAATTGAGGGGCATCAGCAGCAAGATAAATCTTCTACGGAGTCTAGACACTGGTGGTGGTGGTGGTGGTGGTGGTGGCTGATGACTCTAAGACTGATGGCTGATGAGGCTGATTAATCTGCAAAGACTGCGCAGTGATTGGGGAGGTGGAAGGTGTGCACGACTGCAGCATAAAAGAACTTCAGGAAACCATATTTAACACAAGAGGCAGTAAGATGATAGGCTAACAGAGAAGGTGTGTGATCAGCTGATAGAACAGCTGATGTCTCAGTTGAGAGCCCTCGACAATGACAGAAAGGGATTATGAATGCGAAGAGTGAATAACAGATGGTATTAGAAATGAATTATAGACCTAATCAAGTAGTTTCAGCCAATGAAGCAGTATTTAAAGTTAAGACATCTGATTCACAGACATTGAAGATTAATTCTTGGCAGAAAGACTTTGACAAGTATGAGACATCAGTTTGCCCTTTGGCAAGCAGATAGGGATCAACACAGAGTATGTGTGTAATGAGTTTGATGCTTCTTTCTCATTTCTGATCGGTGCAGTTTGAGATTTACAATTGCCTCTTGTTACATTCCCGGGTCCTCCCCATTTTCCAGTGGTAATAGACATAGCTAGAGATCAATGGTCATCCACCCTCCTCTTGAGACCACAGCTCCATTCTATACATCTTCACCCATGTATAGAAAACTTTCAGCATGCAAGACACTACGCCAAGCCAAGGCTTTTATTTAGGTGTACGACTGAGGGAAGGAAAATGGCCAAATGTGTTTTTAGTTTGTTGTAGGTCACTCATGCTCCAGCCCCTCCCTGTGCCAGACTAAGTAATTATTGTCTGCTCCAGAGCAAGGGATTGGCTGTTGGCCGCCTCTCTCTCTCTCTGTTGCCCTGGCAATGCTGCACTGTTATTGATAAAGTTGATAAAGAAATGCTTGGGCATGCACCTGACAGATTAGACCTGAAATCCCCTAGGTGGGGAACAGCAGCAGCCAGACAGCATACACTAAGTCCCCTGACAATCAGCAGCTCACAGAAAAAGTTTAGCTCAAGTGCAGGGACTGGGAAGAATGTAATTTTCTGTAGATTTGTTTGCTTTGGTTTGTCTTGCTCGTAATGTCGCTTTTAGATGTGTTTATGGCAGATTCAGAAGCTGTGAGCAGAAAAATAAGAGCTTTGTTAGCTGAGACAGCATTGATTGGATATAAACAAGTACCGACTACGGACTAAAGTTCCCATCAGTCTAAAGACTGAAGAGACTTACAGCTAAACAAACTGAAGTTCCCATCACGTCCCCACCAGTCTATGATGAGGACTTTCAGATGCAAATAGTGCAAAGTCATTTGATTATTCTTGTAACTCCACACATGTGGTGGATTTGTAAAAGCTTTTCTCTAAGCCCAACATTTGGTGGAATCATCTGGTTGGGATGGCTTGTATTCAGTAGTAAAAATGCCTTTGAAAAGTTGGAAACAATTCATGTAAATTGCTGATTAGAGTGTATTGCAGCCAAATTGTAAATACTAAGACATTTACAAGTACTGTCTTTGCAATTCTTTTCTATTTAACCTCCCTTAACGATTAACATCTGTGCCAACAGCAATCTAACAATTACATTATAGTCATATTACACCACACTATGTGTGTGAGAACGACATGTATTGTATCATCAACAGCAGATGTACTGTTTGCCGTTCAAACCAAAAATACACAATTCATTTCATGCATTATACAATCAATACATTACATTAACACAGAAGTCTGAGCATGAAGTGCTTCTGCATTCAAAACTTCAAGTGTAAAATCTATTTAACTTCACAAACTCAAACTGCCACAGAGCCTTGAGCAATAATGAAACCATTTCACTTGCTGGTGAGAATCCAATTAATGTCCACCAATCTATAAATTAGATTGGTATTTCACCTGTCAGTCAAGCTGTCACTTTGATGACATGGTTGGTAATAGTGGTTCTCGGGCATTAATATTAATATTCTTCAGTGGGCAAGAATTTAGAGAAATTCTTTGCAAGTACTTTCAAGCAGAAAACAGCACATTATTCTGTTGAAGAACGTGAAGTAACTTTATAGATTCTTAGCCTAATTAAGTATTACTGTCATGTGTGGAAGGTTCAAAGGGTCTTCTCCACATATGTGTAATGCCCACAAGGATTTAAAGGATGTGTTACTGCATATTCACATAGGTTTAGTAGCCTATTTTGGTATTACTTTGCAAAAAGACAATATACTGATTGGTTAGAAACAACAGTTTATATGTATACCTACGAACAGTAATGCACCACAAAGGAGTGGTGCAGGATTGAGTCCTAAAGCCTGGAAACTAGTTAGCGTTTTAGTACTTCTGGTTCCCTCATCTTTGAAGCCAATGGATTTTTTGAATGAGTTTTTAGTAAGATGCCTTAAATAGGGTGTTTCACGTTTTGTTCTACGACATACAATACGTCAGTAAATACCCCACTTGTAAATTCTGAAGCCTTTATGTGTCTTAAAAAAAGCAGTAGCTAACAAGCAGCTAAAGAATGTCATCACACCGAATATAGCCTCATGATGGCGGCCATGTTGAACTCATGTAACTGCGTTTTAGTTTGTTTATAGCCTAGTATTAGCTTTTTCTTTCTGGTGGAGCACAGTGTAACTCTGTTGAAATCCGGTGCTTGGGCAGTGACTTGTGGCGTCAGAAACCAACGAAAAAAGGCGTCCTTTAACATCAGCATGATGCACAGCCGGTTGCCATTATAGTTTAACAGGACGTGGACAAAAGTTAAGGCAATGAAAGTCCATGTAGAGCGGGTGGAAAGGATGGTGACGTAAGATTCTAAAGCCAAACCCTGTTCTTTTTCCTTAAACCCAACCTCATCCTTCTGTTGGCTAAACCTAACCACGTGCTGTTCTTGCCTAAACCTAACCATATGTGTTTGTTGTTGAGGGAAAAAAAAGGCAATAGTGTGTTCAATATGAAAGAGACTGTAAGTAAAGATTAAATTTCCTATGAAAATGGAAGTGCATCTTGAAAAAAGACAACTTGACACGGTGTCCCAGAACGTCAACAAGCAAAGCACCCAGGGTACCTTGGTCCATGACCAAAACGTCAATATGTGATGAGGTCGAGGTGAGAATGTGTTGTCTGTTGATAGCATTCACGCCTCAGAAATCCTAAAAGTGGCATCATTTGTGAAGATCATCTCACTGAACAAATTATGTAAGTATAATAAACTTCCGTGTGCCACAGGGATTATTTTCTGCAATAATTCATAGTCCTATTGGTTTTCTGATGAGGGAACCAGGGTGAGGTCAATCTCCGCATCAGCCTACAAAACATGTCATCCCTGCAGCACTCTTTTTGTATATAGCCCACATTATCGTGGAGGCTGCTATCATGTGACCAATGTACTCACGGGAGTAAAGAAGGAAGTAGTATGGGGACCAAAAGTCTGCTCATGGAGGCAGGTTGCTTTGGTGGATGGGTCAAACAACATAGCACTTTCCCCCAAGAGACTGGAGTTCGGAATCACGTGAAACCAAGTTAACTTTGAGTTATTTTACTTACTTACTTACTTAATGCCCTTTATGCCGGCTGGCATGTAGGGCAGCAACAACGGATCTCCACTCCTGTCTGTTCTGGGCCAGTGTCTTTACGGAACCCCAGGTGTGATGGGGAACTGCCCATTGGTCCGACATCCCATTGGTCCGACATCCCATTGTTCCGACCATATTAAACCCATTGTTCCAAAGTCCCGTTGTTCCGAAATCATCATGATGCCCTGTGGTTAAGGTCTGGTTAGGTTTAGGCACAAAAACCCTTGGTTAGGGTCAGGAAAAGATCATGGTGTGGGTTAAAATGAAAAATAAAGTGACAAACACATAAGCCATGAGCCTGCTTCGCCTCAAGCCTTTCCCAGCTGACCCAGAGCCGGTCGCGGCGCACCATCAAGGCAGAAATACGCCTGCCGGCAGCCGTTCAGCACCACGGAGAGCTCCCCACACAACCCAGACCCCAGAGTTAATAACAGGAGGTTATGGTGTTTCACTCTCTTCTCTCTATGGCACTTGTATCTCGACCAGTAGCCTACTTTTGTTGCGTTTGCTGATCCTTTATGGTACACAAATACAGTATAGCCTAGTATAATCACATATCGGAATAACGGGACGTCGGACTAATGGGATGTCGGACCAATGGGCTGTCGGACCAATGACATGGACCCGGTGTGATGCAGGGCCTTTAGCTCTCCTTCCACCGTCCTGCGCCAGGTGTTGTTGGGTCGGCCTCTTGTACGTTTACCATCTGGTGTCCAGTGAAGGGCAATTTGGGTGATGTTGTCTTGCTCTCTACAGATGACATGTCCAATCCATTTCCATCGCCTTCTCATAAGGATGGTAGCCATATTTTCCTGCTTACACAGGCTGAGAAGATCCTGGTTGGATATGGTTTGGGGCCAGAATATTCTCAGTATCTTATCTGTTATTTTAAGGTACATTTATTTCTTTTTCTTTTTCTTTTTCTTTTCGTAAACCTAAATTTGCCTAAACCCTAAAGATGCCCAACCATGTTTTTCATCGCCTAAACCTAACCTACATAACTTCACGTGAAGTATGTAACATCATTCGTGGGGTGCCAATTTGTTAGACGTCATACAAAATATTGTATGAGGATATATTAAACAAAATAGGTCTGTGACTAGTTGGATAGGATTGTACCTGTGATTAGTTGAGGGGACATAAATAGTCAATCACAGTGGCAGTAATCATTAAGTAATGATGCATTTGTATTAAAATTTTTAGCTCTCAATCTGAGGGGACATAAAAAGAACACTAACTAAATTGGCCATGGTAATACAGTAGTTATAAGTTATTCTCTGCCATGTAGAAGCCAAACAGAGTTAATCAGAAACAATCTTTTAATAGGGTGGTCAGTATATGCATGCAAATGCTGTATCTTGTAACTAGTTCATTCACAGCCATCCCCTGACTTCTTGCTTTCATTTTGTCTTGGTGTGAACACCAGAGGAGGTAAATGACAACAAACAGACTAATCCATCTTACTTCGTTGAATTCATCAAAGCTGTAAAGTTATTTGTTTTGATCAGATCCCCTGCAGGTTAGCAACAAAGCTAACAAACACAATATAAGCTACTTGCGTGTCCATATTATTTGTTTTCAAGCTCTTGACTTGTTATTGAGCTGTGATGTCCTCAATAAACCAAACTTAAAATTTGACACTAGCACAAGATGCTTCACGCTCAATTCTTGATAGACCTGGGGGCTGCAGGGCATGGAGCCAGGTGGAAGGCCGGGCGTTTGTGGCAGAGCAATGAGGTGGCAGGTGTTGTGTGGTCTGGCAGGAGGAGCCTGGGCTGTCTGCCTGTGGGTGCTGATTGACAGATGGGTGAAATAGTGAACCCTGTCTGGAGAATCCCGCCGCATGATGAATGGAGGTGTGACCGAGTTGCACCAGAGCACATTTGGATGCAGGGTATTAATCTGGTTTGACAGAGGAGGGGCAGGCACTGGTTCTGCCAGCTAATGTTGATCTAGGATCAGTTTTTAATCTGGTTTCTCCTCCATGTGTACGTTTATCAATTCATCTAATGTGATTACTGTTTTCCTACAACTACTGAAGCTATCCTCACACAGGGAAAACATCTACTACTATCACTCGGCCAGGAGGAGAGTTCATCTTTCAAATGGACCATCACTCACCCTGTGTTATGTTGAATTTGTGAAGAAATTTTTTTTCTCACTTGCCTGCGGTGAACAACAATCCAAAAACTGAGAAAGTTCTTGATAAATTAAAGTAATAGGTGTCCACAATTAACAACAACAAAACTCTATCAAAGCATTAATTTACAAAATCTCACACACAGTATAATCCAAGTCTCTGATCATATGCTCAATACTTCCCAAACACATGCATTTTGGCTACTTATTAAAGCACTTAAGCAAAAATAGTGAGTGCTACTCCTCTGTGTGTTAAACTGTTGATGTGCCATTTTATGTGTTTGGAAAGTGTTTGGAAAGTACTGAGCAGATGACTGGGTACATGATACTTACTGCTTGAGCTGTATGAGTATTTGAAAATGATAGTTTTGATATAGTTTTGCTGTTGTTAAATGTGGCTCCCAGTGATTACAATTCATCAAGAATTTCCCCAGTTGTTGGGATTTTTCGTCTGCCGGAGAAAAGCAAATTTTTCTTCACAGATTCATCGTAAAACAGAATGAGTAATTAATATACAGATAATCCTTTGGGGGTGGTATTTCTTTTCTGACATGTGAAACTGGGCCTGAAATGAGGAAAAGGTTAGATAATACACCCACAATAATCCTCAGCTCTATTGTTTCAGTTGTGTTGAGAAAAGCTTCCAGTAACACTTCTTATCATGTTACTGTCATTCATCAAGCTATTTGTTCCATCCACCCATCCCACTTGTACATCCATCAGTTTATAGCCTAGCTATCCAGATGGACAGCTGTTTTCTGATTGCATTGAGGCTTTTAGGCTATTTATTAACTTGTATTATACCACAACTCAAACCTGATTGAACGCCTGTATCAAATGCAGTGACACTTATAGTATTAAGCAATCAACCAGTCAATTAATGATATCATATAAAAATCAAATCAAGTTTAAAAACAACTGCACTTGAGGTGCTGTGCTAATTAAAAGAATGACACACAGATATACAGCAATATAACATGTACACAAATATAAAACAGAATAACACCAGTAAGAACAATTACATATGTGAAATGATTATAAAATGCTAAAATATTAAAACCACTACGACCAACCAAAGGCTACTGTTAACATGCACATCTTAAGATTCGTCTTATATGTGTCAACGGAGGGGGAGCGTTTGATTGAAAGTGGAAGGCTATTCCAGAGCTTTGATGCAGCTACCACACCAGCCTTGATCGTGAGACAGTTAAAAGACATTGCTCTGAAGATCTAAGAGGTCGGGAGTTGAAGAAGGGGCAAAGAAGTTCAGCAATATACTGGCATCCCAGCCCATGTACTGTATGGCTTTAAAACCAAATAAAAAAACCTTAAATTCAATCCTGTATTTCCTTCCTTCCTTTCACTGTCTTGGGCAAATATTTTAGTATTTTCATTCCTAAAAAGAACCCACAGGTAACCCTTCACATCCAAATAAAAACAGGTTTTATATTTCTGTAACAGGTGTCACAGTGTTTTAAATGTATCTTTATGATTGATTTGACAAAGCCACTCATCATAACAAATCCACAAATGTGCTCTTTCCTGATCTTGTCAGTGCAGACAGAAGGTCTCTCAGCAGGATCAGTTTCCAGCAGTTCACCTGTCTCCTGAGTGGGATGGATGCGCCTTGATCAGCAAGCTTGGCAGATGGGGATTCCCCAGGTGCATTTCAAAGGATATTGAGCAGATGAGTCAGTTTTATTAATTTACATTTTGTTCATGAGGGGTTTAATCATGTGAAAAAAACCCCACATTTCAACACATTCCCTCGCTGTGTTTTGCACAAGCTAGCCAACATTGTTAGAAAGAGAGTGAATATCATTTGCCACAGGTCGCACAGAGTCTAAGCTGTGATGTTGAGGAAAGTGGCAGGTTAGATGCAGCGGCTGATGCAGCTCAGGGATGACACTAAAATTTAAGTCCCATTAAAAACCAGTAAAGAAGGCAGTTTCCATCAGTTACTATCTTGTCTGGTAGAAACAAAGTGCCAGATGGGCTCAAAACTTTCTCCAACTAAATGAAAAGGAATCTGAAAACATTGCTTTTGGTCCTCCAAAGTTTATCCCAATTTTACAACAATATCTCGGCTCCCTGTCTACAAATGTCAAACCTGCGGCTAGAAATGGGTTTAATACGTGGCAATGACCTTTTGCTTGAAAAACAAGTTACAAAAGTCGTTCAATCATGTTTTTATCAACTGAGGAGCATCTAAAAAATCAGTGTTTTCCCTCTCGACCTGATCCCAAGAAGGTGATGCATGCTTTGATCTCATCCTGTTGAGATTATTGTAATTCACTGTATACAGGGGTTAAACCTAAAAATGTATCTCACACCTTCAGCTGGTACAAAACGCTGCTTGGCTTTTAACAAAGACGGTACTAGAAGACAGGATCAAAGCACTCCTGTTTTAGCCTTTCTTTGCTGTTTACCATTACGTTTTAAAATTCTAAGATTTTACTGATTACCTTTAAAGCACTTAATGGTTTAGCTCCTAGTTATATTGCTGAGTTGCTGCTCCCCTGTGCACCGGTGGACTCAGAGTGCCCCCTTGTTCGAAGAAAACACAGCAAAAGTGTCCTCTTGGATGCCCCTGTGGTAGATAAAATATGATGAAGTGTCCTATAGGGGGCCCTTATAGTGGGAAAAATGGGATGCAGTGCCACATAGGCTGTCCTACATGTTAGAAAAAATTCCTACATGCTACTATTTGATAAATTCGGCCTCTGATCAGCTCTGAGTGCCCCAGTGGAAGAAACTGATCCCGGTTCAGTTTGTTTGACTCATTCGAGACAGGCTTTTAACAGTAATAGACATCTTTATGAGACAGTCCGCTGAGGTTTGACTGAAGGAAAATAAACAATCCAAGTTGAATTTGAACCCACAACCTTAACACTATAAAAGTCTTGCTCTACCAGCTGAGCTATCTGAACTCTGCATGACTCTGTTGCAGTGCAAGCACATCTCAGTGTGAACAGGTGTCAGTCTGCAGTCTGTAAACTTTCTTTCCTCCGCAAGTTGAAGTTTCTGCAGCTTCAATTTGATCTTTGTCTCTTAGGTTTTTCGTGTTGAAAGGCTGTGAGATCGGTCCAGTGGTGAAGGATACAGACCAGAGACGTCACATAGGCATGTGTGCATGGGCAGATTATAAGACGATGAGCCCCTGGGCACAGATATGCAAAAGGCCTCACTCCCTCTCCTACACAGGAGTTTAGCTGCTTTTGTTGTCACTTTACCATATATGTAGTATTCTAGTCTGCAGGCTATTCAATTGACTCTGCAGGTGATAGAGGTGGCTGATCATGTGACCATCACTTGCATATTAAATAATGTGCAGCAACGCCTTCGAGCTAGTTCAGGCAGTCAACTCCAGCTGCACGCATTCATACACACACATCATACGTCACTCTCCATATGTCGTTTGCAAACACACCCTTCCAATTTGGCGGTCTATTTAAGCTGCAAAATCTGCCCAGCTCTCCTTTTGCCTTGTCAATGCTGCTGCCCTGCATCAGTACTGCTACTTGCTCTTTCAGCCTCACCTCCACCCCAGCATCCACCTGCAGGCTCCGACTAAGGGGGGAAATATTTAATCATCACTCCCTAATATCTCACGTAAACATATCCACGGGGAGCAATGAGGCTGGAGGCCAGACGCCAAACTCCAACTATGTTCTGCTGTTGAAATAAACATTTGAAACGTGGGCTGTCTGATTGAAATACAGTAAATTTGCCTCATTAAGGGTTCTTAATAAATCAAATGTATGCTTTCACCAACCATAAAACCTTGATGCTGTTCCACAGGCTGCCCTACATGCTAGAAAACTTTCCACATGCTGGTGCCCCACCACATGCAGCTGGTGCCCTTTATATTTATTTGTTTATGCCCCTGCCCCTCAGACAGCCTAAGTCTGCCTCTTCCCTATGAGCAAGTGCGCAGCCTCAGATCCTCAGGCAGGGCTCTGCTGGCTGTTTGTAAGTCCAGGCTCAGAGGTAAAGGTGACCGGGCATTTGCAGTTAGGACCCCTGAGCTTTGAAACTCCCTGCCTGAAAATCTGAGGCTTGCAGAATCAATGACATCTTTTAAATCACTTCTTAAAATGTATCTTTTTTTTAAAAGCCATCATTACTACTGGCACACTGTTTTATTTTCAACTATTATTATTATTAGTATTATTATTATTGTTATCACTGGAGTGCTAAACATAACCATGTGATTATATCTGGATTTTGTCACTTGGTTTCTGGTTTCCCTGTATTATTTCTGCACTGGGGAGATAACATTTTGACACCAAAATACATCAATTTCAAGCTATTGATCTGTTGAATCGTGGAGCCCTCCCCCCCACCAGATCCTACCCCCAGATGCATTATAAAGACTGTCTTGTGTATAAATCACTGTGAATCAAAATTAACACACTCGTGNTGAGGACATGATCACTGCCAAATGTGTTTGATCAGCTGAGCCTGGGTCAGTGCAGTGATGGATACGTGTTTGTCTCTGTATCACCTTGGGGCACTTTCTTAACATCATCAGTTTAAAGGTTGAATCGTAGGCTGTAACCAAGCGTTAAATGTACAAAATGTCCTATACAGTAATTCAAAGTAATTACTCAGAAGAGAATAAATTATAAATGCAGTTATAAAGGTAAAGACAAATCTTTTATTTATCAGAAAGATTTTAATTTTCACAGATGCATTATAAAGACTGTCTTGTGTATAAATCACTGTGAATCAAAATTAACACACTCGTGTTTTTCTCCAATTACCACCATATTCAGCTGTATTATTATTATTGCTGCTGCAATCCAATTAGAAATGTAGTCAGGCTCAGTTAATATCAAATAAATACCAAGCACCGATGGCTGTTGAGCTGGAAACACACCGATGTGTTGCGTCATATAAATACTTGACCTGTCGCGCTTGTCAACAGACAACCATGCAAAGTTATTACTACTTTTACAGCCTGTACAGATCTTATCCATCACTGCACTGACCCAGCCTGCACAGATCTTCCTGTACAGCCTGTAGATCTGGACAGCCCCTAATTAAACTTTATTTCTCACCTGAAGAGCCAGTCTCCAGAGCGAAAACTTGCCAGGCAATATCTTTTTGGCCACTGTCTTTATAATGATGGGATTGTGGGTCGTTTAGCTCGGGATATTTCTCTACCTCAACAACGAGTCGTGGTCACACATGAGACACAGCAACAGAGTTCTCTTTGCATCCATGGTGAGGGGAGGAGTCAAGCTGCCACAGGAGCAGAGAAAAAGAGCTGCTATGGGAGAGTGAGTGGGGGGATCTGGGGGCAGCAAGGCTGGAAATAGGACAGTGGCGTAAAGTGCCACGGGGTGGTGCGTCCAGGGGTGCTGACGTGCGTCCAGCTGCTGCCAGTGTGGGGTTGCACACTAAGAATAATAGGGGTGTATTTTTTTTGACACATGGCGTTCACTGCTGGTGTGTTTTGGCCAACTTCAAACTGGACAGGTGAAGGCATGAAGGAATATTGTCTTAAAATGGCAGCTGAAGCTCCTTTGATCTTCAGACAAAGGACAGCATGGATGGACTAATATTCCCACTATTCTCTGCTTTTCACACCTTTGTCTGAAACTCTGCCCACTCAAATTCGATTGGTCACTGTGGCTTGTGACCTACGACATCATCAAGCCAACAAAGAAGCAACTCTGAGCTCTCTCTCTTCCTCCTGAGACCTCTACAGAGGAGAGTGATGGCGGTGGACTGAGGGGCCAGGAGAAGCTTGCCTCGGGCACCAAATGTGCTAGGTAGGGCACTGATTACATCGTACCTCACGGTCTGTGAGCACAGTTTTTAATCGCCTTGAAACCCCAAATATTAAATTGAATTAATTTAACAACCTGCACGTTTCATCAGCAAACTGAGCAGTTCAGCCAGTCAAAAGTGTCACTTAACACTCTTGATTATAATTTGCTCTCGACTCACATGCTGCATATTTAATGGGACTCCCGTATTTGCTGCAGATCACCTCAAGATCAATATTTGTTAGATTAGCCCCCTCAGCTCTGCTCTCTTTCCAGTTAAATATTCGTCTTCAATATATGCAGAAAGTACATCTCCATCATACATTTTTCATTCCTAAATATTAAGATCAATCAGAATCTCTTTACTTTTAATGAAAAGATCATGTTTATTACAGGAGATCACTTCAGTGTCCTATATTTTATTGGTAAGCTTATCTTACCAATACATTTTTCTTTATACAAGTGATTGAGTTGGCCAGTATTCACCTTAAGCTTTGAACATAGGTGAAAGTCTGCATTTAACTGCAGATAATATAGACGCTATATAGTTTCATTTCTTGTAAAATGAATGTTACTTGTTACATGTAGGAGCTTTATTTTTAGCTAGACTTTCTTTAACAGCATGAGCCTGTTAAAGGTGCCCACTCACTTCAGTCCACACCATATGTTCTCACACAGTGGCAGGATCATGTCACACTGACTTTGCTTTATTAAGTAAAGAGTGGGCTGTCAAGTCTGGCTGCTCGTCCCTTACTGTGTCCGCTTCTAGCCTTTCACCTGCTATCCATGTTTGTATATTTAATCCCAGCAGGACTTAGTGTCACGCAGGAATGAACTTTACCCTTGCACAAGCCTCAGCTGATCCACTGGTGTTCTCTGACACCGGACCATGAGCCATCTGTGTCAGATGTGGTAGGTGTGGGCAGAAGTGATTGGTCATGTTGAAACTACTGAGCATTAAACCCGCTTTTGGAATCTGCTGCATTAAGGGTGTGAAAGCAGGCAGCTGTATATTAAAATTGATGAGCCCACTGTCTATACAAGTCTCACTGAGTTTTGATTGATTTCTGCACTTCCCACTCACTTCCTATATGCAGTATCAACCACCGACTCTCGTTAGCATTCCCCTCAGTGCTCCCCTTTAATGCCCTTCTGTGCAAGCAAACATGCAAGCTTCTTAGTAGCCAAAAGAGAGAAATTCATATTTGATAATTTTTGCTCAAGGTGACCCTGTGTGTGCATCCATCCGCTCTTAGGTGTTAATGTGTCAGTGGGTAGCCATCTAGTTGAAGACCTAATTTACAGATTGCCAATCACAAATATTATTCTAATTTGCATTCAGCAAGATTAATTACTCTCCTATCATTGACGTATGAGCCAAACTGGCAGCTAGACAGCAATCTCTGACACAGACAGACACATATGACAGTGTAGCTGCAGTCAAACTCGACACATAGCACCGGACACATTAGCTTGTTACTTGCAGTCTCTCTTTTTTTTTACCTTCAATTTTGCACCACCAGGCTGATCAGATGGTCTAAGATTGTATCCAAGTTTCTAAAAAAGAACACCTAATGAATGCACAAAGGATCCTTTCTCAACTGCAAAACAGACAGAGAAAAGACCAGAAGGCCACCAAGCTCCTCAGATAACAATAAGAATATGGCCTCACTGCCGCAAAGGAAAGGAAGGGCCGGATGAAGAGGATAAAGAGCCAACTGCATTTAAGCAAAAAGAGAAAAAAAAGAGTGAGTGAAGGTGTCCTTTATAGCTATATCATATTGCGGACACACAAAAACCACACACTGTTGGTGAAGATCTAATTCTACCTGCTGCCAAAGCCATTAATCAGGGAATACTGTGCCATGAGGCTGCTGGGAAAGTTGATATAGTGCTGCTCGCTGACAAAACAGTAGCCAGGGATGTACATGAGATGGCCCAGGACGTTTCATTTTAACCTTTGGAAGAGGTGAGAGCCAGAGGATATTTAATATTGTTTCAGAGTAAAAACACAAATGTAACTGATGCTGCACAGCTGCTTGTTCATATTCGGTGTCTCAGTGAGGAGCATGTCGTGGAAATGACAATATTGCGGTCACCATCCCATTAGGGAGTGTATGCAAGACGCTCATTTTCGGTCAAAAGCGCCATCTGTATCGGCCCAGTCACCAGAAGAAAATGTTGGCACTGTGCATTTCTGCAAACCAAGGATATGTTTCATTTGTACATTTCATACGTGTCATATCAGCGCTTCTAAAGTGACATGATATGAGCTGATTTTGTCATTGGAAAGTGGACGGGACCGCTGTTAAACACTGTTTCGAGCCAAACAACCAACAAAACTGGTTGTTTTTTAGCAGCTCATCACTGCATTTTCAGCATGTTTGATTTATCTTTGATGACTGTTTTTTAGTTACCCGTCACTTTGTTTCCTCCAGGGATAGCTCTACTGAGAAATTTCCTGTTCAGGATACGTGCCACCAAAACCGTGTATTTTAAGCCAAAACATGAAAGGGTGGCCAGAGGTCAGCATTTTCTGGGGGCAGTCCTCGCTTTTGGTGGCTTGTCTGTGACTGGAGCTAACCCCCTTAATGTCCCCGTTTGCCACTGCCAATTCTCATGCATTAACTCTGAGACTCATGTAATTGTCGCTTTTCACACGTTTTACGCATATTCCATTTTCTCACACAGGGAAGAACAGATTTATAACCGATAATTAGGCCTAGTTGCCTGTTCATATAGATGTTTAGAAACAGCTGACATCTTAGACAAGTGCGGACTGATTATCACACTTACTTTGTGGTGTTTTATTCAACAGGTTCTTAATGATGCATCGTGTTTTCAGTATCCATCCACTCAGCTTTTAGAATCAGCAGCTGTCAGTGCTTTCTGTGCACAGAGCGTTTGTTTTTATTTCTTTACCTCCACAAGTCGATGGTTAGTTGCTGCTCTGTGCACACGAGAGAACACCGCGGGCTCGTGAACCCAGCAGTGCGGCCGGATTGCAGTCAGGTGCACCCTGCCAAACACGGGCCAAACGCACTTTGGGTTATTTGGTGGTCAGACTCCTTTGGCCCACTGGTGGCACGAAAGAACGGCCCTGCGGGAGTTGTAAGCGGAGCGAGAAGTTTTAAGTGATTCACAATTTCTCGTGGAGCTGTGTGAACACTTTTTAACACCAATATAGTGCCATAACCACTGATGAAAACATTTTATTGTTGCTGTTATAACAATGAACTAAATGAACGTAGGGATGTTTTCAGGTTTTCAAATTTTTAGGTGAACTCATGATGAGCTGTGATGTCTGGAGGCTGGCAAGTATAATGACCAAGGATTCAAGGACATTATTGTCATTATACAATACAGGGTTGCATAATGAAATGTAGCTGTTGCCTCCTCCACACTAAACACAGAAAACTTATAACACAATATTCAGAATGTGTTGACTAGAATAGAATATAAACAATAAAATAGGCAATGAAATACAACAACTATATAAAAGTAACACCATAGAAAGAAATAAAAAAGGGAAACTACATTATATTTATAAAGAATACCATGGTCAAAAGAAACCCTAATTAACCTCCTTAAATATTTCATAGATAATAACATTGAATATTTAAACCACTGAATTGGAAATGTTCTCTGCTTTTCATTTTTGAAATCGGGTCCCCTTTTCTTACCATAACCAAGTGGTTTTTGTGCCTAGACATAACAGAGCATTAACCACAGTATGGTTGAAACATAAAGTTTCAATACATCTGCTACATAACAATGTACAAATGTATCGTATTTGTGTTTTGCAGAAACATATATTGCCAACATTTATTCCAGCGATTGGGTTGTCTAGGTAGATTTTAAAGTTTTAGAGACGTAACATGTTTGCTGATCAGGTATCCACCCCACTGAGGTATTTAAAATGGTTTCCTTAAGGTGAATGAATACCTGCCACATTTCCTCTCTGATAACAGGTGTAATGATTGCCATCTATCCCCAAAATTACTCTCAAAGATGTGTGAAATTAACCAAGAACACATTGCTCATTGCTTCGTCTCCGCGTTAAAGGCATCTGCAGCACTTGTAGTAATTTCCTGTGATGACTTCTGGTGCGTGATGTGATGGCTGTCTGGATTAGTTGTGCTATCTCGGATTCTGGTTGTTTGTCCCCTTCATTATCATCTGTTTCCTCGAATAGATCCAAGCAGATTGGAGGCGGCCTTAATCTGAGAGATCCACATTGCTAAGGCAGCTGCTGGCTGACCAAGAGGTTGGCACTGCCACCACCTTGTAATGACCACGACAGCTGCTATGGCACAAGCTCCCATCGTGGTGTTTGAAGACACAAGTGTGCTGGATCGTTTCACTTTCTGTGTCTGCCACAGTGATGAGCATTACTCTGGATGGCGAGCCATTTATTATACCAGGCATAACTGTGTAAGCGTGTGGCCATTGCATTGTGCAAAAATTTGATTTGTAGAATCAATCATGAGACAAAAATGCACCATTACCGGCATTCTATTCATCATCTTTTGTGTTTGCTCTCCATACCTTTGAATCAATTCCTCTCTCATCATTTCCTGTGCTATCCTGCAGATCCTCTTCTCTCCTTTCCTCCTGTGCAGATCCTCTCTTGGAGTGTGCGGTAGCAGATGCTCCCAGGGCTCAAATCTGGATGGATTACAGGATCTAACAGATGCTGCTACTGTTTCCACCAGCCATGGTGGCTACCCCAAATCAAGCAGAACGCAGATATTCATTTGTGCGTATACTGTACAGTATTTGTGTCACAAAGGAGCAGTCACTCGAAGGCTGCAAACACTGAGGGCCGTATAGTCCTGCAGCCAACATTTAGGAAAAAATATGGTTGTATTACATGGCCTACTGCGTAAGACTCCCACAGATAAAATTCAGAAACAGAGTAATCATTAGAATTCTCTGTTGACTCAGCATATTTTTTGAAGAAACATTCCCCTCTGCTTTTTTAGTGCAGCTTAACGCCTCCTGCAGTGGTAGCTGCTGGATGTGGGGTGGAAATACAATTACAAAACTCTGTTATGATCTTAATACTTAATCCAGAGCCTCTTCACCCAGCTCTCTGACACCCCAATCCAACCAAACAATGTGTCAGAATCCTCTGTAACTCTTTCCCCCTTTTCAACCTTTCACTTCTTTTTCTTTAGTCTTTCTCTAAAAAAAGCGAAAAACTGTTGAGCAGTGAATTATATGTCAGACTGGCTGGTTGCTGCACACCTCTTGATAGGCTTTTTCCCAAGGCTCTGCTAAACTCTTTATAAGACTAAGGGAGGACACACTCACAAAATGGCCATTTAGTGCTACACTCACACAGTAATCGGAGACAGAGAATAGCTCATCCATATTTATACCTAATTTACAGATTTGAGGATATAGGCCATGTAGAGCATATAGAAAAGACATCACAACAAGACCTCTTATTACACTGTGTTTATGTCCTCTCTGCTACTAACTGACAGACTCACTAAAACAACCGTTAAGAGTTGTCCTCTCTCAACAGCATCCCCAGCTCTGACTTAGACCAGCGAGTTATGTAATCTAAGAAATACATAAATAATGATATGACGGATGCATGATGGTCGAGCCAGCGTTGTTTGCTTCTGCATGCTGGGTATACCCTGTGCCGAAATAGTGGTTTGATCTTAAGAGGGCTTCATCTGATATATTGTGTTCAATCTATTGTATGTAACCATAGAACAAGCTTTTTTTCATGATACAAAATAATAACACTAGGGAATGAGAGATAACCTTTACAGTAGGCTGCATGTATTCTCCAGCTCTCACTAACAAATAACCTGGGAAACATGGATATATATATCATAAGCCTCTGCCTAAAAAGTGTTGTTTCAATCTGATTCCTGTACAATAAAATATTGTTTTGGGAAAGTAATTTGCAACAGATGGCTGGATGTAATTTTAGGCTGAAGCGATGAGAATGGCAAAATACAATTCGAGAAACAGATACAAAGAAGGGAAATATTGCCTGATGCTGAGATACATATGCGAGGAGCGGAACATTTTAAAGTGCTTCAGTCTGGTTTTGGGGGATTTTGTGAAATGAACGCCGCAAGTGTGTGCTTTGAACACAAAAGTGGATAATGTATGGCGCTCTGTGGCAACAATATTTTATGAAGATGGCATTAATAAGAACAGATAGTGGTCTGACATTGAAATTATAGTGTAAAATAAGGGTGTTGGTAGAGATGGGGCCAGTTGTATACATTGTTTTTCATATTTTAGAAGCAACTTGTTATTGTTGTTTTGAATGGTGACAAAAACCCTTTCCTTTTCCAAATAGATTTAGTTGCCTAAATGTAGCAAAAGTTGTAATTGCATAACTATATTTTTCAAAACTGCAATATCCTTCAAAGTTTTAACAATGTTGGGGGACCATTTTAAAGGTTCAGTGTGTAGGATTTAGGGGGATATATTGACAGAAATGGAATATAATAGGTATGTTTTCTTTAGTGTATAATCACCTGTAAATAATTGTGTTTTTGTTGCCTTAGAATGAGCTGCTCATACCTACATAGGGAGCAAGTCTTTGTCCATGGAGTCTGCAATGTTGCACTGCCATGTTTCCAGAACAAACAAACCAAACACTGGATCTGTACAGGGCCCTTCACGTTTTTGCATCGGCTACCGCACTTAGCAGCCCCTTTCATCACGAGCTGAACTGCATCGTAAAAACACTGATTTTTAACACAAAATGCTTTATTCAGTGTTATTTCTGGTTTAAATCCCTGGGTCCATTTGTCTTGGAGAGGAAGAGACCTTTGCAGATAATTCAGCTCCTGGTAAAAACGGCCCGTTTACGACGTTGTAAATGTAATGTAACAACCAATGTAACAATCCAATGTAACAACAATGGAGAAACACTGATTTGTAATGTGAAACTTATTCAGTTTAAATCACCCAGTCCGTTTGTTTTGGAGAGGAAGAGACCTCTGCTGTTAATTCAGCTCCCGGTAAAAACCTCCTGAACAATGAACACTGACAGAATCCTAACTGGGAGTTCATGCTTGGCACAGGGGAAAAGTTTTGGCTGGTTGTAATCTGCGATCCTCACCACTAGATGGCACTAAATCCTACACCCTGCTCCTTAAAGGCCAACAGAGCACCTGTTGAAGATACTGTAGAGAATAAATAAAGGGCAATTAATGAAAAGGACTTGTGGTGCATTCACTAGACATTCACTTCAATACTTAGCTGCAGGATATACAGGACATAAAATCGAACAGGAAATTAAATCTGATCTTGTGTGTTAACAACACATCATCACTTTTACAATCCCATTTGGATCTTCATAAAGGTGCAGACAATGTAGCAAAAGTCACTCAAAATATTCACACAGTTGTATTTTCTTTACATATCAATAAAAGTATAAATATTTAGGTTTATTTAGTCACATATTTGGGAATATTGATTAAATTTGCCACAGACTCTCTACTGCCATGAATAATTTTGGTACTGTGGGCACAGGCTGCACATTGTGCATTCCACTGTAGGTGCAGCATGGAGCTAAAGCGCCCGAGGGTTCATGTGATGAACTGTCACATCGTGCTTGCCTGTACATTTCAATTGTGAAATGTATTATGCATGTTGGAATTAATTATGAATCCGTGTTGTGTTTTTCAACAAATCTTTGAAGACATTATGATCTATCTTAATGGGGTACTGACTTAAGACATGTCCTGTCCATCTGATTGTTCTCTTATAGTTTGATGTATACAATAAAATATTCAGTGCAGATATCTGTTATTCTCTTCTTTGATGGATCTGTCCTGCATGAAGACCAATTAAGCATTATCTGTTCAATATATTAGGGTTGGATGAGACATAGCAGACGTATTGAATTAGAGAAATCAAAGACATTGGTGATGCATTCTGAATAGGGGAAGAAGAAAACAAGGGGAAATAGACAGTGTGAAAAGTGAGAAGCTCTCAGCGGAGACGAGTAACACCTGTTAAGTTTATATGAACAGCTGTCCCAATGGCAACCTCTGGGATAGCGGAAGCCTGCAGGCTTTTGGGACTGAGTGCAGTTCTGTTGTAAACATCTATAATATATGCTGAAGGTGTGTCTCCAAGCACAGAATACAGCCAATAAAACATAGGTGTGGGGATAAATCTGAGGTTTTCAGTTACGCATCCTTGAGTTCTATGCATTGATCTTTATTTGGTCTCATTTCCCTCGTCTTGATGATCGATTTCAATCACAGTATGGCTGTTGTGAAGCTGGTTATCCGAAAATACTGATTGCATTTAAAGCTCCTTTTATCACAGATGCGGTTTTATGCCTGCTCTCTCTGAAGTATGAGTCACTGAATGCTGACAGTTATGGAGGGAGACAATTAAAATTTAATGCTATCGCTAATTCACCAAAGAATTATTTCATTGGAAATATTTTATAAATGATTAGCTCCAAGCTATTGTACTGCATGAACTCATAGTACTGTGGACTGTAAAAGGAATGGCTCACCCCCAAAATCAAAACCACATATTTTCCCTCTTACCTGTAGTGCTATTTATCAGCTATTTATCCGAGTATTAGTAGTAGTATTATAGTATTTGAGATATCAGCCGTAGAGATGACTGTCATCTTTCACATAAAATGGAACTAGATGGCACTTGGCTTGTGGTGTTCAAAATCCCAAAAAAGTAATACATTTGAAAGAAACAACACTAAAATCTCTCTTCAGAAATCATGACCTGTTCTTTTACCAAACTATGCCTCCCAACCGTATCACTGCGCAGAAGAAAGCATGCATTTATTGCGAGCTCATCTAACACCACTGAGCTAGATGACATTACAGCTTAGCTAGGAGGACACCATTTACGTGTTAAACTGCTCACAACATGGTTTGTTGATTGTCTTGAGTAGCCTGGTCATGATTTCTGGTAAGACAACATTGCTGCTGATTTTTGTTTTAAATTTATTCATAATTTTTTTTAATCTATTTACTAATTTTTGGTGCTCCTTTTTGTGTCAAAAATTCATACATATCCCACGTAATCATGAACCAGTAATTTGGTATTTGGGAAGGCTGCAATGACATGAACAGCAATGGGCTGACAGCAGTAAAGAAGGAAGCAGTCTCCATAACGAGTTATGTTGGGGTGGTGCATTGGTCACAAAACACAGGACTTTCCTCAAGAGACTTGTGCTTGGAACCATGTGAACTTCGAGTCATTTTAAGGTATGTGGTCACCATGTTTCTGTTCCTAAACCTACGCAGCTTTACTAACCTAAACCTAGAACTGCCCAACCATGTTTCTCTTCCTAAACCTAATAAGGGTCAAAAATAATTCATAGGATTTATGTGTAGCATTGTATGAGGATATGTTGCCGAGTGCCATCTAGTTCCATTGTATTGGAGAGAAGGCAGACATCTTTACGGCCAATATCTCCAACAACTCACACCAAAACAATCTCGACTGATAAACGGCACTACAGGTAAGGGTAAGAATATGTATTTTTGATTTTGGGGTGAACTGTCCCTTTAAGGGTATGCATGAAAACAAGCTGTAAGTGCTGATAGACCTTTAGTAATGAAACTGTGTTCTGGAGTGCGCACCGTTTTTCTAATTTCGAACTCCGTTAGCGCTTTTAGCACTTCCGGTTCTCTCGTCTAAAAGTCAGTACGTTTTTTGAATGGGATTTTGGTAAAATGCCTCAAATAAGGTCTGTGGTTAACAAAAGCTTAAGTGAGTTTCTAGACTCACAAGTCAGTCTTTAGACGCTTTGCTTAACTAAAGACTGACGTCTTTCTCCCTGATTTTGTGTTTAGATGGGCGGATACAATTTCAGAGTTTAAAAAAACTCCCTATGTTGCAGAACCAATAGTAAATCCGCAGGGCGGTCCTTCGGTGGCTGGCTGAACTCTTGTGCTTGTAAACATAGTCCGACTAGAAACGTGTAGCGGTACAAAATGGCTCAAGTCGCTGTAAGTCTTTAGACTCACAAGTCAGTCTTTAGACGCTTTGCTTAACTAAAGTCTGATGACTTTCTCCCTGATTTTGTGTTTAGATGGGCGGATACAATTTCAGAATTTAAAAAAACTCCCTACGTTGCAGAACCAATAGTAAATCTGCAGGGCGGTCCTTCGGTGGCTCGCTGAACTCTTGTGCTCGTAAACATAGTCCCACTAGAAACACGTGTACCAGTACAAAATGGCTTAAGTCGCTGTAAGTCCTTCATTTCCACAATCTTGTGGACTGAGCACGCGTTTGATAAAACAGAGTTAAATCTCTCGGCATCCATTTTCAAGCTCTCTGTGTGTTTGTGTCCTTGCGGACGAGAAAAGGGGGAGCGCACATTTCCGGGAGGGCGTGTCCTTTTCAAAAATGCAAGAGGCGTTGCTTTGTTGCCGGCCGTTTTCTCCGGGGTGTTAAACACACTTTAGAAAGGAGTGTCCCCAGACTATCAGAAGGCGGAGATCTCTGATTGTCTGGTGGCGAGACTAGCGAGTTTCAGGTTTTGTTCTACGACATAAAACACGTCAGTAAATATCCTACTTGTGAATTTTGATTGTTCTACGACATAAAACACGTCAGTAAATATCCTACTTGTGAATTTTGAAGCTTTTACGCGTCGTAAAAAAGGCGGTTGCTAACAAGTTGCTCAATACGACTACAAACCCTGTCGGGGACATTAAACGTCATCACCCCCGAACAGGTGAGAGCACTGGCAGTCCGCCATTACAGCTTCTTGTTTAGTTTAAACAGTCTGATTTCCCCATTATACAATGTTTTTAAAATAAAGCGGCCGAAATCAGTTGAAAGCTTAGTGGTGGTGACGTCAAGAGTCATGCGACCGTGGAGTAGTCATGTAGTCCGTTAAAGCCTAACGTTAGCTTTTTACTTCTGGCGATCGCATTTAAGCTTCAATTGCGATATGAAAGGTGTACAGACAGACAGTACAGCTGAACAAAACCTGTAAGTATCATAAACTTGTGTTAGCCACAGAGCTTATTTTCTGACATAATCCAAAACGCAATGCAAATAATCACATTCACTTTCTCTTCCGGGAACCAGCGCGATGCTAAACTTCTGGGTTTCAGCCCTGGCACACTCTATTGCAGGTTAATTGAATCTATTGTGTTTTAACCCTGTACCTGCTGGAAACTTACACCTACCACCTGATTTCCATATCTCTCCCATGTAAACCCATGTTTATTAACCCCAATACCTTGAAGGCAAATGTAATTAATTTCCTGGTAAACAATCAGGAGCTTTGGTGATCCCATTGCATGTTTAATTCTTACCTTAAAGCAACACACGAATGACAACCAAACCTGTTCCCAAATCCCTCTGTGTTCACATACAGTATGTATGCATATTGCAAGCATAATTTTTCTAATTAAATTTAATGAAGACACTGGAATAAATGAGAATCAGGCTGATGTGTCTCATGCTTGTTTATGATGGTCAGAAATGTATTTCTTGTGTGATGGCTTTGCAGACGCTCTTTCTTTCCTTACCTCCACTTCTTCCCCACAAGCTCTCCCCAAACACCACGTCTCACTCTGACTCACCATCTGTGACTCACCAATTACAAATGGCTCCATAATCCTTATCTATCATATCCATTCATTGCAAACTGCCCCCAAGTGTTTTCTGTTGTTTCTCTTTATTCTTCCTCCAAGACGCTCTTTGTTTCCTTTCCATTGTTTTTCTTTTCTGTTTCTGGTTATCTTCTGTTTGCATTTCAGTACGAGTTATTGAAGTTGGTTGCGGAGCTCATGCGCATGTTTATACATGTACGTTTTCATCTAATATCCTATATTCATTGTATTTCAAGCGCATGCACACATGCATGACAAAATGTGGATTTGAGGCGAATAGGCAGAGTAGGTCGGCTACAATGTCTGCTCCTTATTCCCCTGTGGAGGTTCAGTCAGGTGTGACTCATGGTGAATAAAGGCTCGGAGGACAAATGGAATTCACAGTGAGCCGTCATGCTGACAAGCTTGTCATCTTCTTCTCCTATAATTGTCTTTCCATGTCTCAGCAGGTCAGCAGAGATGCTGCTGAAATGCGAAGTGTTGCATTCATGTCTCCCTTTCATGTCCAAGGAAAGGTTTTCAGAAAGATGAGGAAGATGTTTTGATCATACCTTCAGATCTTCTTCATCTCACACAGAGGTAAACGAGCTTGGATTCCAACCATTAATCCCAAAATGTACATTTAGTCTAATTTCCAAAACACTCTGGCCTTTGGTGTCACATTTCACTACCATTAAAATGAATCCCTGCTAGGTTGTTTTTGCTCTTTATTTATCATAGCAGCTTTAAGATTCAACATGATGGTAATTGTGTTTGGTTGGGGCACCCTTCACTTTGTAGTGTTCTCCTCTTCAGCTGGTTACCTTAGGAAAACTTAATGCAACAGCAGATTCTCTACAATGTTGCTAATCTGGCTCAAACAGATCAAATTTTTCTCAGAGGGTTAAAACTGGCTGCCAGTTTCAATAGAGTAAAAACGCAGCATTGGTGACTCTGTAAGGTTTTTCCTTCTCGTTATAATCCAACACTGTATGTAGAAAAGCATTGAAGTGGTAACCCTTGTCTTTGCTGCAAACTGGGCCTGCACACATAATGAAGGTGACAAATACAGCTGTGATCATACAATGTGTCCATACAACAGTATATTCTGGGAAAATGCACATGCAAGGTAGCCAAGTGAGGTTACTGTGGTTAGGTTTAGGAAAAGAAACATGGTGAGGACATACCTTTAAATGACTTAAAGCTCACTCAAAGTTCATGCTGTTCCAAACACCAGTCTCCTGGGGAAAGTCCTAGGGGAGTGCCTCTTGTTTTGTGACCCATCAATCACCCCAAGCTACCTCCTAGGGGTTTGCTTACTTCTTTACTCCAGTCAGTGCATTGGTCACGTTAGCTTTTCCAAATATGTGGGTTATAAATGAATAACTGACTGAAGGTTACAAGTTTTGCATTGATTTTGGTAGGAATACTTATGTACTGTTTGCTATCTTACACAGTTATATTACTTATGTTTGGACACAAATAGACAGGCCAAACTACCTGTTAGACCTCCTCTGCAGAAGCTATTATGAAACTCAAAAAAGAGAAATTCAAATTATTTTAGCACTTAGGAGGAGTAGTGCTGCCTGAAACACTCTGCCAGCAATAATCACAAATATAAGGCAAAGAAAAATCTATTAGTGTGTCATTTTCTGTAGCAGATTTCTGTAACACGTTTATAAACTATTCTTATACGACTAGACGTGAAGTTTCAAGGTTCAGCACAGTTAAAGGAATAATTCACCCCTCAAATGGTCTTTAAATATCAGTTACTCCCCCAGTGTTACAGTAAAGTTGGGATAAAAACTTTTTTCTTGCTTGCCTCCCCAGTGAACAAAGAATCCAAAAAAAAACCTTGATGAATTGAAGTAAAAAGGGGATAGCATGAAACAACAGCAAAACTATCAAAACATTTGTGAACAAGCTCCAACAACGCATGCATTATAATCCAAGTCCCATGTGTTTGGTAAGTACTGAGCATACGACCGCATAAATGAGACCTAGATTATACAGCAAGAGTTGTGTGAGAGTTTGTAAACTGATGTTTTTCTAAAGCTTTGCTGTGTGTATATGGTGGACCCAAGTGACTTCAATTCATTGAAAATTTTCTCAGTTTTTGGATTCTTTGTTTACCATGGAAGCATACAAGAAAAACAAAGTTTTCTTCATTCAGGGTAACATGGGTTGAGTGATTGATTTACTTTTTTGAACTGTTAAAGAGGGTGGGGTTTCTCCAGGACCCACCCAAACAGAGCAGTAGGGTTAATTGTGCAATGCAAGTGGATTGATTAGACATTTGAAAGATATATGAAATAAGTGAGACATTCATACACTCAACACTCATTGATCATAACTTGCTATTTCAGTGCAGTGTGGTGAGGGCACAGCCAGCTCTGATCATGACCATATATCAATATGAATACCACTCCAACATGATTTATAATGCAGTGAGAGTCAGACTTTTCCAGTGAACGAGGGAAAACGAAGAGGATGGAATACAGAGGGATTTTAGACGAGATGAAGATGATTTATGAACTAATTAAACAGAAAATGCCGCGCTGAGGAGTTTTTGGAGAGGAAACATAGAAGGCGTCTCATTCAGAGTTACAGTGCATTGACATGAATGAGAGTACATATCTTTGCAACAGTCCAAGAAGCTTTGAAAGTGTTGCCAGCATGATTGACAGCTGTCGATGTTTCTGAAGTGTAGATGATGATGTAGCCGGCTGAAGTGATATTATGATTAAAGCATCAAAATGTAACCGATACAGATAGGCATAAACATCCATCCATCCATCCATCCATCTATTTTCTAAATCACTCATCCTGTTCAGGGTCGTGGGGAGGAAAAAACATTTCCTCCCAAAGATACTGCTGACTCAGAGTAAAAAGACTGGTGTGATAACACTTGCTGACAGCTTTGTAACCCTTTAAAAAAAAAACAGCATTTCCTGTCACTGCTCCTATAAGACTGTTGGAAAGTGACTCAGTGAAATAAATGACACTCCTACATTCAGATTGATACTTGTTACTGAATGAGGACCACAGTAACCACATTATGCATTATCTATAAAAAACAAACTGTACTTCAACTTTTTACTTCCAACAACTCTCCAAGTCAACTTCAGAACATGGTGTTGAACTTAAATCCTTTCATTATTTTTGACCTTTAGGTCTACCTAACTGGGCTATGTCGAAACTAAAAGCTCCCATAACACTTAAAACACTTGATTACAGGAAAATCTCTCCCACTCGCCAATTTGTTCAACAGGGCTGATGTTGCCAGTATTTAGTCTTTCATAATACTCCGGTACAGACATTCTTAGACCACTCAAGGATGACAAAGGAGTGATTCAGTGAAAAGGTCAATAACTGATTACACTGACCACTTCCCCACCGTCTGACCAGCGGGTGGTCACAACCCTTCTCTCTTTCTTTCACCTTTTACTTTCTTCCCTTCTTTCTCTGCTCCCCGAGGTCTTTCCTCTCTCACACACTCTGACAGGCTGCGGCTCGCTCAGATGTTACCCCCCATGTACTTGGCTATAGAGCTGTATTCATCTGATGGCTTGTGATGTTATGATGAAATGAATCCTAAATGTCTTCACTCTGCGGATGCCGGGGATGATTCTCTCTTTTAGCAGCTCTCGTTTGGGTTAGGGATTCCTCTGCATTTGTGGAATGACAATGGCCCACAGCTGTGCATCATCAGGGGATAATCATTACCTCTGAAATCTATGCTGAAACAGATGCCCTACCTGACAAGTCTTGACAAGGCTTTCGTAATTTCAGCAGCATATTGTCACTGTCAGAGCTGGATTTATTCCGACTGGCTGTTTTAGAGGCCATGAATGCTGCATTACGTGAGGAGATTATTTTCCTCTCCTTTCTATTTCATGAACTGAAACTAAGGGGCATTTAAAATTCAGGGCTTTACCACAAAGATGTGCTGTGGATAAATAAATAATTCTGCTTTTTGTCCAAAAGATCTTTGAATGGGTTTAATGTGATAAAGCGTTTCCAAAACATCAGTGTGACCTCCATCAGCAGCTGCTGGCAGGTTAAAACTCCTCTGCAGCTCTGACAAATTTCAGCTGAGATATGAGTCACTTTGCAGGTTAGGAAGGTTGATAAAAAACGTTTTTACTCTTCATCCTAAAAGAAGAACCAAACATCTGAAAACTGGTCCAATTCAGAATGATTTCCTCTTCTGAGACGTTTTGATGAATTGAGGCTCTGATCAGCCAGCTGAGTTTTTTTTATGAAACTGACTGATGTTTGACCCATTCAAGACAAGCTTTTCACAATGAGAGACACTGTATGAAATGCTCCTCCGAGAGTATACAGAAGGAAAACACTAACAGTACAAGTAGGATTTGAACCTACAACCTCTAGACTATAAAGCATTTTCGTCTTCCAGCCAAGCTATTTGGACTCTGTGTCAAGTTTCAATCTTTAAATATTGTATCTCTGCAGGATTTTGAAGGTCAAGTTTCTGAGGCTTCAATCTGATGTTCTTTCACTCTCTGATTTATTTTTATTTTAATTTATTTTTGTGCTGATTGGCCATGAAGACATTCTGGTTGCAAAGGACACCAACTGGGGACCCAGAGACAGGGGTTCAAACCCTGACTCATATGACCTGAGGTGTGTAACACAGGTGTGTGTGTTTCAGTGTTCATGTCTGTATTGTTTTTTTTGTCCCTTCAAAATTTCCACCACTGACCAACAAGATAGGAACAGAGAACAGGTAAATCAGTGTGAGGCCAGATGATCAAGCTAGTTAGCTTTCCAAGCCGGCTACCTTGACAGGCATTTTTTTTTTTTATCACTTTACATTATCTGAAGTGTGACAGTCTGCAGGCTGTTTAGCTGAATACAAGATGTTGCATATTAGGCAACATCTTGTATTTGGCTTATTTGAGATTAATGCATAAATTAATGGATGGGTGCCTATAAAAAGGGGATTTTAAAACACTGCATGTGACATTTAAAGCATTGATACAGCAGCTAACCAATATTTGCTATGAAAAGATGCAATATAGTCAAGTGATGGCATCCTGACCATTCTCTGTTGTGTGCTGTGGTAGACAGTCCACCCACGCGTGCATGTTAGTTCCATGTGTGTATTCCATTGTTGGGCTAATCGTCTCCACTGTGCACTGCACTCATACAGCGATTACTGCTGAAATCTGGATGGTATTGTGGCAGAAGTGTAGTGGCAACCCTTCTGTTCCTCCATGGTTAACAATGTTAGCTCTGGCAGCATTGTTGTCATTGTTAGCAACGTTCACACTGTTAGCACTGTTAGCTGCTAGCCACCGGCTCAGCCACATCCACGTTGAGAGCCATGTGCAGACAACCTCTGAATCAAAGATATGCTCTGAATATGGTATAGAGCTGCTTTACATGTTTGTGTCCAGTGTTTAAAAGGTCGTTTTAACTGAGAAAGACTTTCGCTCCAGCTGATCTTACCTTCCCTCATAAGGGTTTATTCATGGATGATATGAATGATATAACAGGGTTTTAAGAGAAACAATTCAAAGTACCAAATAGCACTAAAGACACCTCACACCACCTGAGTCTACTACTGCTCCTGCCACTACAATTTACAAAGGCACTTGCCTCCGAAATTGGAACAGGTCCCTGAGAGCAGCCCGCTGCCCCTTCACCATTAGCAGGGGTCAACTGCAGAGGACAGTGTCACCATGGGAATCAAAGAAATTATCACCTAACTTGACCCCAGTCCTACGGATGAAATTAGATTAACATTACCATTTGCTGCAAAACAAAACCAAATTGAATTCTGTGCTATTGTTAAGATCTAACAGCTAAATAGACCCAAGGGCCAAACAGAAGCTATCTCTAAATGATAAAGAGATTAAGCAAAATACAGCATGTGAGTCTGTTAACATCCTGCAGTAAAACGATCAGGCACTTTTTTACAATACACAGGAGATCAACTACAATTAGGACCAACTTTCAACATTACTGTAGTTCTGGCATTACATTAGTTTTTCTAACAAAATCAAGTATGTATGTGGAGTATGGGAAATGATAAAACATATTTACATGGAGGCTAATAATATAATTTGTTGTGACATTTACTGTTGGATAAGGAGAATGTGAAACAACCACAACAGAGGTATTATTTTTACTTTAATGGTCACTGGGAGCATAATCAAATTGGTGTGGTAGAGTATGTCTACTAAAATCTTGTATCATAAATTAGCAAAGCCAACATTACATAAAATGCACTTTGAGGTGAATTAACATGCTCCTCCAGTCACCTAACACACACACACACACACACTTAACATTGCATACACAGTTATGTCCAGCTGGCAGGATCAGAGGAGGTCAAGCCAAGGTTATCAACATTTGTCTTATATATTGATCAGAATGTGACACTGGGAAATGAGAGGTCAGGAGGTTTCAAACTAAATCAAAGGCAAATACTAACAGTGACAAAATGAGGGGAGTGTGTCCCTCCACATGCTCCCCCAAAGCCCTTTTGAGGGAGCAGTTAGTCAGTGTAAATTACGTTGAAATTTGTGAAGTGACATGGGCTCTGAGACCAATTAGGCTCAAGGCCGCGGGGCATCGCTGAGTATACAGTTGCTACACCTCTCAAGAGCATGTTTCAGGTCAAAGAAAAACAACATACAAAACAAGCACATACACATGACCACATGCACACACACACATACACACACATAAAATGTTTTCTTATCCCCACCTAAGATCCATTATGTATGATTTGTAATGATGGCACTGGGATTCAGTGGTGCTCCAGTATAGCCTGTTTTCACCAACATGTTACAATTTTTATTTATTTATTTTTTTTTAGCAGAGGTTCATGCATTATTTTATAAAGAAACCCTATTATTAATTCAACCATAGCAATACTTCACAGCTTGTGATATTGATCACAGAATATGAGGTCCAATTGCTTGTTCAAGCACATCTCAGTGGGGTGAAATGCTTACCATCAGCGCGACTTCAGCAAATCTCTCCAGTTAAAGTGCAGTATCAAATTACAGTGTATGTTGTTAGAGTAACAGTAAAGAGAAAACAAATAACGACTTGTATGAAAGTTGTTATGCCAGCCTGAAACATCTTTATCTCTTTCTTGTAATTACACTTGCTGTTTTTGTAAAGGTGTTGTGTTGGTAAAGAGCTACTTCACACCTGTCATGGATGCACTTCGTGAAAAAAAAGGTAAAATTGGCATGATATTTTCGAAAAATTCTGAACTGCACATTTCTTACTACACTGAACATCAGCACTGTTTTGAACAACACGTACTCCCCCCAGGTCATCAAATACAAATGCTTTCCCATGCCCCTAGGCCTGTAATGTTGACGGCAAAGGCACCCTTAGGCATTTTTATGAGTCACTCTCATTAGTATCTGTATATGATGCACAGTTGTCTCCTGGGTGAATTAACATGTGGTTAACCAAGTCAAACAGTTGCGGTTAGGTTAAGGCAACAAAACTTGGTTAGGTTTAGAAAAAAAACATTATGTTTTGGGTTAAAATAAGTACATAATGTGATATAAATATGTCAGGCAAGTGACGTAAGTATGTGATGGATAGATCTTAGGTATGTAACTTTACATTAAAACAACACTGACTGTTGGTCATGTAGGACACAAACATGTTCTCCTGGGTAACAGTCTACGTTTGTTTGACCCATCCACCACCCCTTATTCAAAGTCTAAGCAGACTTTCTCGCTCCTCTATGTCAGATGCTCTGAGGTCATATATTGCAGTGGATAGGTTCACACCGGCACTAGTTTAAAGCCCAGTGTATCTCATAGAGATGCCAAAAGGTGCCTTTGGCATCAAAATCACACGCCCAGGGGAGTGACAAAGCATTGGTATTAGATGACCTGGGAAATATAGTGGACTGGCTTTGAGTCGGTTTGATTCAATTTAATTCAATTTATTTATAAAGCCCAATATCACATATCAGAATTTGCATAAGACATCCTCTGTCCTTGGACCCTAGGAAGAGCAAGAGGGATCCCTCTACCAGGATGGACACACATGCAATAGATATCGTGTGTACAGAACAAATCAACATAATAAAATTACAGTAATTCATATGACAAAATGATACATAGAGAGAGAGCAAGAAATGCACAGCAACAACAGTAATGTCAATAACTCAAATAACAATTATTATAGAAATATGACTAGCAGCAATAGTAGTTTATGATAGTATATATGTTGTATGTATATATTACGATATGATAATGTATGCATGTATGTAACAGTAATAATCGTATGTGTATAATAATAATAACAGCAGTAGTAGTAAACAGTAGTGCAACCATGACCCCTGATTGAGGTGAACAGCGATCCTAGGGAACCTGAGAAACAGGAGAGCACAGAGGCTCAGGGGGAGACATGTGTTAGTGATATGCAGAATATGACATGAATTTAAGCAAATGAAGAGGGAGAGACAAGGACAAAATGGGCTCAGTGTATCATAGGAAGTCCGTTGGCAGGCTAGGCCTATATCAGCTTAACTAGGGGCTGGTCCAAGGCAAGCCTGAGCCAGCCCTAACTATGAGCTTTATCAAAGAGTCTTAAAAGTCCTAATTCTAATTTTTGATGTCGAAGTGCTTTCTGCCTCCTGGATCAAAACTGGAAGATGTTTCCACAGAAGAGGAGCCCGATAGCTTAAGACTGTGTCTCCTATTCTACTTTTGGAGATGCTAGGAACCTCAAGTAACCCTGCATAGTGAGATAATCTCAATCTCACATATACTTTGCTGCTGCCATAATACTCACAAACAGTTATTTCAGGAAATTACTGGATGAATTATTAAATTAAACTACATATTTCTGACTTGTTTTTATTTTCTTTCAGATTTATGTAAACAGTAGTCAGAAAATGTTGAGAGACGGACTAACAAATCGTTGGTTTTAAATGGATTTCGTTGACAAGAGAAAAACACCAGACTTGTTGTTTAACTAATAGAATATCAAGTATAAAACAAATAATTCTAATTACTGTGATTACACTCTTACTATTGAGTTGAGTGGATAAACAAAGCTGATTTTTAAGAGGCCAAATGCATCATAGTGTGAGTGTATTGTATGTGTGCATATGTTTGTGACGTTAAACAGGAAGGCATTCTGAAAGAACACCATGACACTTCTTTTCCTCGCTCCCTCTTTAATTCCTCACACTTGCAATACAAGGGAGCCACATGGATGAGGTGTGAGGATGGGAAATCATTCTGACATGTGTTTCTCAAATGGGACATCAGTGGTCAGTTGGCAGCCAGTCCTTAACTAATATGTTAACATGTCGCACAGCTGTTGCCCTGCAAATGTGCAGTATCTCACTGATTTCCAAACCGATATGTATTACCCAGCATTTTATTAAATGATCAAATCTGTTTGAAATGCTTGAATAGTTATAATGTATTTTAGCTTTCTGTAGCTATTCAACAATGAACCTTTTAGGTAGGCATGTTGTTTCATTAAAATTCATGCACATAAAAATTGCCCTTGACTTTCACCGGCTCCATTTTATTCTTTTACAGTCCCATCAGATCAGCTGCAGCATCCAATTACTGAACAGATTTCAGCCCATCATGAGCCAGCTGATACCTTTTTAAATGATGATTGAAGCTTGTATGCCACAACGCTCCACTATACTGGCTACAGATACAGATTTAACTACGCAGATCACTCACAGTAAAGAACTTGTACCAACAAATAAACTCTATACAGGGATCCCATGATACTCCAATGCATCAAAGAGTGTGGTGTTCAAACATGCAGACTCTTCTTTAGAATAAAGTCACAAAGCAACCCAATGGCCAGAATACATTTTGGCATTATATGTTTCTGCAAACCATGCAGCAATGTTAATATGTTGCCAACAGTGTTGGACAACTTCCTCTCAAAATGTAATATTTTAGACTTTTGTGTTACTTTCACCAGAATGACTACAGAAAAATTTGTATAAATGGATGAGGGTCACGTTGTTTCACAGCAGGTAATCAGAGCACAGAAGCTCCAGTTTATTACACTCCATTTCAAATCCAGTGCTGCACAGATCTGACTCATTCATGCATTCACATATAGTGGTTTCCACTTTGTAGTAAAATACCCTGTCTATATTAATAATAGAGTGATGATATAAAACAATTAAATAGCCTAGACCATTTAAGATAAACACTGAGACACAGGGAGGGTCAGGCAGAGGATCAAAGTCTGACAATTTTGAGATATGGATAAATATTTGGGGGCCAATGATATGAAACAAAATAAACAAATATTGAGGTTAGCACAACAAAGGGAATGGCGTGCCAGTTAGTCACTATGACGAGTGCAAATTAATACACCGGAGCTGGAGGACCCTCCTGCTGGTTCCCAGTGTGCTGGTCAGCTACAGCACCGGAGTGAGAGTTATGCATAAGAACGGGACTGTGTGCCACTAGCTATGTTTCCATCCAAAAGTGATTTGAATCATTGGGAAATGCGTATTATAAGAAATGCGAATCTTGTGTGTTTCCATTAAATGTACGGACTTTGGTGAAAACTACAAACTCGCGCAAGTTTTCCGCAGAACCGGAAACAAAACAAGTCTCGCATTCTTCCTCTTCTACGTTTTCTGGCGGTTGGCAACCAGCTTGTGAATGCATTACCGCCTTCCCGACCCGGAGTGTGGATATCACCATGGAGAGAGGTGCGCTACGTCAGACTTAATTCGAACATAACTTTTTCCATCCCCCGTTTTGCGAATCAACATTTTTTCGAATCAACCAAAACCCGGCTAAAGTGAGCGTATTTTAGTTTGTGCGAATCAGGGGATTTTAATTTGAATTTTGGCGTTTCCATCATAATTTTCCCATGCGATACTTCTAGATGCGCATCTGCTCTGCAGTTGTAGGCGATGTGAATGGAAACATCCAACATATACTAACATTATCCGGATGTGATATCTCGGGGTGAGGAAAAAACAAATCAAAGGCCAGCTCCTTATCCCCGCTGCTTTCAGGCAGCCTTAGGAAACAAAAACAGAGCGGGATATAGTGTTGGTATATGAATGGAAACACACTGGACATGATAATCCAATCCAATCCAATCCATTCTATTTATATAGCATGATTTTAACAAACACAAGGTTTCCAAAGTGCTGCACAGCAAGATAAAAACACAATAATAGAAGCACAATAAAAGTACACAATAGGATAAAAGTAATAAAATAAGATAAAATCAAATAAATAAAATAAAATAAAATGCACTGCCCGCACAAGATTAAAAAAATATGCACATACACATAAAATCATAAAATCAACACGCTACATGGTGTCAAAAGCCAAAGAAAAGATAATATTGCACATGATTACCTTCTATAGAATACCTGGAAACTCATTGTGTGTCTCAAATCACACACTTCTATGTAGTATACTATGTGCACTATGTACTCATTGGCGTAGTGTGCGAATTTCGACAGGGTAGTTTTGTCTCAATCCAAACACGGCCGTTGTGCACTCACCGGAAATGACGACCGCAAATTAGCTAGTTAGCAAACTAGCAGAAATGACGACCGCAAATTAGCTAGTTAGCAAACTAGCATTAGTATTCGTGTTATCGTTCGCGGTACCAAATCATTACAGACTGCTAAATTAACCCAATAAACATACTGCTGGCTTATACCCAACAACAGTATAGTGGTGCTTAGTGCAAAAAACACATGTATTTGTACAATGCAGCGACGCTCACGAGTATGCAATTTGAGACACAGCATCAGTGATATTTCGGTAAAAACAGCTGCTTTTTGTGGCACTATAGTGAAAACATAGCAATGCCTCAGATAAAAACAACCTTTTTAATACATATTCTCATACAATGGTTCATGATATCTCATGAAAATGCATATACCACGGTTCGTATGACATCTAACATATTAGCACCCCACAAATAATCTTATGTACTTCACATTAAATTATGTACTTAACATAAAGTTATGCAGGCTAGGTTGAAGGAAAAGAAACATGGTGACAACATACCTTAAAATAATTCAGAGTTCACTTGGTTTCACATCATCCCATACACCAGTCTCCTGAAGGAAATTCCTGTGTTGTTTGACACCACCCAAACCTGTCTACTTATATGGACTGTCAGTCTTTATACTACTTCCTTATTTACTTCCTGTCAGCACATTTATCACGTGATAGCAGCCTGATTACGTGGGTTATACACAAGATGTGGTGTATTACTTTTCACAGTATATGAACTGTGCATGAAAACAGCCTGCTTTTCTGGGCACTATCCCTGGTAAAAGCAGCACAGCGACCGGTCACTACAAAAAACCAAAAACAAAACATGTTTGGTGGCTAACAAGCTGCTGAAAACGCAGTGATGACTCGCTTTAGAAACAACCATTTTTTTGTTTGTTGGTCTGGAAGAGTGGTCTGCAACTTGACAGCTATCTAACCTTGGTGACTCATCATCCATCATCCTATCTACCTCTCAATGACAAAGTCAGCTTATATATTGCGTCACTTTAGAAACATCTATGCAGAGACATAAAATGGCAACCTTTTCTTCTGGCGTCTGGGCTGGACAAAGAAAGAGGAAGGTAGTATAAACCATAACAGTAAGCCTTTAAGAAACTTGGCTTTCAGTCACTCACCACATCACAGGTGAATGCACTGACAGGGATTATTATGAGAGTGTTGAACAGGCGGCTTAGACAGGTCAGCCTTTGTAATTGTCTCAAGGACCACTGTGATCCATTGAGTCCCACTGTGTTAATAACTTTGACCTTTTGTTAGGTGAGTCCCATCCCACCCCGTGTGAAACAACCTCCATCCACACAGTATCAGGCTCTGCTGCTATCTCGGATCATGGGCTCATCAACAACTAGTAGCTGCGATGGGGAATAATCCCACAAGTTGATCAACAGTAGGTTGGATGATATGATACAAATTCCAACAAATTCATGCCAAGGAATAAATATCACTTTGGTTGATGAGGGAAGCATTAATTGCTTATAACAAATAATCTATAATATTCTGTTGGCTTGATTTTAATAGTGCTTCACAATTCTGAAGCCCAAAATATATATAAATGTTCTGTTACATTACAAATGTGGTTGTATCTGAGAGATTTTTGGCTTGCAAGGCCTACCAGGGTGCCCCCTGGTAACCCTGAAACAGTGGAGGTGTGCGTTATCTGCCAATCAGTACACCACAATAGACTACTTTTCATAAGACAACACAAAAACCTTGACATTTGGCTGAACCTTTATCAGATTTTTTAAGAAGAGGAGAAGATGTGAGATACAAAAAAGTACGTTTGTGTATTCATATTATCAAGAGATTTTTTTTCCTTTTCGCAGCCATAGCTGTGACAGCAGTCACATTTTTTCCCCACTTATAGCCTGAGTTGCAAACAGTAGCAAGTACCTTCACTACCAAGGGAGGAATAATCTTTTCTGCAAGTGACATTGTTCACTGAAATGAATTAGGCATTGCAAGCCCTGGAGTCAAGCTGAAGATATTGGGCGTTGAGAAAATATGTTTTTCTAAGCAAGAATGTTGTCATTTCAATTTTGGGGTGGTATCAGACTCTGAAGAGCAAATCACGCTGACATACTGTGAGCATTTCAGAAACAAGAATAAAAGTCAATTTTGCCTTACTTCAACTGAAGATTGCACCAAGCTGTTTTGCAACAACCCATTAAAAAGGTGTGCAGGCACAAGAGTGGAAACAATGCAAGCAATGTGACGCACAAGTAATGCTTAATAAGGATCAGTTTTAAAGGATATGTTTATAAAAATAAGATGCATTTTAAATGAGCACTGCATGACATTTAGGGGGACTTAGTGGCATCTAGTGGTGAGGATTGCAGACTGTAACCAGCTGAAACTTCTCCCTCTTAGAAGTCCTTCAGTGTTCACTGTTCAGGAGGTTTTTACCGGGAGCGGAATTATCTGCAGGGGTCTGTTCCTCTCCAAAACCAATGGACCAGGTGATTAAAACAGGTAAAAACACTAAATAAGGCATCAGTGTTTTTCCGATGCTGCTCATCATGGCAGGTTTGCTAACTACTGTGGCCAATGCGAAAATATGAAATGCCCAATCTAGAGTGTTATGGCTGTATGTACGTTTTCCCTCTCTTGTAGATCTGTCCAGATGGGCTGCACTGCTCAAGGAGGTGCATTGCACCTGGCATGGGGGGAAGCTGCTTAAGTGCTTCTGTGCCAGCAGCAGAGAAGAGAGGCTCCCGGTGTGGGGACTGCTGGTCCTGCTGCCTCTCAGCCTGGGATTTTATTGCATTGTTTGCATTATTTTTGTTAATAAATCCCATGGATTTCATTGTTTTAAAGGTATCTCATGATTATTTTGAGTAAGTGGTGGAGTTGTTTTTTCTATTGCCCAATAGCAGGGGTAGGCAACCTGCAGTCTCACAGCCACTCTTTTTTCATTGTAAGGCTCCAGTGTGTTTTGCATCTCCTCACAGATGCTTTTCAAATTTCTGGTCTAAAATGGCTCTGATAGTAAAGGTTGCTAACCCCTCCTGCCCCAACGGTGGGGTGTGATTTGAGCCCCATTTCCACAGAGCATGTACGGTACAGTACAGTTTAGTTCGGTACACTTTTTTTGCTGTTTTTACTGCGAAAAGTTGTGGAAGGTACCAATGGAACCGTTCCATACTGTTCCCATTTTTGGTCACCCTTCTGTTGGGGCACCTAGGACACAGATCCGGTACTATAAAGTGGAGCTGTGAATACTGCAGTCTGTTGATTAGTCAATAGCTGACGGTCACTCTGCTCAGGGCCGAGTTGCGGCTGGTTTTGAGGCTCATGTAACCAGTGTTCATACCATGGAGAGTTTTATTAGTAGACTCTAACTATAAAATAAAAGGATGTTTTGCTGCCTCTCGCAGCAGCTGTAGACGGAGAAAATGCATCCACTGGGCCGACTGCCTTTGACTTTTAATGTGGAACATGAACTTGTAATGTTACTTAATGCATTAGGTGACGACATGAATCAACACACCTTAAATTTAACTGACAACTTTGACCATTACTTTAGGTTTATACGACATACACTTTGGTGATAAGTGGATCTTTAAGCGTATGTGAACTGCATATATTCTAATCGTTGTTCCTGTGAGCTACGGCAACACTAAACCCTTGAGCTTACCTGCAAAGGACTAAATGCACACACCTGCAATTTTTTAATAACCCATGAAGAAAGACTCTCCCTGCAGCCTGTTTCAGTTTGTTCAGAAAAATGTCAGCGTGCAGCCTCCTTCTGTGGACAATAATGAGGTGCAGACTTCCATCTGTGTCGCCGATAATGAGGAAATACAGTGAGTGCTGGATGTCGCAGTGAGTGACAACAGCCCCGCCCTCATTTAAGGGTACTGTTTGTGGTGGAAACAGGTCTAGGTACCATCTGAAGGGGTACTTTTGGTTCCAAAGGTACCATAGTTTGGTGGAAATGGGGCTATAGAGCCAGTGTTTGGTTTGTACTTTCTGGGCTACTGTAGAAACATGGCTGACTCCATGTAACAGGACCATTCAGTTCATAGATACAGTATACGGCTCAATCTAAGATAAATAAAACAAAGATTCCTATTTTCAGGTAATTAAAGACTAAAGAAAATATACTTACTATTTAACTTCTGCCAATATATTCCCCTAAATCTTACACACTGTACCTTTTAGATAAATGTGATGAATTTAGGTAAGTGTCATACATAGAAAGATGGCTTGTGTTTGCCAGCAGACTGCAGAATAAGAATTACTGAACAGTAGGTAAGTTTATTTGTTGTATACCCAATATTTATATAAAGCTGCATAATATGACTGTTTAAAGCCTTTCTGGCAGAAGAATCCAACTGTTAAATTATACGCCTTGCATTTATCCCAAACACTCCTGCCCAACTGTTTTCTGTAAATCATAATTATGTTTTCCATTTTGAATATGCAGTATGTGGTGTAACATCAAGCTGAAGGAGGTTGTCTCTAGCCCATTTTTACTTTAAGACACAATAAAAAAGAACCCAGGGCTTTTTATCTGAATTAAGTGGATAGAGTGTAAATGTGCTTCATAACTGAATCATAATGTATCAAGGTCCAACAATAGTGTGCATTAGGGCAATGCATCTTCACTGAGTCACGCTTTATTAACCAGTATCTTTCATCAGTCTTTTCTTTCATTAGGACTGTGTGGTTAAGGATGAATCCGAACATTAGCTATTTGTTAGAATTCATGAATATTTACTTGGCATCAGATCAAATAGTAGATTTTTCCACTCCACTCTGCACCGTATAATTTCTGTAGCTTATTAAGAATGTGCATTAGCGTGTCATTAATATGTCGTGACATTAGACAACAGTGTCTGGTGTTCCTTTCATCCTACTATCAAATGAGAAGCTTTTATCACGCATTCTATTTATCATTATTATACAAGTGGTGACATGCAGTGTTTCTGTGTATCCACATTATATGGTCCTACTGGTCCTCATTCCTTCATTGAACACATGCAACCAGGTACCTGCATTAATGTGAGCACAATTTTGTGTGTGCATGTGTGTGTGTTTATTCCAAACTCCTTATTCACTGTCAGACAGTAATTCTTTGCAAATGTGATTAGATGTGAGTAGAACTCATCAATCCGTGAAGATAAGACAGCTGCCCTGGAGCAGTGGATTACAGCCAAATGAGTCAGGCTGTGGTGGAAAACAGCACCAAGTAACTCTGCCCACTACCCAACTACCACTTTGTTCATGGCTCTGTTGCCAGCTGAGAATGAGTCATCTGGTATTGATGCTTGTGTACCCCCAGCCGAAGCTTTGTGGACAGACACTGGTCTGAGATCCTCACATGAATCAGTCACAGTGTGAGCAGCTAAACTTGAAACACCTTCACCTTTTATCCACATTTGTCTGTCTGTAAACCGGCCCAACGCCCCAAGGAATTATGTCTATGTTGGACCATTTCACACGCTATGATTAACATCCAACATTTTGTGTCATTGCAGAGTGAAAAGGTAAGAGTGTGAAGGTCACCTTGGAGCTTGTCTGACTTTAATGCAGGATACTGTAATGAGAGCTTTCCCTAGCCTTAATCATATTGTTTTAGTTGCTTAACCTCAGCTATATCTTAATTACAGGGGAGGAAGTGATGAAGCACATTTACTGTAGTTACTGTAAGAACATTGTTTTTTGTGTACTTGTACTTTTTAAGTATTTTTAATTCTTAATTTTACTTGTACGTACGTAGTTTATCACAAGTATATTCCAAGTAGCCTCTATTACAGAGTAAAAATATAAGTGACATCAAAAAGTCTGATGTGTCTAGGGTTGCACCAGGCCATTAGTGACTGATGGAATAAAATCAAGGATCAGATCATTATGGGCCATGATTACAATTAGCTTTATTATACCTCAGCTTTTTTTTTTTTTTTTAAGGTTTCATCTACACAACCAATCATAAGTTTGTAATCGGTTGTATCAGTGTTTTCTTCTTTACTTAAATAATGACAATTTTAACAAGGATACAATCTATGCAATTCAGACACCAAATGTATCATTTACATTTGAAATAGTTTTGCCCCTAACTGAAGAAGAATTAAATGATTCAAACCTATCGATGTCCTTTCAGTGTTGCATGACATGGAAGAATACATGGGAACCATTTCCCTCTGCTAAATACCCTTTGATTTGTTTTCTAGTCCAGAAAAGCATAAATGTCCTCGATCATTATTGAACCACAGCAGTGCAGCTGGGCTCAACATATTTAGGAAGCTGTTTTTCTTTTGGCCCTCTGCAGTGCACTCAGTAGTTAGACTGACCAATTTTTAACTGTGATTTGGTAGTCCATAGTATGGTTATGTGATATTCCCTGATCCAAATCCAGTAGTGCGTACCCTAGACAAACGTTGCATTTCTGTTGGGAAGTTTGAAGATACCCACTTAATAATCCAACCTTGTTATCGGCATTACTGTGCACTTGACATTGAAACAGGAACCTGTTCCTGATTGAATCTGCACATATTTTGATGCTATCCAGTTTCTTTTACCAATGACTGGTGAATTCTTCTATTCGTACTATCTGTCAATCATTTGTCTCTCGCAGCCCTGTCATTTGTTTGTCTGGTTGAACCAATGTAAACCAATAAACCCTCAATACAAAATAACATCTTAGCTTAGCTTTCTACAGTTTAAAAGTGTAAAAGGAGACAACAGAGTCGTCCTTTCAGACATCTGACTGTACCCAATCAAGATTTTGTGGCAGGTGATTCCAAACTTGGGAATGGGGGTGTTGTTTAATCATTGATTTAGGCCCTGTCTATACGTATCCCGATATTCCAATTCCGATATTTTTGTAAATGGGGATTTTTTTTTTTTTTTTTCAGCAACAGGACCCTACACATACTTGACAATAAAAAGCCTTGTGTTAACAAATGAAGAGATTCTGTCTACAGAAATGTTGTCAGGGGACTCTTAGTTTGAAATGGAAACAGGAAGTGTTGAGTTAAAAATGAATACTTATAAAGGAGGTGTCGATTAGATTAACAAAACACCATTTTCACTGCCTTTTTTTTGCTAAAAATGCACATCAGTCTAATCTATCGATACCTGATGAATCTTAAAGGGGGGTTACCCTGTTTTCAGTACTATGGGGCAATGTTGTGTTTCTTCAAGAGCACATGGATGAGGTGATAGCCTACACATCCCTGCCATGGTTTTACACTGTTCGTGTTTCAACGTAGCTACAACCAGGTGGTGAAACATGCCAAGAAACACAGTAACGTGCCAGCAAAAGCAGATAAGAACAAGACGGCCAGCAAGTAAAACAATGCAGGTTTCAAAATTAAAAAGGAAAGGAAACTGCTTTGCAAAAGCAGTTTTGTATTCAAAATGCTTTTTTAGGCCTTGAGGGTACACAAAATGTGTTTCTGGTGAGTCACACTGAATTTAAACAGAAACCTTCTTTGTTCACTCCACAGGCAACATTTAACCAAATGTTTTTGTTATCTAACTCTGACCCTACCTTGACAATAATACATATGCCATAACCGCAATCTTATCAAAACCATAACCTTCCCATATATTGTGGAAAGCAAGAATTTAAAAGATATTTGTATCTTAGTTTTGCAGAATCGGCCATTGTTGGTATTCTTGTAAGAGGCACTGTGTTTGGATAAACAATGTCTCAATTGGACCCAGCTGCTTGGTTGATTGTATTTTAATTTGGCCATTAAGTCATATAAACCATGAATATCTGTTTTACCCCCCAACATGCCACATAACAGGAGGGAGGGAAAAAAACAATAAATGCATGCATAGCACTCTCCAACCAGCTTTCTGCTCACACAAGGAACTGTGACACCTGGGGAGTGCAATCATCTGATTCCCTCAGTAACATGTAATTTTAATCATGAATATAATGCCTGACCCGGCTGGACCTTTACGCAAAGGGCTGGCTTTCTAGAAGCACTGTAGGCGACTGAGCAGCTCTTCTTCTTGCATCAAATAACCCTAGCTTTAGTTCAGATTCAGCACTATGTCTCAGGAACAAAATAGAGCTCAGGCGGGGAACCCAAGGGGGCTACATAGTGTGGATTGATTGCTTTTAACATACATCACCGTGCTTTACCCTCTCCACGATGTTTGGGAAAGTCAAGGGCTTTCCACGGGTCGAACAGATATAGGCTATACAGCTGAAATTTACGGACAGATTTAGTTTAGTTTTAGATGTTTGAGGCTTTCTCTGAACGATATATGGCTGTTCATAAAAGCATCTCCTTTTAAAAGCAGACTTTGGAAAATGATGATGCTAAGTGTAGGTTTGCAGTTCTGTGACTTTCAGTGATATGATTAATTCCAGTGTTATGGAGAAGGATATCTTTTGCCTTTCCTGCTTTTATATTTAATAGCCTGCTGCTTATGAAATACAGCTGTGAAGTTTTTCAATAAAATATTATCATCATTTTAGCTTCTTTTCCACCTACTAGTAAATAAGTGCTGAGTCTTGAATGCTGAATGGCTTTCACAAGAGGACACACTCCCTTTTTGACAGCGAAGGAGCAAACAATGTGCATTTATTCCAGTATCACATTTAAAAGGGCATTCAACCAATTTTACACATCAAGGTCAGTTTAGTCCTTATGAGAGGAACTACTCTGTGAAAAGCTGATATAATATCCCTGATGTCATTCAGGGTTCACTAAATACTTCTTCCACCACTGATAAGGAGTACTTCTTACCTCTGAATCTTTATGTATCTTTTTGCTAATAGTACTACGCACATCAAAGTTTTACTACTGTTACTACTGACTCTTCCTTTGGGGTCTGTCTATCTCCTTTGTTAAGATGGAGCTTGAATTGTTCATCACCTCTGAAGAGAGGACCCAAAGAGCAGAGGAGGGAGCAAGGAAACAAAAAAGAGGTACCCTAGTCGTGAAAAGAAAATGTTGGCTTTGTATGTTTCTCCAAACCATGGTTACATTTTGTACGTTTCATACGTATCATATCATTTTAAAGTTATGGAGTGTTTGAACTGACTGTGTCATCTGGAGTGGAGGGGATTGTGGATGGCTTGACAATAGGCGGCAACTGCCTTCCAAGCTGCAGACCACGGTTTGAGACCAAAAATCAACAGAACCAGTATAGCGGCCGGTCGCCGTTTTTATTGGCGAGATCAGTGCCACGATAAGCATTTGTTATTTACAGAGACATCACTGCGTTTCCTGCCCAGCTTTGTTGAGCCTGTTACTGTAAAAATGTAATATATCACTCATTACTCATTAAAAACTAATAATATTACTTTACCTATTACTCCCTGCCAACAGATATTTGTTACACTACTCATTATATTACATTTCTGTTACACCCCATAAAACTGGTAATTGCGTATCTCCCCAAATTTCAGATGTGTGCCTCCGTGTGAATGTCTGGATATATTACCAGTAAGTGTAGCTAAGGCTAGGTAGCATGCCATTTCTTTTTTTTTTTTTTACCTGGAGGTCTTCAGTTTGCCAGTGACCTGTGTTTTCCACATTAGTCATTCTCCTGAATCTTAATCTACAACTTATCCAGCCACAGGCGTCATTGCTTCTTTGTAGCTACAGCTGTCTACGGTTAAAATCTAGATTTGGTTGTTTAGCCAGTGCAGGGCTACAGCCGATGTCCGTGGCCGAGGAGGGCTCACCTTTTGGTGGTATATTTCCTGGAGCTTCACATTGTTGTGTTCTCAGTCGTAGTAGCCGAGGTGTTTCAGACCGGAGGTTTGAGGACATGTTTTTTGCAGTGGAAATAGTTTTAGTAGGACTACCTGCAGCAGTAATGTTATTGTCATCTTTCCACCCAACAAAATCAAAGTCAATGGAATATTTCTAGCCACTAAGGTAAGAGTGTCCGTCTTCCAAATTAGCCTGGTGCTTTATGGCGTGCCTGGACAGTGTGATGATTACAAAAATGAGTCAGCTGACGTGATTGTTGTGTTTCAAGTCAGCAGTGGGGTGACAACAAAAGTAAGGTTCTGACAAACTGTTTGGTTTTGGGGTCACTGTAATCCATCCGTCCATCCATTTTCATAACCGCTTATCCTCTTGAGGGTCGCGGGGGGGCTGGAGCCTATCCCAGCTGACATTGGGCGAGAGGCAGGGTACACCTTGGACAGGTCTCCAGACTATCGCAGGGCTAACACATAGAGACAGACAACCATTCACACTCACATTCACACCTACGGCCAATTTAGAATCACTAGTTAACCTATCCCCAACCTGCATGTCTTTGGACTGTTGGAGGAAGCCGGAGTACCCGGAGAAAACCCAAGCTGACACAGGGAGAATATGCAAACTCCTCACAGAAGGGCACGGGGAGAAAATGCAATATGCAAGCTCCTGACAGAAGGACTCCCTCCTGGGATTGAAACAGGAACCCTTTTGCTGTGCAGCGACAGTGCTAACCACTACACCACCATGCCGCCCCGGTCACTGTAATATCATTAGCAATTTTATTAGTAATTAGTTACACTATTTGTTATTCTCTGTTATTCTCACACAATCCCGCCTGGAAACATTGCCGCGTTTCCAGGCGGGATTGTGTGTGCGCCAAAACATGACTTTTTCCTAATCATAACTTTGGCTTTTGTGCCTAAATCTGACCACATGCTAACCACATGCTTATCGAAACATAAAGATTCAATGGATTTACTACATAACAACGTACAAATGTAACATGTGGGTTTTTTGCAGAAACGTACAATGCTTACATTTTTTCTGGAAATTGGGTTGCAGGAGGTGGAAGAAGGGGAGAGAGGGGAATACAGAAGAGAGACAGAGGGGCGAAGAAAGCAAGAGCTGTGACATCATTATTACCTTCACTGACAGGTGTCATTTCACTCTCTTATAGTTCTTCCCCACTGCAGGGTTATGGGTCATAGGCTATGGCTCAATCACCTAGCATCAGCTGTATATCTCCCCTTGTTCATCGTCTCTGTCCTCATCCCCATCCATCCATCCTGATTACACCTCTAATGGTTCCTCTTCACAGCAGCCACCAACTGTAATGGAATTATGCTTGAATGAACAGCCGTGTCTCTCCACTTCTCCCTTTTTCTCTCCTTCTGTCTTTTTTTCCCCCCTATCTTAACACACACACACACACACGCTCACTTCTTCCAATTTTCATTTCCAGAAAGCTGTTTGCACATTAAATACATTCAACACCACTGGGGCACATATGAAAAAAGAAGAAAGCATTACTGTCAAATTTTGAGATTTAGAGTATTTATTTTATACGCCTCAGTCAGAAGAGGGAAGAGAACAAAAACTGCAGAAGCTCTCCACGTATATCCACTGTGTGAATTCAATAGGAGAGATAGTTCATCCTCTCTTACTTTGCCCTCCGCTTCCAAAGGAATATGCTTTTATAATCGCTCATATTTAGCGTCATTCTTCGATTTCAGCCCCCACCCTCCACTCCCTATGCGTCTGTCTGTGCCTCTCCAAGACTGTATTATGACACTGTAGTGTAGCCTCTCGCTCTCCTCAGGGAAAATCATCCTTCCATCGTCCAACCCCGCCAGCCTTATCAGTGACAGGGGAGAGATGAATAAGGGATCAAAAGAGCCTTTTCTCTCCCTTTTTTCACACTGTCAGGTTATATTTACTCTGGGTCCCAGTGGCTCAGCACAATGCCACACACACCAATTACACATGACAGGCTTTTTTCATTTCTGGGACCTGGGGTGGTGCAGTTGTGTCGTTATTGAAACCATTCTACTAAACATGTTCAAGGGCAAACCGGGAACATACCTATGGGGTTACGGGTAAATATTCCCTTAATGAAGTCCAAAAGTTGTTGTTTTTGCAATAACGTGATTACATTGGAGCTTAGAGTTACTTTTTAGGCTATAGTGGAAGTTTGCAAAGTCTGTTCCACAGCCCGGCTTTCCCCAATATGTTCCTCAGAGTATATTTTACAGCACACTAAGGCCAAAATGTGTTAACATGAAATGATATAATTGACAGAAAAGTATCACTCAGCTTCTGCTGCCTCATGTGAGACCAATTATCATCTTGAACCACAAATGGGCAGCTTGTTTGGCGGTGCAACTCATCCATGGGTTCTCTGCTGATTCAAACAAACCCTGCTTCAAAAAAGAATCCCCAAATCCCCCAAATCATTTTAAAGGATACAATAGCTAACAGCAGCAGGGAAGCCAATGTAATGACCCATGTCTCCTTCTTTTAAAGGATGAGCAGATGCCTCTTTTCACTCTTTTGTAAAATCCATACCTTCACTGCAGCATCACCACATGTCCCAGCACTGCAAGTCTGATGAAGCACCCTCTGCCATTCAAATAGGATCAAGGTTAATAACTAATCCCTTTTAAAACAGGCAATTTAGTTTTGCAAAACTAAAGCAGGACAAGATTCCCAGCATGTTTGAGTGTTTACCCAGCCCCCATTACAATGTACTAAAACCTTGGCTCTGGTGTTGAGGACTGGCAATAACCCACCACTTAATGAGTAAGGCCTACTGCTGCTCCTGCCAGGCGATAATCTTCTCTTGGCATAACCAAATCAAGCACAGAAATGTTCTTATCAGGAAGGAACAGCAGACATCCCCCCCAAACACCCGACGGACCCTCAACTTAATTGATTTTCACCGTCCCAAGGCAGCTCATTCCGTGCGTCAGACTATTTTATTTACTGGACTGCTTGTTTGGGTGCTAGATTGTTTTTTGCCTGTTTTCTTTGATTTGATGATGCGATTCAGGCCTTGATGGTGGCTGTGCAAAAATGGCCTGGATGTGGGCGGTTTTTGTTATACTCACTTACGTCTTAAACAGGTTCCTGTAACTTTTCTTCAAATGTGTTTAATTTGTGGGTAGACTGCTTACAGAGTAACCTTCCTCATATCAAACTGCTGCTACAATTAAATCATAATGAAATCTTTGTTCATGTAGGCGTTCTTTGTTTTGTCCCAGTAGAAGATTTATTAAATATTCTACACTGTATGATGTAATTTGAAATAATGCAAGCAGACTTTAAACAAATTACAGAAAACAAACATGCCTTATTTTGTATATTTTTACACCTTCTTTGTGATTCATTTAAACCGTTTTAATCACTAAGACATTGTGTTTACAGGCCATTTAGACATATGTATTTATGTAAAGCATTTCAGAAAAGAAGCTTAATAAAATCTCTGTGCACTCTTTCACAAAAGGTCTTTTGACCATTTGGTTTGACCTCTGGCCTATAACAGTTAAACCAACTTTAACTAGCAGTTCGACAAGCTTAGTTAATGTGTGTTTCGACTTTAAACTACTTTGTCTGTTTAATTTAGATGCAACCGTCACTCTGATTGGAAACCATTAGATCTAACAGAACAAAGTTTGTTATTCCAAGTCTTTTTCTTTTTTGCCTAATTACTAATTTTTGCTCGTTCCTGGACCTAACATTAATCTCTTATATATAGACATCAGTGGCACCCTTAGAAATTTATGGGTGGCCAGATGGGGCCACTGAAAATCTTGGGGTGGCACACCAAGGGAAAAAGCCAGAACTGAATTTCAGGAATTGTGTTATGCTGTTAAAGTAGTTGAAAACTATGTTACTATGGAGAGTTAAAGGTCCAGTGTGTAGAATTTAGGGGGATACATTGGGAGAAAACAATATAACAAGTATGTTTTCTTTAGTGTATAATCACCTGAAAATAAGAATTGTTGTGTTTTTGTTACTTTTGAATGAGCTGTTTATATCTACAGAGGGAGTGGATCCTCATACACAGAGTTTACCACCATGTTTCTATCGTATTCCAGAACAGACAAACCAAACACTAGTGTCTAGATAGAGCCATTCATGTTTTCACATTGGCCATTGTAGTTTAACAGTTGCAGACACAAGCAGTGTCAGAAAAACAGAATTTTTTTCAGTGTAAAACTGTTTGATTGTTGTTTTAAATCCCCATGTCTGTTTGTTTTGGAGTGGAGAGGACCTCTGCTGATTATTTGGCTCCCAGCAAAACTTCCTGAACGTCTGGATCTTAAGCTATCAGAAAAAAAAGTGAGCACATATTACCAGATGCTGGGCTAGTGGACTGATTCAGAGAAAGACTGATTTGTATTGAGAAACTGCTTTATGGTGTTTTTACTGTGTTTAATCTCCCGGCCTATTTGTTTTGGAGAGGAAGAGAGCTCTGTGGATAATTCAGCTCCTGGTAAAAAAAAAAAAACCTGGACAGGAACACTGAAGTAATTCAAGCCAGGGAGTTCACATGTGGCACATGGGACAAGTTTCAGCTTGTAGGAATCTGCGGTGTTCACCACTAGATGCCACTAAATCCTACAAACTTCTCCTTTAAGGAATAGGGTACTGATATACTTTGGTTTCTCTAATTATTTGACATGCTAGTACCAGTACAGTTTTGTGTTCCACATCAATCCTGTTTCAATGTGTTACATAATTTTGGCAGTTCATTGATCTTCAAAAGGCTGATTGTCCTTTTCCTTAAACACGAATATAAAGCTTTACATTTGAAGGATTACATTGATTGTAAGGAACAAAACATTTTGTGGGAACAAGCCATTCCGAGTTTAGGGGCGACTCGAACCCATTTTCATTCTGATATCCTGACAAACTATGCAGACACGGTTGGTAATTTTTTTTTTACATCTTACATCTTTTTTTTCCACAAATTATTGCATATTTCTAGTTGGAGGAGTAATAGATCCATCCTTTTAAAATATTGACAATGATACCTGGTAGCACCCAGTCTCATTCCGAAGTTGTGGAATACTGGTGCTTGGGCAGTGACTTCTGCGTCAGACATCATGTTGACATGATACACAGCAGGGTGGCGTCAGTGTGTAATGGTGCCTACTGGTGTCAGGGGAAACACAGTACAACAACAACGTAAGTTAATTGATGCAAAAAATCTGGGTGGTCATTTGGAAAGGGTGGTGGATGGGTCCAACAATCACCAACGTTTATCTGGGAGGTCAGTGCTTCCTGTATGCCAAACCCTCTAATTTTTTTCTAAACCTAACCATGTGCGTTTATTGGCTTTGTTGTTTGTTGCTGAAGGAAAAAATGTCAATTTGTGTTGATGTAGTACATTAATTTGAAAAGACAGTATCCAATACAAACTGTGAAAACAGAAGTGTATTTTGAAACAACCCCTGTAACAGGCTGAATTTGACATATGTAGATGAGGAAGTCCACGACCAAGTGGCGATAGTTGACGAGGTCAGAGTAAGAATGTGTTGCTGGTAGTGTAATAGGTTTCTAATTGTCTACAGAGTTTTTTTCACTGACTGGTACTCATGCTTGTGCTGCACTTGTGGAAAACCTCTTAACAGAGTGATAAGGGGATGGACTGTTGGTACAATTCAGTATTGATACAAATGAGTTTGAAATAATGAGGTAGCCTTGTCATTAAATGTGATTAGGAACAAGTGTGCTTATACATTGATGGCAGTCAAACTCACTGCATTAATAATTATGAGAAATTAGATAAGATATTCATGGCAATCAAATGAAACATCACTTCACAACACATTTTTGTCAATCCATAGCAAATTATCGTTAATCATGTCTTGCACTGTTTTTTCACTTGCTGGGTGAATCGTGCAGTACAGGAGGATTCATTTGTTAAAAACAGTTTTGTCAGGCAGCCCATCATTTTATGGTGCTACAACGTACTGCCTGCCATAATTCTCTCCTCATTCAAAGCCGAAGTCCAGAAAGGCCAAGATCTGACCAGCGTTTTTGTGATTTTCCGCTTTTTCCTCCCCATTTGTAACGGCCAGTTCCCCTCTGCTGTGCTGCTTGTCACTGCAAACTCTCACTGTTGGCCTGGGGACAGTTAGCTCCTCTTTATAAAAGTCAAAGCAGCACCAAGAGGCAATGGAGCTTTGTAGTGTTACAAGAATTCTGTGCTAGTCAAGTTATGAAAACTTAAGTGGTGCTGTAAGACATAAAACTGTGTGTTGTAAACATTTTTTTCTAATGTAGGGCAATCTTTTTATGTTATACCCTGTTATTAAGAAAAATGCAGTTAAACCTAGTAATATTCAAATAACATTAATTAGCTTCAGGGCTTCACACCAGTGTCAACCTGACATCTTTTTTGGTCTTCTTCTAGAAACAGGGTTGGGGAGTAACAGATGTAATACAGCTAACTGGATTACATGTTTAGAATACAAATGTGAGTGACTGCATGCTATTACAGTTACAGTTAAAATTGGCGGGATTCTGAATACAATTACTCTCTTTAAAAATAATAATAATAAAAAAAAAAGATTCTGTGAAGGTTTTCTTTGTTTGTTTTTGTTTTATTTTCTTCATATAGCTGAAAGCAATATGAGACAGTGTCAGTTTGACTACATTGTTTTCTACTGGAATGTCCTAACTAGCTGTGAGCAACGTTTCTGAACTTATGTTTTTATTTGTTCCTGTCGCTCACATTTAATAGACCAAGAACGGTTGATTCTTGAAGCTGAAATGAGGAATTATCTACACAACATTACAAAAACCTAAATAAGGTGTCAGCTGGATTTAGGGAGATTACCAAGGAGCAGAAAGTCCCAGGTCCATCGCTAATAACAAGCTACTTGCTTTTGGCTATATTGTATGTCATTTCCATAGACTGTATAAAAATATGGACGTAGCAACCGTGACGTCACCCACTGGTTTCTGAGGAGCGGGTTTGAAGCTCAAAATAGGCGGCTCTGGCCGTCGCCATCTTGGCAGTGCCTGACTCCATCCAAATCCCAGCCAATCAAAAATGGGCAAAGAGGCAGGCCAAATGAAGCCTGGTTGCTTAAACACACCCACCTTGCTCGAAGCTGCCAAGTTAGCTAAGGCTAACAGGCTAGGCTAACAAACTACGCCACTTTGGCTAGCCCTGTGGTGTTGGCTGCTCCCGCTCATGCTCTCGCTTGGTGCCAGCTCCCTCACGAAACAAAATATCCAAAAGGCACAAACACAGCTGATAGGTTAGGTTCAATGACTTGCGAATTAGCTGAGATGACGCCTAGCAGACAGCCAGCGGCTAGTTAGCCACCTGTCACTCAAAGTGACCATGCCCTTAATTAGCCTATGCGCAACTTTAAGCCTTAATAAAATTTAAATGGATGAGTTATAAAAAAAGTCACCCCCCGTACAGTTGTCATTAAAGGGGAAATTAGCTATAGAGACCAAAACTGTTTTTTGTACTAGGCTGTAAACATGTTTATTTCTGCTGTAAAGTTGGCATTTTAACATGGGGGTCTATGGGGATTGACTCGCTTTTGGAGCCAGCCTCGAGTGGCCATTCAACGAACTGCAGTTTTTGGCACTTCCGCATTGGTTTCACTCGTTATCCCTATCCATTTCCAGTAAATATCCTTATACAACATGTGTTTTCTGTTTAAAAAGTGCAAACATAGGGAGACAGATAGTATCCATCCATTGTCTTAGAGTGCTTTTGTCCCCAAATCTGATAGGTACCTGGTTTGTTTACACAACGTAACAGAAGCAGACATGTAACCGATTCAGACAGACAACGACTCTCTCATTGTTAGGAAATGGTGTAAAATTCATATGTGACACATATTTCCTATTAACAGATTTTTCAAAAAGGGTGTGCTATGCACCTGCCACTCAACAACGGCAGAGGAGATGCACAGTCAGGTGTGTTTTGTGTTTTGTGACTGGAAATGTAAGACCCAAACAAATGAGCTCAGCAAGACGATGTTTAAGTATTCCGATAGTAATCTAAAGTATATCAAATACTTCACTTAGTTTGGGTAATCTAATAGAATATGTAACAAATAACATTTCAGGGCATGTATTCAATAATCTGTAGTGGCATACACTTTAAAAGTAACCCTCCCAGCACTGTCTACAAACTGTGTTGTCCTCTGCTTTCTAGCAGAAACTGGCAGGTGATTCTTTATGGCTGTTTTTGAGATGATTAGTGACACACTTTGCTTTTTATACTTAGACTCTGTTTTGGTGCAGGTTCACTGACTACTCACTAAAATATATTGTCACTAGATATCTGTTCTCTTGAAGAGCTCATAGCCAGTATAAAACTACATTTTCAAAATGTTCAGATAACTTAAGTGACTCATTCAGTTCATTTAACTTTAAGCAGGTGAGTGTGGAAGTTGGATAATGGCTGTTTCATTACTCTGCAGTCAAAGTCTCCTCGGCGGGTTCAACAACTTGGCTGGCCAAAAAGATCTGTCTCCGCAAAGTTATTTTTTATGTTCTTTAATTTCACTCCCCTGTTTGTCAGACTGACAGTATATTATAGCAATTTGGCTGCGCAACAGCCTTGTCAGCAGTAGACCATCAGCTCCCGCACTCCTCCACCTCTCTTTCCTCCCCACTGTGGAATGAAGTGGAGAAAAAGTGAGAGAACAGGAGGATACAGTTTGGCATTCTGTTGTTTACCTTGAGTAAATTTGCATACACAGGGATTAAGATTTTCTGTCTATACCGCCGATTCTGGGCAAGCAGTGTTATCCATACAAAGTGTCAAGGCCAGACATACCTCAGCAGCTATAATCAATATTTTTATAACAATAATGTCAAAGCTGTCGCCTGTAGTGACAAATACAAATAACCCACAGATCATTTTGCAGTTCCTCTCAGCTCTATGGAGCTGTGCAGTGTCTTTCAGCTCATTGTCTTGGCTTTGCTGTTTGGTTCACTGTCACTGCTCTCCTAGCACTGTGCCCCTCATCAGTCATAATTAGCTGCTAGTGTGTGAGACGTCTCATTTCTATCTCTCTATTTCACCAAGAACAAGGCTGTTACTGACAACTATAAGTATCAGTGACTTGAACATAGGACCGTATTCATTTTTGTTTTTTCTTCACCGAAGACCTTGGCAGAGGAAATGCACCGATGACCATATGAAAATCAGTCAGTTCCATAACTGCTTTAAATCAAATTTGACCACATCTGTCGAGTAACATTAGTCAATGAAAGATACATTTACATATAGCCTTAAGCTAACTCTGGTGCATTAAATCAAATAGTATTATTTATGGTTAGCGCCGTGTGTGGTCCCTTACACATTAAAGAAATAATAAACTGTATTGTAAGTGAGTCAACTGCAATAATTCATTCAGACAAAATGAATGCAAAAGAAAACCAAGGCTGAGCTGCAATGTAAAGATTTGGAAAGCAGACAGACACCCACTCAATCAACGAGGTGTTTCATGATTCTCCAAATCCATGATTTGATTTTTGATTTAAACATTTTTCAGCACTAAAGGCCATGCCATTGTTAGTCTTTTGAGTCTTGATTTATAAAGATCAACAAATGGTAGTTTTTTTGACCTGACAGCTGTATATAACTGCCAGTTTATTTAATATACCACACTGAGACCACATGGTCAAAATTATATAATTTGGTTAAAATGTAATATCAATAAATTATTTCTATCATTTGGGTACAAAAACAAAAAGAGGAGCCACTAGATGACAGAAGTGTACTTTACCACAACAGTGTGATTTTCCTTACCTGCAAAGAACCACCAGATCCTGGGTAGGGAGAGAAGAGTTGCCAGTGTCAGTGTTTTTTCCTAGTCAAATGTATTTGCGCATGATGCCTGGAAATTCATCCTGACATATTTGTTTTGTTAGTAGGTGGCATATGGTACCTACTACCTAGCCTACAAACTGTGATTGTAATTGTAATGTGATTTACTTGCTAGGCATCTTTGATTTGCATATGGCTGTGGTTTCAGACATTTGGAGAACAATTAGATATAAAACTGCTCAGAAGTTGTTGAAATCCAGCAATGGGGCAGTGACTTGTGGCATCAGACACTGACAAACAAAGCCATCCTGTCACATCAGCATGATGTGTGGCCAGTCCCCATTACAGTTTAACAGTGCTCTGCAGTGTCAGGGGAAAGAACGAAATTTAAGGCAGCCAAACTCTGACTAGGGCACACGAGATGGGTGGTGGATGCGTCCAACAAACACTGACTTTCACCTGTGAGGGTGGTGTTCACAACCTGTAAGACTATAAAGCCAAACCCTGTTCATTTTTCTAAACCCAACCACGTGCATTAGTTGTTGAAGGAAAAAACATGTCAATTTGCAGTGTTGTACCAATGTAGTGCATTTCTTTTGAAAGAGACTGTATGTAAACGGTAAAATTTCCTGTGAAAACGGAAGTGTATTTAGAAAGAAAACAATGCATGTAACAAGCAAAACTTGACACAGCATCCTAGAATGTCAGCAACCAACGCACCCAGGGTACCTTGCACGTCATATCTGGACGTGGAAAGCCCATGACCAACAACGTTGATAAGTGACAAGGTGTGAGAATGTGTTGATAAAACAGGATGACGGCTCTACATGATGATTTTTTTTCTTGGCATCATCATATTTTCCCCAAATAAGGTTCAGATTTTTAGACATTCTGTATCCAAAATGTCTTGAAAAGGTGCAAATAGCTGCTGGAGAGAAAAAAAACATAGGGAGACCTGCAGACCATGATTTTTATGATCAATATTGTAGGCTCATTTTAGACAACTTTAGATTAAAAATTGTAGCCCTATAAATTCCGATGTAAGGCTGAGACAAAAAGTTAAGTTTCAATTCGATAAAATTGAAAAAAATAGACAGTAGCAATTAAAGCAAAAATCAAGAAGCTAATTCAACAATCACTCAATTACACTATTTCAGGGCAAACAGTGCACTCATATTGCACCCCTGTAGCTCATGCATATTCAAATGGCTGTGGAGGGGTCTGGCTGGCTAATGAATGTTGACATTGCTGAAATAATTCATATGCTCATCTTAATAACTCGCTGCTGTCTTACAGGTATCAGACGTCTTTCCAGTTAGCAAAGTACACCTTTGGTACACAGTAGGGAAGGGCTGACTGATCAAGCAAAAGCAATCACTGTGGATATCGTGTTTTTTTTTTATCTGTCATCCGATCTTCTTGGGCTCTCGTCTGCGACTGGAGAGAGACCGTTTTGCTTTCATTTGCTCTCACGAGTAAAAAAAAAAAAAAAAAAAAAAGAGAGAGAGAGGGAGAGAAAGCAAAATACAGATGATACAAGACAGCATGTGCTCATTCTGTCCCTCTGAAAAAGCATTTAACAAGGGGACAGAGCTGTTTGTAACTTTACCTGTGATAAAATGAGCACTGGCAAATGACAGTTTATGAAAGCCCCCCCCCCCCTCCCAATCTGCTCTTAATACTTGAAATGCATCTTTTATCGTCCTTGAGCATCATAATCACCTCTATTTTTAGAAAGGAGTTTTTTCATTTTTTTTCCATGTTCTCTTGTAATTTATTTTCAATTTTCCAACACCATTACGTCTTTTCAGTTGACTCCATGTTTCCACCCATTCACAAGCAACATTAAACCTCTTAACTGAGATTATGTATATTAAATCGATTAATGTATCGTGCAATACATGTAGTCGCTATAATTTATTTCACAGCAATCAAACCCATACTCCAGTCATTTTATTTATACTGTATGGATTTTTCACCAGCAGTGACTGAACACTCTCCTTATTAATACACACTCTATAATAAATATGTTTCGCTTAAACATATATCTTGCATCATGGGAAATTTATCTCACTTCTTCCATGGGTTTATTGCTGCTATTCAGTTTGCATTTCAGTAGTTTTAACCCCATAGGTCCAGTAACACAATAATAATACCTGACTACCTGACAGATCTTGGTTTCTGCAGCTGTGGTACTGTGTGCCTGAACAGCTGGTAAGTAGCTCTGCAACCCCCATGGGGAACAGCACTGTCTTCTTTCATGTTCGCACTGTACACTGCAGACTTCAAATACAACCTGGAGTCATCATGTCTTCTGCAGAGTGCCTCAGATGACTCTGCAGTTGTGTCAGAGCTGAGCAGGAGTCTGAGTACAAGGACCAGGTAGACAGCTTGGTTGAGTGATGTGATGTGAACCATGTACAGGTCACTGTGGGAAAGACAAAGAGGGTAGTGGGCGGTGGATAGACGCTAGGAGACCTATGACCATATAATCCAATTTATTCTCATTAAGATAATTTGGTTCTTTAAAAGCAATTTGAGGATTGATTTGCTAATCCTGGATGAAGTTATCTTGAATAAGAGTGCACCATATGTTCTGGCCCCGTTGGTCTTTTAACAGTGAGAATGTTTCAGCTGAGTTTATGTCTTTTGCCCACACTGACTCAAATTGAATTCAGCACAAACATCTATTCTGTTGAATATTTGATCATGTATACAATAAATATAGGCAACACTCCATTATGGAAAATGAAACAGAACCCTCTGACTCTCTGTTCCCACAAAAGTCAGTGCTGTCAGAACGCTTTGCTAATTGGTCAGTAGTGTAAATTGCAGGTCACCAAAGTTGAACGCGATGTGAAAAATATGGACAGATTTATTCACCCCTGCAAGCAAATCCACTAATTGCAGCACTTCTATTGAATTTCATTTGTGTGTTTTTATTTTCACGATATTAAATGCTGGTGTGACCCAGCCTTTAAAAGGCTAAGGAGGTGGTGGGATATAAAAAATACCCGCGGGCTAGTGGTGTAGTCCAGCAGAAGGTAATGGGCATGATATCAGTTTAGTAACCCAATCCATCCTCACCATTGTGGTCTGTCTTTCTAATAATGGCATGTGCCTACACTTCAAAGCATGATGAAGTGCAGAGGAATATCATTTAAAACAGGTGCACTAAATTAATGTCATTACATCCAAACAACATGACATGATATCAGCTTCAGAAAGAGACGGGTGTTTTTTTTTATATTGTACAAAGTAACATTGTGTTTATTGGTTTAGTCATTGCAACAACAATCCTCAATTGCATCCTATCAAAGGGGCATGACAATACATTAACCCAGACTAAGGCGTTAATTGGATGACTGCCAAGAGCTGGCACATTGCCAGTGTTGAATTCCTGTATCTTTATTGTGCCTTTGCACAGTCACTCGTTAGGAGACAGAATTGAATGTTTAGAGACTTTCCTTTTTTGCTCTTGTTGTTCAGTGATAGGCCTTTTTTCATTTCTTTCTTTTTCATATTGCTATTTTTTTGTAGAAGTTCTTTAAAAACAACAACATATAACTCTAGGAAACTCTTAACTATGCCTCAGTCCTGCTGTTGGGAGGTATCTAGAGAAAGACCAAATGTGGTCAAAAACATTGGCATAATAAAGTCATTCAGTTAGTCTGCATAGTGATGGATTAAACGTTAAGTTATTAGCCTATGGCTGGGTTAGGGTCAAATAGGGTCAAAAGTTATGATGCTGTGAGCTGTGATTGTAGTGAATGTGAGCGTGAATGGCTATGTGTCAGCCCTGGGTGGCTCTTGCTCAGGGGGCAGAGTGGGTCAGCCACCAAATGAAAGATTGGCAGTTCGATCTCAGGTTCCCCCAGTGTCGAAACTGAAGATGCTGAATCCCAAATTGCTCACTGGTGGCTGTTCCATCGGTGTGTGAGTGTGTGTGAATGGCAATGGCGGCTGCTGGTCTTTCAAGGAGAGGAAGCTCATTTTCGGCCTACATCATAAAATGTGTCCGTTTATTTATACGGAAATTCTACCCTCTGGGGCTGCTGCGTGAGGCTAGTGTGACCGTCTGTGAGTGCTTTGGGACGGTGGAGCGGCTCACAGCAGCATCCGCTGCTCGTTGGGGACAGTAACTGCAGAGCGACAGAAGCCAGAGTCTCCAAACACGAGTACAGTCTCCAATAACACCAGAAAAAGATGCCAGATTTGTCGCTAGTCGTTTTTAACAAAGAAAAAGTCACTAAGAGGATTGGAAAAGTCTCCAGATCAACTCGGAACAATGGAATGAAACTTGAAAAATGCTCCGGTGGTGGTTTATATTTCAAGATCTCTGATTCGCTCATTTTGCTGTCAATCAAAAAGGGATTCAGCCTCAGACAGATCATCCAGTCATCATGCAGAAGCCCAGCGTCCAGGCCAGCCGAGGCCAGCCCACTGCCCCATAGACCCCCAGAGACTGAATGGGTGAATGAGACATAGTGTAAAAATGTGGTTGCTTTGGCTATGCAAGTGTAGTCCATTTACTATTTACCCTGTGATAGTCTGGCAACCTCTTGCCTGATGTTAGCTGGGATAGGCTCCAGTCCCCTCGCGACCCCCAACAGGATAAGTGGCTTATGGAAATTGAATAAATAAATGAAATTCCAATGTATGAGTGTATAAAGAATATCTGCACAAAGGTTTACAGTTCCACATTTTCACACGTAAGCACACACAGCCTTCTTTGCTGTGAGTCTGGCTGCAACCAAACATGGCAGCTACAGTAGCATGGGAAACATTAATATGGGGCACTGAATTTGATGAATTTACTGTATATCAGGCCACAAATAAGACAAGCCAAGCTAGCCAGAGCTGACAGATGTGTAACTGCAAACCTGATGTGTATCAGCAAACTTTTATTGTAACTCCAAACCTTGTGTTCTTTATGCACTCCTACTCTGGAAATTATTTATGCTAATCTTTTTTTTAAATTTATGCACAATGCACAGCTACAGATCTCCTTACAATGAAAAAATAACTCTTTTTGTTTTTACACATTCACACATTTGAATGTACTTGTACAAAATCTTTTCACACATTTAGATGTAGTGATTAACAGCTACAATACGTTTGACCCTATTTTCTTTCCATAAATCCAGCCATGGGCTCATAATATACCTTAATATATTTTCCTTGCATTTCTTGCAGTGATGCCGTTGTATTGATCCTTGTTTTTATCCATCCTTTCTTTCTCGAATAGGTCAAAGCCTTGGATGGTTATTGTCTACATGTTATTATCTCATGCTCCTCCTCAACTGATGAGGGTTTCGTTTACAACTAGGGAGTCATTTACAAGCAAGCAGAATGCTTTTCAGCTTGAGCTATTAAAAAAGGTTTATGTTTCTTTGGTATGACTGTATGAATGATGAAGGCTGATGGCTGGAACATCATGTTTTAAAGAATTGTTTCTTTATTTGTATACAGCATCGCATCTTCTTATTTCTTCATGAAGTTTTCGATGACCAAGTGGTTTAGTTCCATAAATATGACCATCAGCGTCTTTATTGTACTTAAGTTGCGGCCCATGGATACTCAGGAAAAATAAATTGCTAAAATAAAAGTGAGCATTTTGCAGATTTGTTCAGTAGGAAACCTACATGAACGTATGTGAACACTGTGCAGATATGTTTAATATGGCCATATTGTTGATCTTGGCAGCACTCCCCAAACATACCGTACTGAGCTCATGCAGATCAGTCACATTTGGGCAGAATTCTGAGGAGAAACAATCGCTCCAAATTTAGAAATTCTTCACTGAGTGACTGATGGCAGGGTTTAGCCACAAACAAATATTAACAGCAGCCAGTCTGTTTAGGTAAGCATCAATTATTCAAACAGTTGATATATCTTTTGTTGGCGCTGTTGTTAGATAAAAGTTAAAGATAGAAGGCCAAACATATTGAGGGGAGAGCAGATCCTTTCACCTTTGGCCTGCTCCCCAACTCAATAATTTACGGTATTTGTATACTGATTGATTTCTTTTTTCTGTGTCTACTCTACTCTTTCTCTTTTTTTACTAGAAGCAAAGATGAAAGAGTTGGAGTCTCTTTCATCCATGTCCACTCAACCTACACATCCCTCTTCTATCAAGATACCTTTTTACCTTGCTATCCAGCCAGGAATGGATTCAGTGGGTTGACATCTGTCCTGCCTATCTGCCATCAACTCCAAAAGCTCCATTATTTCAAGCTGTAAGACTGTGATATTATGATTATTATATATCATTTTCATTCTTCTCTTTGGTTCCGTCTCTTCGGTTTCACCTGAAAGTGCACAGACACGGGAGTAGAATTTCATCTCCCCGTCTTTGGTATTTTCACACACATTACTGCATAGCACCGCAGGAGCGTCTCTCGCTCTCTCTCTCTCTCTCACACACACACACACACACACACACACACACACACACACACTCCCAACTGATCTTTTTCCAGAGTTGTGGGGTCACACAGTGCTCTCCCATAAAATTCACTGAAATGATCACAAACTTTCAAATGCAGATTACATGCTGGGGACGCAAATTATGTACACATTACATTCCTCCTCCATGATTTGAAGGCTGATTATGAGAGAGCGGAAGGCAGGCCACTGAATATCATTTCGAGACCAACTCTCCTCTCACAGAATACAGTGCATGTGGTCCACAGGTGCAAAGAATGTGATGACAGGGCTGTCATTGGCTGGTGCTGGTGTGTGCTAGCTGTAAACATCCCTGAAGTGTTGTTGGGCAGCTAGACGACAACGATTGCGTTATACCTTGAATTTAGCCACAAGCCAAAGCACACGGTGTGAAGCTACACACAGCCACATTCCTCTTTTTGTATACTTTGATATATTTGGTTTTTAAAAGGGATGCATATTCCTTAAGAACATAATGACCCTTCAACGTTGAAAAAACACTTGTGCTATTAAGTGCATCTTTCACTCTGGACAGGCTACACTCTCTGTATAGTTCAGAGGATGAAAACTTAGTGAGGCATGCTCTCTTACCCAAGAGCCATCTGCAGATTTCAGAATGATGACGTGCCTTGTTTGCAGTTTAGATGAGGTGTCCTCTCACCTTTGCAAGACATACATAAACATCTAGCTGCGATTGTGTGGAATGTCACTATAAGAGGGAAGTAGACTGCTTTACAAGGCTTTCTGTATTAATGCAGTCTGATAGTGTATATAGTCAAGACCAAAGAGGAGAACAGCCGAACATGTGTGGTTTGGAGCTGCAGAGAGATTTAATGGAAAGGGCTGGGCGACACCACAGGTACAGGAATGTCCCAGTAGGGGGTAAAGAGTCTTAATGGAATTATAAGACATTACAAGAACAAGTATTTTTGGATTACCGCCTGCCTACTTAATTCCCAATCCCTCAAAGAGGTACAGATTGGACTTAAACCACTGTGGGAGGGCAGCCCTACATGAAATACTGCATCAAAGACCTTACATTTCTTTACAGGGCAATTGGATCACATACTTGTGTGTTATTGGTAGGTAAGCTTTTTCGATGCCATGCAGCACAGTGGGAAGAGAGACTGTGGAAATAGGGCTAAGTATTGGCAAGAATCTGGCCATACAATATGTATCATGATACAGAGGTTAAGATTTGAGATATTGTGACATATTACAATAATGCAACCTGTTCTCATTCCTAACGCTTTGTCAGGCCCCATGGCATGTGATGTTGATGCTAAAGGCATCCTTTAGTGTCTTTATGAGATGCACTTGGATTTCAGCTAACTCCAGTGTAAACCCATCCGTTTAACACTTGATGCTGAGAACAGCTGACATGGTTTAAGGAGCGATTAAGGTCATGCAGTGTGGGCAGGAGGGAAGATGGTCAATCTAAACTGGACTTTCACCCAGAGGACCTCAGTTTGTGTCCCATGTAAAACCAAAAAACTATTCAAATAAATGACAAATTTTCTTTGATATATTTGTCAGATATTCAATGATGATTGCTGGGTAATATGTATATTGATGTTGTCGAGTCTCTATTTGTGTCAAATACATTACATACAATACATGCAGGATAGAGTTCACTAAGGGCCCATCATAATAGTGTGCACTGGGGCCTGTTATAACTTCCTTATGCCACTGTTTATGTCTCATTACGTTACGTTACGTCACTGAAAATATTTTTTGACACACACAACTTTTTTCTAGTTTTGTGCCTAAACTTAACCATTTAAAAAAATTAACCATGTATTAAAATGTGTTTGAGCTGTGTGTCAAACAGATATGTTGAAGGGTGCCCTGTGCGTCCCAACGAGATGCCAAGGGGCGTGACAAAATTATGGTATTTGCAGGTTGTTCTCACAAACTATATATACTTTTTTCTACAAAAAGCAATGCACTCCAATTCACACATATTCAAAAAATCTGAAAGGCTGCAATCAGTTCACCAATGTGATGACAGGAGTTAACAAGGAGGCAGTATCGAGCAGTCTGTGAAGGAGGCAAATTGGGGTGGTGGATGGGTCACTAAAACCTAGACTTTTCCGCAGGATTTTTCCATGGAGATGCATGTTCGGAACTGTATTAGTTTTGAGTAATTTTAAACTTCATACTTGGCAACGTGTGTTTCTGTCAGCAGGAGTCTCGCCAACTGTGTTACAGATTTCTCCACTGAGCCCTCGCCGACAGAGCCCCAGATAACGCGGTGACATCACCAAACTTGGAGACGACATATTGTAAAGGCATGGATATTCCTTCTAGTGTTGAATCAGATCTGCCTCCGGGGCCTGGGTCCAAACACAACGCGCTCCCCGTGATCCTGTGGTGGGTCCAAACACAACGCGCTCCCCGTGATCCTGTGGATGCCGCCATTGTTGTTGTCACCAATTCAGTGTTGCCAGATCTTGGGAGAGAAACAAGCAACCAGGGCTATGGAAACAAGCCCAAAAGAAGTGACTATCATGCGTTTAAATAACTTATTAGACGTATATATAGAGAGAAAGGTGACGTTTAGAGAGAAAGCCCAAATAAGCAACTCCACTTTAGAAGCAAGCCCAAAGTCACAGCTAATAAGCGGACCTGGCAACTTTCCGGCTTGTCCTCCTCACATTTCTTGGGACGTATCCCGCCCCTCATTGGCTGATGTTCTTTGTCAGTCATGTCAGACTTCTCCAGTTTTCTAGCATGCCAGATATCCAGTCCCAGTCACAGACGAGGGGACGACTTGCTCGTAGGCTTGTTCACATATGAGGACTCGTCGTGGTAGACTATCTGCCGACCCACCTCCGACCCAAGGTGGCTCTCAAGATCCTCTGCGACGTCAAAATCTCGGTGAAAATCTTGTAATGTGAACTAGGCTTAACATAATATGACAGTACTCAAGTGTACTGATCCTTTCTTACACCCCTATGTGGAAATAAGAGGAAAGGGGTGAGAGGTGTGTGTTGATTTTAGAGGAAGATGAGGTTGCAGGTTTCCAGTGCACAGACAGGTTGATTTCTCATGCTTGCATATTTTTATAAGCCTCTTATACTGACTTGCACCTTTCTTTTATGATGCGTGTGTTCCCAGTCCTCCTGCTGCTCTCATAGCACCAAAAGAAAGGGTTCATTGGTGGGTGGAGCACTATATACTAGCAGAGGAGCCCGGGAGCATTGCCCGAGGGAGGCCCGCGGATAATTACAAACCATTCAACAAACACAGCTTGGCGGCTCACGGAGACACCCTGACGTTGAGCCAAGAGGCAAACAGAACTGTAATGAGACGGAGACGACAAAACATGGGAGTACATGAGTCATACAACATCGGCTACCGGATTGGAAACATGGATCGAAGTTGCAAAAGCAACAAAGAAACACCTGACTCACTGAGGAGGATGGAAGCCGAAGAAGGAGACAATAAAGGCCCAGCTCAGGATATGATCCATCCTATAAATGCTGCAAACTATCACAGATAGAGGACATAATCACACTTAGTAGCTCGGAGACAGTAATGAAGACAGTAAAGAAGAGGGTATTCTGGTCATAAAGTGTTTGAAACAACCCACCATATTTTCAAGCTCATAATCATTACAATCACTTTTGTGATCATCATCAGCACCACCACCACTTATGGAATTCCATCTCCCAGATTTACTGTACGTCTAATTACTCTCATTAGTAAATGTCACCTCTATGAATGTGCAGCCAGACTCAGTGTACTCACTGCACTCTGGCTGCTCAAGACTCTGTGTTTGCAAGTGTGGGTATGTGTGCACTGTTTGATGAAATAGCTTTGCCCCACAGGGTTGATATTCTAACTGAAAAAGGGAGAGGGCAGAGCGAAGAGCTCTGCAAAGAATCTGATGTATCAGTAACCTCAATCATGTCCCACACCTATGGCTAACCTCGGGCTAAGTTAGGGAATTAACAGAGCAGCCAGGGAGAGATGCAACACTGCCTTTGACTTTGCACTTCAGAGGTGCGAGCGCTTTGCCCCTCCTCTGGAGATTCTTGAGAAAGACCATCATTATACATTAATAACACCAGAGACTTCTCCCTCAGCCTGCACAGCCTCTGTTTGTGTCCCCTATTGATTTTTCGCTGAATTCTTTTGATGAGAGTATAGGGACTGACACTTTGATTACGTTTACCGTTATTCGGTGTGTGTCTGGGTGTGCACTTGTGTGTGTGTGCGGATGTCGGCCAATGTAGAATGAATTTACTCTTACAAAGTGTGTATCTACTGTAAATGTGCATATACATTAACTTCTTACTAAATTTAAAGGGACAGTTGCCTCAAAATCAAAAAGGCATTTTTTTCCCCTCTTACCTGTAGTGCTATTTATTAGTCTAGACTATGTTTGGCGTAAGTTGCAGAGTGTTGGAGTTGTCTGCTTTCTCCTGAATATATTGTAAATAGATGGCACTTGGCTTGGTGTAAACAAACAAACAAAATGAATAAATAAATAAATACATCTGAAAAAAAATCAATAGCAATGTTTCTTTTCAGAAATCATGACCTGGTTACTCAAGATAATCCACAGACCTTGTTGTGAGCAGTTTCATGTAGGAACTATTTAATTCTGTATTTCATTCTACCGAACTACACCCTTCAACCATCTCAGAGGGAAGAGTGCATCTACTCATGGATGAGAGGCTCCTGCTTGTGACAGTGTGAGATGTAAACATCAATGGCGCCCTCCTCAGCTGAGCTATAACATTAGCTAGCTCAGTGGTGCTAGGTGAGCTAGCTGTAGATGCACTCTTCCTTCTGCGTGATGATACGGTTGGCTGGGTGTAATTTGGAAGAAAGAAAATAGTTCTTAAATAAAACTTCTCACAGCAAAGTTGCAGATGTTCTCGAGTGACCAGGTCATGATTTCTGGAAAGAAATTGCTGTTGGACTTTTAAAATATATTTTTGGGCACATTGAGGACCACAAGCTGAGTGCCATCTAGTTCCATTATATTGGAGAGAAGGCAGAAATCTCTATGAAAGATATATCCAGCACTCTGCGGCTCACACCAAAACAATTTTGATTGATAAATAGCACAAGAGGTGAGAGGAAAATTATGGATTTTTGAAAATAGGGTGCCCTGTTCCTTTAAACAACTGTTCGTTTCCCATACTTGTTCAGTAAACCTCTCCGACAATAAATTATGACATAACAATGTTACTGGCATTCTGTACTCGCCTTACCCATATTCTTTACCATACTTTCTTCCGTCACACACGTTTTTTCTTCTTCTTTCTTCTCTTTCTTTTTTTCTCTTTTTGTAACTGTCGTTTTGCAAATTACAGGCTTGGCATTTTGGGAAGGGCAGTTCACCCTGTTGGTTCTTCACAGTTCTATGCATTTGTCCTGCTGCCACTCCATGCATGAAAATTCAAAAAAAAAGAAAGAAAGAAAAAAAAAGAAACACAGCCATGGGGAAAAAAATCCAAGAACAGAGCTTGGGCTACGTGTCACACAAAATACACAAACACACACACACTCTTGTTTGGATATGAGCACATATAAAACAGCAAATCCAATAAAAGGCTGTATTGTTTGGGATAATTGTAGAGATAAACAGCTCTTCCTGGGAGACTTCTCCTTTTTCTCCGAATGTCTTTGGCTGATCAGGTTTCGGTGACATTCAAAGATGGGGCCAAGACTGAGCACACACATGATACACACACCTGCAAGCACACCAGACAAAGACAAGGTTTTACCGACAATGGTTTGCCTCGCTGTATATTTGGCAGCCCTACTTTACCTTCTTCTTTGATATTAAAGTCATGGCTCATTCATTGTGGGGGAAATCGCTATATTATTACAATATTTTCAAAAGCCCGGAAGGATACAGACCAAATTCAATACCCCTGCAGTTTGTCAGCAAATGTGCAATGTTTGCACAATTCTCCTTTTTCATCAAATAGGAACTACAACCTCGGGGCGTAAAGACATTTGGTGTTAACTGCCTTTTGTTCCGGCGAGCAAAAGTCAGTGTGTCTGTTTTTACATACGATTTATTACATACTCATTTAGACGTGCTGATGGATTCTTACAAAGGATTTCACGTGTCATCTTACTCTGATTAATAACACATATAATACATGCAAGTAGAGATCAGTGTAATTGGTGATTTAGCAGACATGTCAGGACTCTACAGTTTGCATGTTAGGAGAACTTTTCCCTTAATGTGATCTTTTTGTTTTAAAGAGCCGTCAATGAGCATATTTTCACAGATTAGGGAAGCAAAGCAAGAAAACGAAAGAAAAAAATAAATACAAATATGTGGAAACGTGAATATTAGAATAATAAGGTATGAATATGCACTTCAATCACATCAAAGAAATACTACTTTTATATGTGGCATGTATACATGTACTCCATACGCATACACATTTATTACACGTACACACGCTATCATGTACACTTACATGTGCACAATACAAAAATATACATATGTAATTATTTGTGCACTTGTGCAGACATTATTTACCCATGCATATTATATGATGATTGTGTGATTTTATGCATGCATACATGTATGCAGTACCATAAAAAACAAATATATTGTAAGACATCAAGAACTAGAGGCATTTCTTTTCTTTCCAGCCCTTTGTGTTATTCTCCAGTTGACTTCTTATGTTCTCAGCGCGGGAAATTGATTCCTTACATCGACTTATGATGCCTTACATTGTAGGAATGTGTGCCACTGATAATTATTCTCAAACCATTCTTGCTGCGATGTTGTTGGGAAAGTGCATGAGCAAACTTTCATGAAACTGCATCAGCACTGTGGCTTTTTGAGATAATTTGCTAATGGGAAACTCAGATCAGTGGCTATAGGAATACCTCACCCACAAAACCACCCTTTATATATCAATTATTCATGCCGTGTTACCTTGAATTTGTAAAGAAAGCTTTGTTTTTCTCACATGCCTCTGGTGAAAGGAGAATCCAAAAAGTGGCAAACATTGTCGATTAATTGAAGTAAACGGGGACCACGTTTAACAAGAGCAAAACATCTGTTTACAAACTCTCACAGAATATAACAAGACTTAAAGTGAAAGCATTGATAAGTTTCCCTTTCAGTCCCAATCAGAAAGGGCTGAAGTCAAGGCAATGCAACATGTTTGGGAAACACTGAGCATACCACTGGATAAATGAGACTTGGATTTTACTGCACTGGTTGTGTAAGACTTTGTAAACAGATTGTTTAATATGTTTTTGCTATTGTTAAACATGACCCCCATTAACTTCAGTTAATCAACAGCATTTGCCCTTTTTGGATTCTTCGTTTATTGGAGGCATGCTAAAATATACAAACTTTTCTTCACAAATCCAAATCACTTTTTTTGCATTTGTTTTAATACATAATTTGATAATTCGTTATGTATTTATTATATTTCACAGTCTGAGTTCATCCTGGTTGCAATAAAGATAAAGCTGACAGTTGGCAAGTTGTTTATGTTGCCACCCCACTGTCAACTAAATGTGATCAAACCACACACTAACATCCCTAATGAAGCAAATTCGCTAAGTTTATAATGCAACACATTCTCACTCCGACCTTGTCACACATTAAGGGCCGTAATATACTTGCTGCAAACAACGCAAACGTGACCGCGTCATGGCAGCCATGCGTGATCTGTGTTCGTTTGATGCGTTGAACGCACATCTCAACGCGAGGTACCGCAACGCGTGCGCGAAATGCAATATTCTTAACTGCTAGAGGCACTGGTGCGATTGCACACAGTGACCCGACCGGATGATCAGACCAGACCCTTCTTCTTCTTCTCATCAGATTCTTCACGATTTCCGGGTTATATTTCTGTTGTCTGCCCCAAGTGGTGACCGCCAGTATTGTGCATTTTGGCTGCATAGTGCTGCGTACACAACGCGTTGTGTGAAATTCAGAGATTATGACTTGTACGGACACAGTTATCCACGTGGAGGTGGCTGAGCCGGCGGCTAATGGCTAAAGGATAACTCCATAAAGAGTGCTAAACAACAACAACAGTGCTGACGGAGCTAATGGTGTTTACAAGGGGTGGGGATGAGAGGGTGGGCGCGACGCTTCCAGGACACCACCATCCTGTTATGAGCGGTAACCAATGTATGAGCATAGTGCAATGATACATGTACTAACATGCATGGATTACAACACACAAAGATACACATATTGGCTGCTCAGAACGCCATTACTCCACTACATCTTTACATAACAAATACTTGTTTGCCGCCTCTTCAATGCTCTGAATGTCACACACAAAATCTTTAAAAAAAAATCTTTAAATAGTAGATAAGGATGAAACTTTAACTTTGATTCTTGTTTGTTTAGTCATAAATATATAAAGTTATTGATAATTTCTTGCACGAATTTTTGTGCAGTAGTATCACTGAGGTGCATAATTCAGAGGGTGATACAGTGAAATCTGTATGGTAAAACTCATTCACCTCTGCTCTCAAAGAGGATCTCGTGATGTACCAAAGAAATAAAAAATCACAGAATGTTCAAACAGGTTTAATACTGTATGTCAAAACATTCAGTTTGCAAATTTTGCTCCTCAATGGGCTGTCATCCATGACAAACTATTCCACCTTAACAACATCTCCTCAATCCACTGGTGCATGTCAGACCTGCTGACAACAAACATTGTGTAGCAGTGACCCTATTTTGCATTACCCCTCCCCTTTGTGAGTGCAGGTTCATCACAGGGATGAGTAATCTCACTCGTGCCTTGGTCCCTGCACCACCGATTACGCCTCTAATCATCTGTCCATCAAACTACCTTAACTGAGCAAAAACATGACCACTCTTGTGGACCACATTATTGACAGTAATGACTCTGTGTAGAGGAGAGAGGGAGGGGTCTTTGTGTGCTGCTGTGCTGCCTGTCAGCAGGAACTGAGTACACTGAAAACTGTCAGTGTAAATTGTTTTTTTAGGAACCTGTTGATCAATTTATACTTAGAGTTCAAACACAAGAGCTCTACTGTTAACCCAGCTGAGTTATTTAAGTAAGTGTGACGACTTTTTATAATAATCAGAGGTTGAATACACAATGAGAATGACCTGAGAATCCTGCGACTGAGACACAAACCACTAAACAAACAACAAACCACTTTCTACAATTATTCCTCATTATTTTCCGTTCTAGCTTATTGGAAATTGGAATCATGTGTGACTGTGCTTAACCTTGCTAAGATGTAGGTATATATTTAATGAATGTTCACTGCCTTGCACTGCTCTTTCACACAAAATTATTGATCTTATGTTGTACAAAGTGTCCAATAATCTCAGGGCTCACCTCAGATAAACTTGTGTAAATTTAGGAAAGGACTTCGATGGTTTTAAATCCAGTTTCTGTGCAATACATTTTAAAATATAGATGAATAATAAAGAGGTTTAATATTATGTTTTATCTTTTTTCTGCTATAGCGAGGTTCTTCTACTTTAAACAAGCAGCCCTACTTCTAAAGGCTGCCACTCAAACGAGAAGTGCTGGGTGATGTCACAAAGTGCGCCGTTGTCAATTATTCTTATTTAGTAATATTTGTGCAATTTAATTTTCTTAATCATTTTCTTGTAAATTGTCAATTATTTTTTTCATACTGTGCTTTTTTGTTAATTAAAGCTTTAATGATAATAAAGTGTGTTTAGTCATTAATTTTATACAAGCATATTAAAATGACTTGGGGCCTTGAGCTGAGGCAGATTATCAGGCAATGGGCCCCTGGGCACACAAATGCAAAAGCCCACCCCCGCCTCCCACCACCTCTCCTACATAAGAGCAAGACACACACACTTTACAGTTGTTAAGTCTTTTTTGTGTGTTGCTGTTTTGCATCTCTTTGTGGTTTCAATTTCAATTTTATTTATAAAGCCCAATATCACTAATCACAATTTGCCTCAGAGGGCTTTAAAGCATATGACATCCCTCTGACCTGTGGACCCAAAAATCCCCTTTAACAGGAAATAAATGGTAGAAACCTCAGGAAGAGCAACTGAGGAGGGATCCCTCTTCCAGGACGGACAGACATGCAATAGATGTTGTACAAAATAACTACTAATAACTACTCTCTTTGTAGTTGTTTTGTGTGACTTTAAGGTAATTTGGTCGTTTTGTGTCTCTTTGTGGTTGTTTTGCTCCTTTTTCTAGTTATTTTGAATGTCAGCTCAGTACATTTTAATTTAAGTGACATTTTGTGGATGAGGGCCAGGGGCCCCTCTTACACTTTGGGCCCCAGGGCCTGTGCCCATTCAGTAGGCCCATTAAGTAATCCTTCAATGGCCTTGAGGCTTTATAAAGAGAGGTAGTGATGGTTTGGGTTTGTGGGAGCCCCAATATAAGGTGTTGCTTAGGGCCCCAAAATGTTAAGAAACGGCCCTGGTCCCGCGGACATTAAGATTTTAAATCACCAAACCTAATCAGGTATTCGGTCATAGCAATGTACATACTGTGGCAAGATGATCTGTGTGATTTGTTGTAACCTTCAGGAGATTTTCACACGTTTGTGTTCCTTTAGGAGGATTTTTATCAGCAATCTGGTATCCGGGATTAGCGCCCATTAAACCATTACACAGTCTGTAGTCTAAGAATAAATTTGCCACAATCTGCTGCTATTTGGGTTGCGGTGGAATAGGAGGGTCCACGGTGCGGTGGAAGTGAAGTAGCAGGCGGGGTGGCACAGCAGTCGAGGGCAGGGCGGCACAAGGAAGGAACGCTGCCTTGGAGCGCGGCGTGCGTACCGAAGGGACGCGTTGATTGACAGTCGGAGGCACGGAGCGCCCCGTGCGGCACACAAGCGGAGCACGCTAATCTCCCCGTACCCGTCTTGTCAAAGGCATCTCTGTGAAATACCAGCCAGATCAGCCTGGCGCAAATAAAGGAGGCTCTATCCATCCCCTGGGCTCGGTGTTTGGAGTCTTCTCGCCGATTCAACGAGAAAAAGAAGCAACGCGGCAGCACTGCGACCCTATCCCATCCCGTCTTTACCTGTTCGGTCACAACTGGACACAGTCTGGACTAACCTGGCGTCTTAAAGTATCCTGGACACGGGAGTGGATGGACAGAAAGGTCAGGTTGCACTTTGCAGTCTGAGCCAAAGAAGATTTTGTCGGTTCCTTTTTATGGAGTAAAAGGACTGCGCCCGTTGCTTTCGGGATCCTCTTTGGGGTTATTTTTTGTTTTTGTGAAATCCAACATAATTGTGATGTGTTTGTGAGTCAAGTTACAAACCCTGGAGCCGCTAAACACTCCTTTTCATTATTTTTAAGTGGAATAACGGGCAGATTATCAGGAGACTCTCGGGAGGAATTTTGGTGCGTAAATTGTGCGGTGTGTGCGGTTGCTGAGCCGCAGAAGTAGTTGTGCCTCCCTTCTTTTCTTGCGTTTAATACCCAGTTTTCCCATGGAGAAGGCTAAAACACAGGTTAAGACTTTATAAAAGGAGCGGGTTTATTCTCTGTCGCCTGGAACAAACAGGCGGATCTGATGCGCAGATTCTCCGTAGGATGGTAAATGACCAATGGGGAATCATGAACAGCTCTTCTGAACTCGAAGATGGGACTCGGCATAAAAACCAGGTATGTACACACAATCTACAGTAGCGCTGTGGGTTTATGAGGAGTGGTGCATCTGCTTGGCGCAGTGTTACCACGCCGAGTTTGATAATGTGGCTCTCGGGCGAATCTCTGCACTGTAGAGACAGTCGCTGCTGCACATGAGCTTTTCTCCGACTCCCCGGGCACTGGCACTTCTGTTCCTGTCATAATGTCTAAACCCACCCGCAGATCACACAGTCCCCGTGGCTACTTGTGTTTAGCGTGACACGACGGTTCAGTGTGTTAGTTATGCTACTTGGCATACAAATGGATGAAGTGGTGAGAATGGTGGTAAAATCACGGCAGGAATGTGTGCGTGAAAAGGCGGAGAGTTGCGCATCTCAGCTGCACCTCCAGCAGATATTCTTAAATTTCCCTCCCATGTAAGCCTGGGCTGTACTTGAGCTGAATGTCTATAAATCGCATTTGTGTCGTTAAGAGTGCTGAAACATGGCACACAGGCACCCTCCAATAGCTATTAACACTCCAGAGCTCTTTAGGCCAGTCGGATGAATTGAGACAGGAGCGGACGTGCGTTGTGTTGCAGCCAGGCAAAGCTCACTTTGGGGAATAGTCAATGTTTCACAAGGTCAGTAGAGGGCTATTGACAGCCCGTGAGGGAGAGGGCTCCCCTGGAACACACAGAATCGGATTTCGGGCAGCGAGAAAGCTTGGCGCCTTTGGAAACACACAGAATGATTTTACCCTTCTTATCCTCTTACCTGTGAGGATGGATTTGGTTATGATGCGACATCAGTGAGAAATGAAAGGTGCTGATGTGAAAACTTCATCGGGGCCATTGCAAAAATATTTTGACACAGGGGAGAAGTGTCAGGGATGTTACAGTTTTGGCACAGGGACCGTGCACTTTTTTAATAACTACAAATTACAAGGGCGTAGGTTTCATTTCAACATTGCGGGCGTGGTTTTGGGGGGGCACTTCTATCAGGGAAATTGAAAGTATTAAACAATTTACTGCATTCTGGTCATTTTTAGGCACCAATCTGTGCCCCTTTGGCATCAATTTATGGTGTAAATGTCTTAATTCTGTCCAAAAGTTTGAAGGGTGGACGCAAATGCATATGTTCTAAATATTAATGGGGATGTGTCCCCTGTATCCCCCCAAAATCTATACCTTTAACTCATTAATTTATCAACTTAAAAGAGAGAACAGTTTGCTCCCCCACCCTTCACCACAGTGTTAACAACAGCAAAATGGCTTTCTTGAACATATATGTCTTTGCTGCCAGTTGTTCTTTGACTCCAAACTAATTGCAAGTACATGGGCTGTGTCACTCAGAAGCCATTGGTTAGAAGGAAGCATGCTCTTGGCACATTTCTTGTAATTGACAAAGCTCGACAGTCAGACGATACGTGGCTTCCTGTCTTGTGCCTCAGTTGATGTCATGGCTCAGGCTGAGTCATTTACATGGTGGTGTTCTGAATTGGGCCTCTACTGTCTAAGGTACAGTTACATTAGCAGCATCCATTAATGCAAGCCTGTGGTTAATTTTTCATACGGTTAGCTGATGTAACCTCTGAACTTGGAGGTGGAGCAGATCAATGACTAAAAGGGTATGACCAACACTTTGCCTCTTTTACATCCACTTAAAGGTCATGCAAATCGCAAATATGCCCGTCATGGTTTTTAATTTGATGATGAAACACCAGAGTGTCTGTCTCAGATCAGTTAACTGGCCAGAAAAAAAACATCTGTTCAAGGAAAATGATACCCAATGTGATTAATTTTGATTCTTATTCATTTCTGTGTTCATGAAGGAAAAAAATCCAAATGACTAAATGAAGCTCTTATATGCTGAGTGGTAAGCCTGGAGGATGAAAAGGCAAAGCATGTCCCACAACCCCAACACTCGCCCCGGATCAGACAGCATCTGGGAGGGAAGGGGGGGGGGGGGATGTTGGATGAGATGAGAGGTTGTGGGAAATGGGGATGGCTAATGCTGCTATCTGTCCCTCTCCTCCCTACATCTATCTGTCTCCTTCTTCTGCGCTTGTTATTTCGCTATCACACACAGACACACATAAATACTCTCTCACTGCGTGTCAGCCTGTCTCTCTCTGTAATCTTGAGCGGCAACACCAAACCTTTATCTCCAGCCTTGGTGCTATTGACACAGTCATTTCAGACCCAGTGGGGGGAGGGATCGGGTAATAGAGATCTCTTGTGGTCTGTGTTTGTTTTGATATTACAAAACGTGGCTCAGTATTTGTCTGGTAACTCTGCATATTTGATTTGTTACCGTAGGTGTGCTGTCACCCGTGCCCTTTCACAACAGACGGAGGCCAGTTAGAGTAAAACGGGGATTTGAGTGCAACTTAAAAACAGCCTTGAGATCTAACTCACTGGATAACAGGCAGCAGAGGCAGAGGCTATACATGATTAGATAGGCTATTAACTTGTGTATATAAAAATATGACACTTCATAGAAACAAAATGGCTACCATGAGCTATAAGTAGATAGAACTGTGAAAACTCCCACACAAAGTTTTGGAAATGAAACAACGAGAGCTGAGGTGAGTCAAGGTTGCCCCTTGCCATCATGACCTTTCAACTGAAGGGTGTAAAAATGTGTTAAAATTCTTATAAAATTGCTTTTTTTTCTCCAAGATTGCTCTGACAAAAAAACCCAACATAATTTCACACAAGAAACAAACATCAAGGGATGTAATATTGTGCTGTAAAAACACCAATATTGATTTTTGGGGGAATGCTAGCTAGATTTCTTATAGGGCCGTTTGCTATAGCTGTTTCCATGGCATCATTCTTACATCAGCCGTGAATCAAGTTTGAGCAACTAGTCTTACGTCCTAATTTAAAATCTTAAATGTGATATATGTATGCACCCACATTTGACAGCTATATAGTCAATTTCATCTCTTTTTTTTTTACCCCACATGGCCCATGCATGCACGCACACACATACACACACACGCACATATAGCTGAGTCAGTGAGGCCCAATGGAGTTGCCTACTTGGATTGTCGGCAATCAATAACACTCTGAGAAGTCCAAACTTTCCAAAGCACTGAAAGAACTGTTTGTATATGGGTAGAATACCGTAGAGTACAGCTGTGCCTTACCATCTTACACACTGAGATGGACACACACACATTGCACTTAAAGACATTTATACATTACAGACAAGCTTCACTTTCAACGCAAACAGATCAAAGTCACAGACTCGCATCAATACATCAGCAAATCACCAGACTACAGTCAGGATGTTTATGTATCTCCAACACATCGGCCACAAAGCTGTAAAAAGGAGGAAGGTTTGCCTTGACAGCACACACACTGCAGGCCCACATCTATCAGAAACACACTCGGCAGCAGCCCAGCTCAGAAATTATATCAGGCTTGCATGACAGCCACAACACACACACACACACACACACACACACACACACACGCTAACATCTCTGCCAGGATTTATCAGTCTGCACTAACTCACTTTAATACTTCTCGCCCCCACATGTGGTAACTGTGGCACATCAGGCAGAACCTAGAAGGCTTGACCATCCTTCATGCACGCGTCTTTCTGCATATATTCATAATAAGGACTTAAAAATTTGTGGAAAATACCTAATTGCAGTTTTTCTAACCAACATTGCTATTTAAATTATCTTCTATAAAGTAAACAAGATCATACCAAGCATAATAGAATCAGAGTCCCAAAGGGTAATGCACTTGTTTGATGTTGAGGATGTTGTTTTTCTACAAACCAGTGAGCTCAGTTTTCTACACTGACTAGTTCTTCTTTATTAAAGCTGTAGTTGGTAAGTTTCATAAAAATAACTTTTTGTCATATTTGCTGAAACTATCACTTTGATTACACAGTATACTACATGAGGCAGATAATCTGTGAGAAAAAAATCATGTTCTTCCTCCTCATGGTGCTTCTAATGGAATATGCAAGAATCCACCGACCAATCAGAGTTGAGGGGTCTCTGACGCAGCTGTCAGTCACTGCTCCGGTCAAACTATCAAACTGTCAAACTAGGCAGCGCTCATCAAATATGAATCAAATTTCTGTTACTGCATTGCCTGTTTCTTGCCCACCAGCCCCGGCCAACTTTCTCATTTTACAGCCAAACACTTCACCAAAACATGTTTATGAACTCACTCGAGACGAGACATAGGCAATGCAGCAACACAATCTCGATTCATATTCGATCAGCGCTGCCTGGTTTGACAGCGTGACTGCAGCTCACGAGCAGTGATTGACATGATAGACAGCTGTGTCAGAGACTCCCTGGCTCTGATTGGTTGTTTACCAACAGCTGAGGTAGATTCGAGCAAATGCCACTAGGGATACTATGAGGAAGCAGAGGGACATGATTTTGTCACAACTTCTGCCTTGTGTACTCCTGTCTGGGTATAGAAACAGTTTCAGCAAACATGAAAAGTTACCCACTACAGTTTAAAGGAGGGTATTACATCATACAATTTAAAGTGGCGTTGCATTTATTGGTAACGGCTGCATGGTTGGCCACCTATGATAACACTACCAAACTGCTGGGAAGTTGCATCTGACTGTGTTTTTGATATCAGACATGCAAAATGTTGCAGCATTGCACTTTGGCTAAGCTAACATTAGCTTAACAGACTGAAGGTCTGAATCCTGGAGGTCCAGATTTATAGTTTTTTTTTTATGGACAATAAAAACATCCAGGCCTCTCTTTATTTTATCAGACATAAAAAAAATGATACAAAGTGCTGCTCCTTCCTTAAAAGCATCTCTGGCCAAGTTTAAATTTACAGACACCAGCGTGCCAAGAGCGAGCATATTTACCGCACAACAGCCAAGATCGCTTTTTTTGTTGTTATGCCAACTAAAAGAATTAATGTTAATTAATTATAAGTGACTAAATTTGCATGGTGTCATTATAAGTGATGAAATCAACAGCTGCAGGCTTCAACTTTCACTTGCTGCACCTCATTAAGGCACAGTTATGTAAATTGTGAATAATATGGCAGCTCTTGAGATTTAGAAATTGCAACCTTTCGAATCGCTGATACAAGTGGTTACATACTAAGTATATGTTTCTTAGACCTGTGCCGCAGTAAATAAAATAAAGTATGTAAGAGGTGTTTCTTATACAGCTAAAATGTGAAATGACCTTTCAATCACAGTGAAAGAAAAGAGGTGAACACAAGCTTAGAACTGTATGTGTGGGATGATGGGCTGGCTGGTTTTCTGGGTATCCTTGTCGAACTAATGAACCTGCTGAGCTGGCTGGAGGTATAGGAGGCAGTGTGGAATGGAGCAGAGCAAAGCAGAGAGAGTTCCCTGGTTCAATGGGCCTGTGATTTCCCTGTGGGGGGTCCTGCTATGGCAGCAGTGCAGCCCTAACAACCTCAGCTTCTGTCTCGTCCTGCCCCGCTAAGGGTGGCTTCGAGGAAACGCCCGCCAGCAAAAGTTTTCAAGGCCCCAAAAGTGCTTCATCCATTTGTCAGATCACACACCAGAACACACAGCAGACGGCAGACGCATTGATATGTACAAATCGTGCACTCAGACAAGTTCAGCATGTGAAAATTGGGGCATTTAAACTCTTTGTACTGTGTCTCTCTCACTGTCGGTTTATGTGTGCGTGCCGCCGTCTGTGCAGATGCAAACTCTCACAAAAAGACTCGTAGTGTGAGGTGGGGTTTTTTAACACGTGTAATGTGACGGTTTGACAGGATTGCAAAGATCTGTGTTTGCCAAGGGTGTGCACATAATGTTTTTATTTGTGCATCCTGCTATACATAGACCGCTGCTGAAAGATGTTAATTATCTCAGAGGAAAGATTGATCAAATTAGGTCATGTCAGTCTTTGTGTTTCCTGCAGTATGTGTTTAACTGCACAGTAAACATAAAAAAGACAGCTTGATATGTTTGCGTGGGTCTGTGCATGCTGTACTTGTGTGATCACGTGTGCCCATCAATCCATTGTTCTTTTTTAAACAAAAGTATGGGGGTGGGAGCAGAGGGAGAGTTTTTCAATTTATCAAGAAAAAACAATCCCTCGGTGTCATTGATTTCACTTTGGTACTGCTCTTCATAACAACGCCGCCTTTCTATTGGCATGCACGATAATGAATTTCAAAGCCTTAATGTTGCAGTGTGTTTTTCTTCTTCTAGTGGGCATGTTCTCCTCACACATGAATCCTTTTCTGATCCTCTTTCTTCTTTTGATCATTTTTTTTATCATAATAATGATAACATTACCTTCTCTGAAGCTTTGGACACGTTTTTATACTATATAAGCTGTGTATATTTGAAACCCATTGTTGAATTGTGGGATCAAAACCTAAGTGGTTTCGCAGGAGTGTGGGCCTATTGTTAGAATAAAGGTATGAATGTGTGAGAGGAGTGTGTGTGTTGGTGGATCAAAGCGGTAACGAGCCATTACTGTCAAGTTGTTATGTAAGTGAAGAGTGCTTTTTTGCATAGGAAGTGATTTAGTGCCTTAATGGAGCGGCGTGTTCGTTTGTTTAGGTTTCTGCTGCAGACAGACGGAGCCATTTTGGCTAACGTGCATGTACTGTAGCCCCATGAAACCAGGGGCTCTACTTATCTGAAGGTTATAAATGACGGCAGCTGTCCCATGTGCTTTTGGCCTTGCTCTTCCTCTATCCACCTTTGTCATTTGACCCTCACCCTCTTCTATGTCTTTTTCTCATTTTCCCCCTTTCTATATCTCCTGCTGACACAAAGGGACGGGACATTTCAATATCAGATTTCTAGTGCTGCAAGGTGGCCAGGAGGCCTTGAGAGGGGGAAAAAAAAGGCGAGGCAAGGAAGGACAAGAACAAGAATGAAAATAGGAGTTGATAAAAGCAGAAGAATAAAAATAAGAGCCAGAGTAGAGAAACAAAAGAGTAACCTGGAGTAGAGTAGAAAGGACACAGGAGGGTTGTTAAGTATGAATCACAGTAGGTCCCAGTCAGCGTTGAGCAGGCAGCAGGCTAGCTGGGGGCACATGTACCTTTTGCGAGATGACGCAGATATATTCCAGCTGCTCAAAATCCCACATATTTCCAACAAAGGATTGCTATCAGATATACCACACAGTGTGAGAGGAGAGACAGCCTTTTTTCCAGTCGACTCCTGGATCAGTTACAAGGCTCATCACGGAAGCCCCAAAGCATCACCAAGGGCTCACTCGCATCCAACTCAACAGCTGCAATAGAAAGTAATTGTACCTAATTCATTGGTGATTCTTGGTAATGGTGTTGATTTTGTGCACTACACATGCTTTTTTTGTGGGTATACACATGTACTTACATATAGGCGAGCACCAGTGGCACCTCCAGAAATGTTCATGGGGGGGCCAGATGGGGCTACTGAAAATCTTTAGGTGGCACACTCATTGCTGTTCAAAGAGGCTGGTTGTCTTTTTCCTTAAAAAAACAAATATACAGCTTTAATTTGAAGGACTGTGTTGGTTGTAAGGAACAAAACATTTACTGGGAACATGCCTTCTTAAGTCCCAGGGAGTACCTGTTTTTGTTAAGAAATCTTGAGGTGAGAGTTCAAGGGACACCTGTGAAAATCACCATGCCGTTTGATCCCTCATCAAAATTTTGCTGAAATTTGGAGCGTCATTTAGCTCCCTGCCTGACAACTTATGCCAACATGGTTGGTACCAATGGATGCCACATGATCAGGCCACATGAAATCTGTTTTAAGTTTTCCAGATTCCGTTATATTGCTCCCCAAATCATGTTTTCTGTTTAATTTTTCTAATTTTGCATTTTACAACTTAAGCACATTTGTCATTAGAAAAAGTCTAATACTGTGGTAGGTTCATTAAATCTAATCAATTCAATAAGAAGATATTCAAATTTTAATGAATATCAATGAATTTGATGTAATACAACACCACACTTATTTTATTAAAGTAAGGACTTCAGCAGTTTTAAAATGAACCATTCCATCCTTTTGTAAAATACAGTACTTCACGTCTGAGCTTCACCGTGCTCTACTCTAAATTTAGCTGTTAGTGTCAGAGTACTCTGTTTTTTAGATGACTGCAGGGACCAGCAATAATGTTCACTGTTGACCTAACATCAAAGAATAAAGTGATCTTCCTCATAATTTAGTAAGATTTCATAATTTATAAGGGACGCAGGAAATGTGTTTTAACTTCCTGTAAATGGAATACAATTAATTCATTTTCATACATATATTTTTGAGAAGCAGATGTAGTGATAAGTATATCCTGGGACTTTTCAATGCATTTACACGTGGTTTGACCACAGAGATGTAAGTGATGGTTGGCTTGATGCTGCCTCTCCACCCCCCAAGAGGTTTAGGAGGATTTGATTCAGTTTGGCTGACTGAAGAAAAGACTGCGGTCAAGCTAACGTTAGCTGTCATTCCCCTCACCATGGTCAATCCATCTGACGCCAAAGGGCAGAGCAGGATGAACGATATCTGTGTTTTGGCAAATTCCACGATATTCTGTGTTTCCGATTTCTGTGATTCCGACAGTGTCTTCTGCATTGTGGCCATGGCCTCCCCCCGCCACCCCTTTTGGGCGCCACTGGCAAGCACAATGTACATGGTCACTCTGTCGGTTTCCCTCCATGTCTTTGTGCCTTTGAATGGATGTGAAGAAAGCAATGCTGAGTAGGAAACATTAGGAAGGTACCGCAGGGCAAGGTTATACTCTACCTCCCAGAGCATGTATTGACAGATGTGTCAGCAAGCTGACCTGATGGGCAGGGTTTCACAGTAGAAGAGCTAAAAGTGTGAGAGAGAGTGAAGGAGAGAAGCAGACAGGGCAGGCTAAGGCATTAGATTTCCATCTGCAGGATTCAGCCCCTCGTGCATGTTTGCGTCTGTGTGCCAAGAAGGGTCGTTAAGGTGGGGTGAAAAAAACATTCTAAAGAAGGATAAATGCGTGTATTCACCCCATTATTTTACTCTGGAAGACTCTAATATCGCCATTCTGAAATTTATCATTCACTTCCCTGCTAAATCATCATTAAAAATACATTGGAAATCACCAGTGAGAGGCAGATGAGAGGTGTGCAGGTGGAGGGAAAAGAGTGGGCTGGAAATGAGGCAGAGTGGTGGAGTGAGGGATGGGAGAGACACACTGTGTGCACGTGTTACAGTGTTAAGTCATCTTGATGGACAACTAGCCAGGTCCATTCCACTGACAGATTGGGCTCCATCTCCATATTTGCAGTGGGAAGTGTCCAATTTCCTCCTGGTGATCTCAATCTAAGAGTTAAAGAGCTCCGTTCATGTGACTCCGATCAAACAGAGATGTGACATTAGAGGCCTGCTCTTAAGGGAGCATACTTCCCACAATATAATGACCTTTTTTCTTTTTGTTCCCTCAGATGGTCATTAATCAACGCTCATGCACGCGAGCGCGCAAGCACGACAAATCACGTACACACGGGAGTGCACTTCTCTTTTGTGATGGGTTATGTGTCTGACTAAGAATGTAGACGGAACAGTAAATAATAAGGGAATTAATTAGACTCTGAAAATCCAGTGCATAATTTATGATAAATGGAGAAGTTTAATCAAGCAATCAATCTACTCCGGCCACCGCATCTGGAGCAGAAGAATATTACAGGAGAGAGGGACGAGGATGAGAATGCAGTTTCGACTCAACATAAACCAGTTATACACACAATCAGTGAAAACTGCTTGAGTGCAGAGAATGCCTGGCGGCTTGCCAGAGCTGATTGTTAAAATAGTGATGCTGGAGTGCGCCGTCTGTTTGACTGCTAGCATACAGGAGGGGCTTTTCGTCTTGGTGTTAAACTGCCAACGTGCCCGTGATTGAGCTGCTTTGCTCTCTAGCTCTCTCATACTTGGTAGTTCCTCCGAAATCACATTATTGGTTCTCCTCTGAGCCAAATGGAGTCATTTCCTTAGCAAACTGGCTTCATATATTTACCTGCTAACGACTCGCTTAAGCTAACGTTGGAAACATAATAGCTTCATTATGGGCCAGGCACCATCAGGTGTCTCAAGGTTAATAGCGGCATTAATTGGCTAGAAAGATGAAGGCTGAGATATCGTTGTTGTCCCCATTAAGTAGTATTCTTCACCACTGAATTTGATGCAGAAAAATTGAAAGATTGCCTCGTTATCCGATGCCACATAAACCTCAGCGACTGCATTATTTTCTCAGGTTTAGTGACAGGTGCTTTTGCTTTTAATAAGCCAAACATCAAATGTGAATTAATGAGATCCTCCACCAAAAAAACATCACAATCCCGTTTTTTAAAATCTGTGTCAAATTGTCTGTTAAGATCATACTGACCACAAGATATCAGCATATATACAGTATCATCTGAGCAAAACAGTTCCCACATACAAATACAGTATGTCCACTCAGCTGAAACCAAAATTTGATTTGTTTTTGCATCTGCGATAAGCAGAGTGAGATGAAAACTCTATGCGACTGATACGAGGATGAGAAAAGCATTTGGAGTGAGGATAGTTTTAGGAGAGATAAAAAATTGAATGATGCATAACAAATATTCAGAACGAGGCAGACAGAGAGGGAGGCACAAAGAGACGCAGAGATGTATTTATTGCAGCTATCCTATTAAACAGTTATGACAAACTCATGGCTAATATATTAACAGACTTATCCACCGACATCCATTATTTATTCATCATCAAAAATTCAATCTGGCAGACTGTGTGCCATTATTCAGATGTGCTGGGGGAAAGTGGCACATTTGAATAAATGAGGAATTGTATGACTCACTCCCATGGCTTGTTGTTGTTCCAAAAAACCCTCCCTTTAAATTATTCAAAAGTTAAATCAATCAAAAAAATTCAGGAGATGGATTGATATCGGAAAAAAAAAATCCCACTCTAGCTCATGTAGCTGGATTTATCCTATCATTGGGAAGAAACATTTTATTGTTCTTGGCCCATTTAAAATAAAATCAGACTTATCAAAAGTGTTGGGAGTGGCTCTGTCGTACACCATCTGGCTCATTAGCAGGAGAGGAGACATTATGGTTTCTGCACATTTCAACTTCCATCTCATTGCAGTGCTGTGTCTGACCCCCTGCTATGGCTGCAGCAGACGTGCTCATATTTACTATATTTGGTTTGCCTTGTTTCCTCTGGTGGAATTCTGCACCTCTCGGCAATACCTAAGTCTGAATGAGATTGGATATGGAAATGTAGAGTACTGCAGACCGGTAGTTTCTGCTGATGTTGTGGAACTTGGCAGCATGGAGAACAGGACGTATTCCTCAGAGAAACTAACACTCGCGCAGACACATGAAACCTTACACATGACACATGTACACACATACAATTTAAGTGCCATCCACTCAAGAGTTGTTGAGCTATTTCAGACCAAAGTGGATGGCTGACTGTGGATGTAGCCATCCCTAGAGCAGTCATGTGGCTGAACAAGGAGTGTGATAATATGAGTATTAGTGAACAAGCATAATTAACAGGGACATTGACAGTGAACTGGCAGCATATTTGTCTTTACTCACATTTCTTTCTTAGCTTAAAGTTGATGCAGGCATAATGACCACTTCTGCAGTACAGTTCAATCTAATACAATACCCCTATTGTAAATTATGTCAGCAGTTGTCAGGTTTTTGCCTAAATGGTATTGTTTTGTTGAGACTGTGTCAGAGGAGTGCTGATTAACTTCCACAGAATTTGTTAAAGCCCTAATTGGTTGTTTTATTGGACTGCAGTTGTTTGTGTTATTTTGTCCAAGGACTTGGTCAACATATTTCCCAAACACTGCAGTGTTCAGTCGCTTGGCTTATTGGTATAGTCAGGCGCTGCTAGTGGATCAGTGCAAAACAATGGTATCCAATAAATTACAACCGGTGCAAAATGGAAGCTCAAGTCTCTCCGAACTTTAAAAAATTGGCCGATAATGAAAGTCAGGCTGACCAGCTTTGTGCTCTTTCTTTTGTGAGTATCTAGCTCTCAACAATCCCAGACATTCAGTAGAAGGTCTGTGCTCTCCCAGCCCATGCTGTATAAATTTTGGCATTACTGGGGAAAAATTCCATAATATACTTTGAACATTTTGGCTCTGGTTTCAGGCTTTAGAAAAAGTTGCCCATGATGAGAGACTTTGGCCAATCGCAAGTCATTTTCATAGGGAGCAGCTGTCAATCATGTCAATCACTGCTCATAAAACTGTGAACAAACTGTCAAACTAGGCAGCAATGATCAAATATGAATCAAGATTCTGTTACTGCATTGCCTATGTATCGCCATAAACATATTTTAGTGTGCTGGACCCAGCCGCCATGATGAAAACAGTCGAATCAAAATATGCAGTAACAGAATCTTGCTGCCTAGTTTGACAGTTTGACCACAGTTTGCGAGCAGTGACGGGCATGAATGACAGCTGCGTCAGAGACTCCTTGGCTCTGATTGGTTGTTTTCGTCATTTTTGCAAATGCCATTGGGAGCACTATAAGGACACAGTGGAGCATTGTTTTTTTTTATAGATGATCTGCCTCTTGTACTGCTGTCAAGATAAAGAGAGAACTTTTTGTCATATTTGCTGAAAAAGTGACCTACTGTGGCTTTAGGGGTGAAAATAAAGGCAAGAAGATCAAGTGTAGTCTCTGTATCATTTATCAAAATCAAGGTACATTCTGTCCAGTTTCAGCATTTCCTGTTCACTCATTCATTTTGGACAAACTTGTTCAAAGCATTAAGGTATCAGATTAGATTTGGAAGTCTGGAAATGCACAAGTTCCATTAAATCTTGGCAAAGACATGCAGTTCAGAGTGTCTGAAACAATGACTTGCAATATTTCAATATACAGTGGAGTATAAAGAAGCATAAACATTATAAACAGGTTTTGAGAATAAGGGATACAGTTAGCAGCCCCCAGACACCAACATTTTATTGCTACCCAGTTTTGTTTCAGGCATTTAGGGGAAAAAAAGGGCTGACAGTGTGACAGCTGAATTGATTAAATCACACTACAGTCATGATTGTATCATTCAAATTTATTGGTATCATTATATTTACAGTTTCGCCTTGATCATGGTGAGATTATTAAATCATGGCATGCTTGTGTTCATTCATGCTGTTACAAACAGAGTCATTATTTTCCCTCCATCTGCGCATCCTTGTGTTTTTTGGGAAGATTTTATTAGCTGGCGAGCTATTATGTAAAATCTTGTGGATACATACCGAGAGCGACAGTTAAAATATACAGTAGCTTAAAAAGCCTGTTCTTACACAATAAACCACCTCACTTTCATCTTTACTTTCCATTGGAAGTGTTCTATGGAAAAAATTTCTGGCTACACTGTCAGATAATCAGGTACTTGTAGTTCCAGGCTAAGTAAGTCTGGTATTGTAAAAGCCCTTATAGAGCCTGTCAGCAAAGCACAGCCTCAGCCATTTGTCTGCCACCTTTAGTCAAATCTCCCTTACAGATGGAATGACTAATAGATGAAGTTTGCAAAGGATGAGAATGGACTGCAGAGAGTGTGAGAGAACTTATTTGAAAAAAGAAAGTGCGATGTCCGGAGATTTTTGAGAGCAGTATGGCTCGGAGAAACTTGTGGAGAAAAGTTAAAAAAATAAAGCTTTCACAGTTAGCCTCTTATTTTTTCTCCCACATTAAAATTTGTGATGAGACGGTAAGAGTAATTGTCACATAATGGCAGACAAATCTCGAAAATTGTTCTCCAGCTTTGTTTTGGTTCATACGGTGTCTCTCTTTAATCATCCCCGCATGTTAAACTTGTGCTCGCTCTCTCTCAGCCTCTCTCACTTGGGGAATGGAATCTGGCAGGCTCCTCACAGGCTTCAGTAATGTGCTAACATAAGAAATCAATCAGACTCACAGTATTTCTACAGCCCCTCAGCTCACATTGATTTATTGCAAATGTGTTGAAGATGAAGAGAGAAACTCTTTAGCACAGTAGGGCAGGGTGGTCAAGGGGAGTGGATGAGAAGGATGAGGGGACGGTGACAGGTTTGGGATGGGAGGAGAGGGGGAGGAGCGAGGAAAGAGGAGGGATCTTGGTCTGCTGACCTTTGTTTTGATAGGCTGACATTGTTCACCTCGGGGTCAACGCGCTGTCTGTCACCAGCCAGCCGGGCAGAGAAAATGATGATAATGTGTTTTATGTTTTAGATGGCTGTGATGTGTTTGCTGTGTGCAGTGGTTTTCCAGTATGTGGAGCATGACAGCTGCTGTCAGCCCTGTAGCGGGAGGGGTCATGGGTCACAGAGATGGTGGCGGCTTAGATTCCTATTCCATGCTATCAGTACACCAGCCTGACAAACAGAGAGACAACTTTCTCCTTGTATTTTGCAATGTAACTTTCTCTATCTTGTGTGTAGACACTGCTGCTAGAAGGCATGGGACCATATCAACAATCAGCTGTAGTAAGGACTCATAGTATTCTGTAACAGTCTATGCAGTATCATAAGCTATAAGTGAATGTGTTAGGTAAAGTGAAGTAGATACTGATGAATCTATAATAATGTAGGCTTCATCATAATGTTTCATTGCTGGTGGTTAGTAAAGTGAAACACATCTGTATTCATTCAAAAGAATTCATGCTGCTTCATAAGTGATTATTATGTAAGGTGCCAAAATGTTCATAAACCATGCAAATTGGAGGTAAAATGTGTCTGCTTAAGGAATGGAACCCTATGGTGTAGAACCCATATGATTCAATAAAACAAAAAGACAACGTTAGCTGGCTAGCAGTGCTGCTTGGCAATTACAGCCATCCTGGTGGCTGTGGAGACATTGTGCTCACTCCCAGGTCTCCCCCCAGGTCGCCCCAGCGAGTAAGCATGCTTCATTTTAGCAGCAAAATGATTTTAGCATTGTTTAGTATGTTAGCACTACTAGCTGTGCTAACAGTGGTAACATAGTCAACAATGCTGAAGGGGGTTTTATGGCTCAAATGGGCAAGCTTGGGGGAGACTGATGGGTTGGCACAATGTTTCCAGAGCAATGGTGTTGGGTCGGGATGTTGTTACTAAGAGAAATCAGACAGGTGACGAGAAGACAGCACTGTGAGTGAGAGGAGGCGGGGCTGAGAGGGCATTGAAGGGGTGTGTGTGTGTGTCAACCTGCTGTTGGAAAGAAGAGAGTGAGAAAATAGTATTGACAGTATCAGTACTGAGGAAAATGAGTATTGAAAGCATTTCAGATATTCAGAATAGATATGTATCGACAAATGGATTTTTGACAACCCCTTTCACATTCACACACATGTGCAACAAGTGTGTGCATGTAGGAGGCTAACAAACAAAAAGCAGCATAACTTATTATAGATGTGGTTTTCATAGAAAGTGTTGCCATAGATTTCATATAGTAATTATCCTGGTCAAAATGATCATCAAAATATGCTTAAAACTCCTAAAATCCACTGAAGCATACAGGATTGTCTTTGCTTTACATTTTGTTAAGAAACAAATATTTATATTGCATCTCAGACAGGACACACATCTTTTTTTAGAGATCATCCTTTTCAGTAAAAACAAAACAAATATTAAAAGTCAGGCTTTTCGACTATTCGAAATGGCATCATATCTTTTGATATGCGTTTTTTAAGGTTACGTCTCTTTTCTTGTTGGTTGTCCAGAAGTCTCCTTGGGTGCTGCTTCACAAAATGTTGATGATGCCAATTATGGAAATTCAACTTAATTCAGCTTATTGTGAGTGTTTTCTGTCCCGATTGGCAATAAAATCGTATGTAACTGCTATTTGTTTTATAAAGTGTGCGAGTCACCTTTGTGCCATAATCCACTTTAAACTTTGACTTGCCACTTTTAAAATGTGCCTGTGATTCATGGCTATCAGTATCACTGTTAAAATGTGGCATCTTTTAAAAAATGTCTGCTGTTTTCTGAACTAAATGATTACCATATTAAAGTGGCAATTTGTACCTAATGCATTTTGCAATGGCTTTTTGACTGTTGTTATTTATTTGAGTCACTTTCAATCTTAACATTTTTTCAAACTCAAAACAAATTATCTTGCCGTTGCCACTCAATTATGACTCAGAGCAATTTCATATTTCATGCTCACACAGCTCAGGGGGGGATAGCTGGAGGGATGCACCACCAGTAAATTTTGTTTTCTATTTTATACATCTCGAGAGTGAAAGGCTTGTTTATCCGTTTTTGGAGAAGATGGCTGTCGGAAGGGGAGACAGAGTAAGTAAGAGCTCAATAGTAGCTTGGTGTATTTATATCATGGGCATACAGTTAGAGACACTGAAGGGGGCTGATGGAGATGAGGATTGAAGTGGATTACTGAGATAGGGTAGCGCCACTGAGAGAATGAAATCTTGTTTATATTAGGCTTTCATAACATGCACAAGCAGTAAAACATACGTCTGTCGGCAGCCATAATGCAGCTCAGCAGAGCGGCTGTGGCCCCTCTCTCTGCGGGAGCCGCGAGGCTGATTGAAGGGGTTAAAGAGGAGATTAAAGCGATAATGTACATCTCTAATCCCCAGCACTTTAAGAGGGCAAAGAGGCAAAACTGCCTCCAACCACAGAGCCGGACATGAAGAGGGTGCATCACTGGCCATCAGGGTCAGCCATCACCATGGCAACAGATTATTCAGAATAATTATCTGCCATATGTGCCTTGTCACAATTAGAAGTTGGCTGTGAGCAGGGTCACGGGTCAAACACTGATCAGAGTATTGGGGGTGGCAGCGAACGTAACCCACTACACCGTTTATTAGAATAAAGTTCAGCTTGCTTATCGCATCTGTTGTATAAGCCTTAGTCACACAACCTGTGCTCAGACATCTGATGCTACCAGCTCCATCACTTTGTTGCAGTGACTTACTTGAAATGTCACTGCATACTGTGCGCATTGAGTTTGAATAGCCTTTTCTTTAATAATAGATCCTACAAAATGAAAAATCTGGAAATGAATAAAATGGATTTATGATTTCAATCAGAATGCTAAGCTTCTTGAATCGACTTTTTTGCCTGAGTCGCGAGGAAAGGAAATGACTGTGTGAGGAGAGTGCGCAAATGTGAGCTGACAGAGGCTCTGGGAAAAAAAAAGAAAGAAGAAAAACCTTTGTGGTTTGTTCTCACGACCAAGCCTTCCATTAGGAGTCCAGACGTTTTAACTCATCACTGCAGCTCTCCCGCAGGAGTTATACAGAGGATGTTTCATTTCCCATAAAGCCGTGTTCACACTGGTACCCTGGGAAAAGCTGCAACAAGGTGCAAAGTGGTTTACCCATTATAGTGGATAATTTATTCTGTCACTTTTGCCCATGTGAGAAAAGTCATTTGGAGTGAGATCCCTCTCCACACTGTTTACCATCTTGTAAAGCAGAAATGCCAAAACCATCTTTCAAAATCACCGTTAATTAATTTGGAAAAGTTACTCACCCGAATAATGTCACGTAAAACAGCTGTGATTCTTGCCATCCACTGTTTCTTACTTCATGCTCACTCTCATAGTGTCGCCACATGGTGCAATCTGCAACGAAGCATCCTCAAGTCACCCGTGGCAATCTCTATTCAGATCAAGTCTCTCCCTCTAATTGCGGATTTGGTATGAAACACTGTGAGGGTCCTGGGGAAGTGCGAAACGTGACAGTTTTAAAGTACTCATGATACCTCAGGCTTATTACCGCAAGCTGTCAGATTGTGTGAGATGCACAGTGACACTGCTTTTCTCTGATCAAATTTGTCACATCATGCCAAGCAGGATCACAGGGTGGAGGCACCGCCGACGACACGTTTAGGAAAGAGCCCGGATATGTTCAGACAAGCTACTTACGTTTAAACACCAATTAAGCCCCATGCACCACTTACATCTATGGTCTATTAGATTGTCACCCATCACTATTAGGAGACACTCTGAGCCCTCTGGCATTCTGGGAAAATAATTACATTCTTTCTGCGTCATAATTACTGCCTTGAAAGTGTCTCTTTCGAACACTAACAAAGCAGGCTCTTACTCTTTCCCCGTCTCCCCATCCCTCTCTCCCCAAGCTCTGCCTTTCTCATCTCTTGTCTGTTGTCTCTCTAGACACTAATGAAGTGGTTTAATCTCGTAACTCCAGAGGAACTGTCTGCGGAGGACTGCATTAATTAAGTTCTTGTGCGTATGCGTTTTAAAGTTCCCACATTTTCAGAATAGGCCCTACCATATAAACATGTTTGCCATCACTCTCTGTTGCTTCGTGACTCATGTGGAATTGGCATAGAGCTTTGATTTGCATGCACTCTGAGGGAAATGTGTTGATTAGTCAAAATGAAACAAAAGCAGTTGGTCGCTCTGAAAAGTTTGATAGCACATTGATTTCTCGTTTGCAACTTTACCAAACTCTGTGAATTCACACAGATCAAATCTGTCACTGGGGTTGGGCGATCGTTTCTATTTTCATACCGTCCAATTGTGCTTATTCAAGATTGCCAGGAGGCAGTGGGAGTAAGACGGGGTTGTTACATCAAAGTACGCCAGTGAAATGTCAGCGTGGAAACTTTGACCTTGATCAGACTGCCAGGCAAAACCCATTCTTTGGCATGTTCCAATTGTATCCAGATTGATTTTAGTCTGGACAGCACAAAACAACATAAAATGTAATTCTTGCTAATTGGATCCAAACCACATTTGGAGGTGGGTTGTTTATGATGAAATAGAGTGGCTAAGACCAAAATAGTGACGACTGCTCATTGTCAGTGAATTTGGCTTTCCCCTGCCTGGCTTAACAGTGCTGCCTATGACCATGTGTGAACCTGTCCTAAAACCACTCTAAACATCCGTTTTCAAAGCCATGAAACTCACCAAGTCGTTGTGTTGGTTGATGTTCTGACATAAAAATCGTAGCAAACTGTGGTTTCCATATGTATTTTTGCTATTCATCTTGATTGTGGAACTATTTTTTTCAGCTGCCTCACATCCGTGTGTAAACTTCCGCTTGATCTTTCGTTTGACCCTGAAGCATTATACACTCCAGCCCACCTGATGGCGATAATGCTCCTTTATGTGGGTGTTGCCAACCGGCAGGAAACCATTGCAATGTAATGGGACACAGAAAAGAAGCAGAAGAAGAAGGTTGCCGCTGTGTCCAAAGACATCGTACTGCGAAGGTTGTTTACAAGCGAGTAATCCATTGTGCAGTTGTTTAAACTTATTACAAAACTTTTTCGTTTGTTCTCGTTCTACCTCCGGGAGCGCACACAGCACTGTTGAGCCGGCACTTTCGCTGAGCTAAAAGACTACAGTGACTACAACTTTATCGTAAACAACCCCCTTTCCATTTCTGGTGGTGGATTACTACCAACAAAACGAACGTTTAGGGTGGTTTTAGGACAGGTTCACACATGGCCATAGGCAGCAGTGTTAAGCCAGGCAGGGGAAAGCAAATTCTCTGAATATGAGCAGTTGTCACTATTTTGGTCTTAGCCACTCTATTTCATCATAAACAACCCAGAAATGGGGCTCAAAGTGCAAAATACCAGACTTCTCCTTTAAATGCAATTCCAATTGGATTTCTACAGATGCCTCAGTCCAGAAGCTCTGGCTTCTCAAACGGATTTCAGAGCGTCCTCTAGGTCAATCACAATGCACACATAAACGGCATCGTCAAATCCCAAGTGATGGAGGTGAGCAGAATCTATGCTGCTACCAGAAGAATGCTGCGCCCTCATGGCAGGGTTTGACATTAACACGTATAGTGCAAGTAAACTCTGTGTTCAGGCAAGTGGAACACCTCATGCAGTTATCCAATTGCGCAAGTGAAAATGAAATGTGATGTTCAATGTGATTCCGAATTGTGTCGCTGAAGCTGAGCTGTGTGCGTAAGTCTATCTTAACACCAGGCGATGAAAAGTACTAATGAGAAAAATCTGACAAATGCCTACTGGAAATTAATTACCTCAGGGGTTGGCGATGTCATACAATACAACAATACTAATGATTAAATATCTGTGGAAGGTTGCATAAAAGAGACTTGTTTTGTCCAGAAGCTAACGTTAGCCATCATATCCCTTTGTGATGATAAATCTGACCTTGAATGTCTTTTGTGATTATTATTCTATTTTTCTATGTTGAAAGCAGTCTTTGTTGTTAGTCCCCATTGTACCAACATAGTTACCGACGGCACATTGTTACCTCAGTTAGTGCTGATTACCTGCAAATAAAAGTGCCAACTGTTTGTCGTAAACATCTGATTTATTTGCAGTCTATACGTAGACAAAGTCTTAGGGTCAAAGAAAAAGTTAACATATGTGAACATTTTATTTTAATATACAAACATTTAAAATTTATTTAATAGCAGCGTCTCCTCAGTTCAATAACTCCCTTTTAAAAGTCAGCATGTCTGTGCTCGGTGCCACTATATGACAGCATCATCCTCTGTTTAACACTAATACTTTATCTTTAACATCACAATCCAAATCATACTCATTCATATTCATATTAATAATGTTCAGCAGACAGACATGCTGCTCCACCATAAACATCTCTAAATTCACAGTAGGGTGCCGATTCTAGAGATTATTTTCTGTAACATCTTAGTTCTGATAGTAGGTCAATTGAAATTGCCGATTACCAATTGGCACAGGCCTATCTGTCACCATCTTTAATCTAAGACTGGTTATGCTCAGTTGCTCATCTGATGCTGTTGTTTTAATGCAGAAAAAATGATAGAATACATGATTATTTTGACCCCCTGACTTAATGAACCTACACAACGTGGCAAGTTGGTGCGAAAACCTGTCAGACATGACGTGAGTTGGAGTTATTTTATAGTTCCAGTTGGGTAAATATAGTGAATAGCTTGTCTGTTACTTCCAGAGCATGACTGATGTTTAGCACTGGCTAACCACACTCAACTGGTCTATTTATGCAGTCACTCCACTTTGATTTAGTCCTCGCCTTCTTCAGAGTGTTCATTTGGATTACATTTTCTTTGACATTGCTTTACTGCATTCACAGGAAAAAATGACAGTAGTGGCAGTTCCTTTTACGAACAGGCAGAGAGCATGCCATTGCTTCTGCTCTCATATTTGCCAGCTCCTGAGTCCTGAGGATTCAAACTGTTGACTTAAGATCTCAGCTTTTTTTCTTTTCAGAATAAAGTGTACCTCCGTTTTACATCTCACTCCCACACTCCTCTTGTGTTTCACTAAAGCTGTCAGAGTTCTTTTCTTATTTGGAGAATAGTGTTAAAGTAAAGTATGAATCTTTAGGCAAGGTTACAATCTGGATTGCATTAAGTCTGTTGTCTTCAGTTGTAAATGTAGCAGCTTTTCAAAAATATGCTACATGATCTCTCCCAGTCTGTTAAAATCCAAGAATATCTGTGTGAAGCATTACATTGCTGCATCATAGAGTGTGCCAGTAAACCCGAAACTCCGTTAGCGCTTTTAGCACTTCCGGTTCTCTCGTCTAAAAGTCAATACGTTTTTTGAATGGGATTTTGGTAAAATGCCTCAAATAAGTTCTGTGGTTAACAAAAGCTTAAGCGAGTTTCAGGTTTTGTTCTACGACATAAAACACGTCAGTAAATACCCTACTTGTGAATTTTGAAGCTTTTACGTGTCGTAAAAAAGGCGGTTGCTAACAAGTTGCTCAATACGACTACAAACCCTGTCGGGGACGCATGGGGGTCGCATTTGAGCTATTTTTCCCAGTAAAAGCCCATTATAGGTGTAATGCGCCTCCAATCCACTAGGTGGCGATAATGCTGTATTAACCGCCAATACACACAAAGTTACAGAAGAAGAAGAAGAAGCAGAAGGACACTTCTCTTGCAGCAGCAGCAGACAGCTGAGCAGAGCTGCGGAGTCGCAGTCTGCGGATCCTCTGAGACAAACTAAACAAAACATTTGTAGGCTCCTCCACTTCATTTAAAAACATACATAAACCTTATTAAGTTGTCATAATGCATGTTACAATGCAAGATAAGTTGAATATAGTCCCTTGACACTCCGCTGATGTGAAAAGCCATTAGTCATTATGGCAAAATATGGTCCTAGTGACACCTAGTGTAGTGGGAACTACCACAGAAGTGTTTTTCAGTACTTTGCCAGGTGTTTATATGTCTGTCTGCCTGTGGACAGACCCACCTGGCGCCAGATATCAAAAAGAGGTTAGAACTTTACGTCAGACAAAAGCTAAATTGTGGTTGGAGTGAAAATTGCATTGACAATATTTTAGATGTCTAACAACATCAGAATTTTATACTGTGTGGTTACTATGTTGTTTTGCAGATGCTGGGTTATGTTCTCTGTACCTTAGCTGTTGCCTTCAAAGCATTTTCAGTGTCTTCTTTAAATAAGTTGTTTCTTATTTCTAATTTAAAAAGAAAGCTAATAATATTAATATTATTATTAGCTTGCCATGCAATTACATCACTTCCTGTTCAGTCACTTCCCATTTAGTCACTTCCTGTTGTTGGCAGAAAAACATTACAGACATGTGGTGCATGCACTGCACGTAATCCGCTTGCATCTTCTAGGAAGCATCATAATGCCGTAAGTTAATTTATTTGACACTGGACATGTTGAATAGCATTGTGTTAAATGGGTTTATGTAGGCTACAGTTGTGTTTGAGCTAAAGTTAGCAGCCAGGTAATTGCTACCTACAGTGCAAGAGAGTAATTAATATTCAAAACTATGCACAATGTGATTTTCTGGTTAAAACACTCTCTGAATATTTTTGTATTGTCTGTACTTAGAGTTTTCACAAGAATCTTTAATGAGAAAGAGTGACAGTAAATGCTCAATCTTCCTATGACTGTCTCTCATAAACACTGGTTTAACCCAGTGTTAATCAGAGTTTCAACACACTGCTCGAAAAACATTACACCTCAATACTAAATGTCATTATTCTACACCATGATGAAGCTGACATGAGACATTTGGAGACGTTGGATTTCAGTTACGTAATAGCACAATTTGTAACCAACAAGATATCAAGGTCATCTGTCAACAGTATTCTACATCAGATTGACGTTGGCATTAGACATTATGATATTGGGCGGATGTGGCTCAGGAATTGTGTCATCCACTTATCAGAAGGTCAGCGGTTCAAAGTATTCTTTGGGTACTGAAACCCAAATTGTGCATGTTTAACTGAATAGCAGGTGGTGTATGGTAGCCTCGGCTACCAGTGAATGGGTTAATGTGACATGCAGTGTTGAAGTGCTTTGAGTGGTCAGAGGGCTGGAAAGTCAATTAACATAGTTCTGACATTGAACATTGGTCACCTGATGTCACAACATATATTCAACCACCTGGGCATTTTGTCAAAGCGATTGCACCCCTTTGGCCCACATTAATATTAAGTCGTGAATGGGTGTCATGGCTGATGTGATCCCATCACAAAATGCTCTCTAGTTATAAACTTGTTGTCAGTTTTTGTGAAAGGAATAGAAAACAAAATGCATTCTACATCAAAGATGCATTTAGCGTGTGTATCTGCCTGGTGCTTAATTTCACACTCTTTTTGGCATTAATAGTTTCCACAAAGATGGCTTTCCATTGCCTTCTTAATGGAATGGAAAGCAGTGTATGCTACTTGCAGCCATCTTTTATTTAAATATTTATTGCAGTGGTGGTAGCAGTGTCTTACACATTCTGCCCTCTCTCCTTTTTTTGTAAATAATTTATTAGTTTTGACCACTGGCTCAGGCATGACTAAAGATAGTAAGAGTTGTTGTTTTTTACATTTGTCTGTCTCATAATTTCAAAACTAAACACTGACTCACACTAAAACTGAAGCTATCTCGTTTTCAACAAGTTACACAGTTTCATAAACATTTCCCTGGTGCTGATTCCACCTCTTGAAAAGGCGGCGATCAAACCCCCACACTCTGCATCAAGAGGCCCCTTCATGATGCGCTCATACCCCAATTCTGCAGTATGTACTGCACTCATTGACCATTGCCTCTGAAGGGTTATTTTTCACAGAAATTTAGAATGCTTCCATTATAGTGAAGTTCCCTTTTGAGAAAATTGCTTTTGTATTTACGAGTAGTGCCACTACAAGTAGTAGCTCTACACTGTTGGCATGCTGTGTACCTCTGTATCTGCAAACTAACCAGAAACAGTACTGTCACATTCACTTATAAGTACAAGAAGTCAGGTTAAGGACTTGAGGAGGAATAAAGCTTTCCATTGACCTTAATGAAAAAAAGCTTGTTAATCTTCTGACCCTCGCTGAGTAGGGACTACAACGTTATTTTATGTTTTTTATCTTTATTTTCTATTTCATGCTCCATCGTTTTCAGCATGGAAAGGATAGAGAAGTGATGAATTGCACTTGACAGGCTAAAGGAAGTGTTTTGTTTGTTTGTTTGTGATACCATAACTTGGGTGCATGATAGGAAAGTTGATTTCATATAGAAACCCATGACTTTAGAAGACCAATATCCACTGCGGCACGACCTCCCCTCAGGGAGAGAATGAACACGCAGCACTTACCACCCGATAGCACTCAACCAACATATCCTTTAGTCACGCAGTGCCACACACACACACACACACACACACACACACACACACACACACACATACACGCACACGCTAATACAAATACCTGCAGTTTTTCACATAAATGAAGCACTACACACACACACACACACATACACACACATACACACACACACACACACACACACACAAATCTTCACCAGTGTGAGTAAAGGAGCAAACACCACATTTGTCTCGCACCATCATCATCCAAATCTGATCTCTTTGCCAAGGTCATACTGTCAAGATTTAGGGTATCCCAAGCGTACAAACACAGAAACAGACACAGACATACACAAAGATAGATGGACGCAAAGAGACAGACAGATAGAGGCACACGCACACCGCCCTGATGTGCTACTTGAGCTACAACTATAAGTCATCCTGCAAGGTAGCTGTACCATGAAGTGTCGACACCAGTATCCATAACATGCATGTATTATTTATGAGCGCCTGTACAGTTTGCACATGGCGATGTATGCAAATGTATACATTAAGGAAAGGCGGCTCTTCATTTCTGCCTGTTAGAAGAAGTGCCTGCCTTCTTATCACCACTGCTATTAAAATAGCAAGGCTGTTGGGCGGAGATCCATCTTGTTTTTTAATGGCAGGTCTGTGTGTGTGTGTTCGCAGTGCATAAAGGTGTGTGGATGTGTTTGCGTGTCTTGGTATGTGTGTATCTTGTGCATGTGTGATTGTGCCGGTGCACTTAGCTGTGTTTGCAACTGCAATCAGGACTGTAAGTGGCCTGCAATTTCAAAAAGAGAAATTGAAGTGGGGACTGGAAAGGAGGTAGAAAGAGATGTAAGCCTGTGAAGTTAAAATGTGAGGCGTCCTTGATGAGAATCATTTTGATTATTCCTGACAAAGGTAAAGCGCATAGCATCATAATTATTTCCTCGCTGGTTCATGTGAGAATGAGTGCGTTCCTTTAAAAGCAGATATTCCTGTGTTTGTGTGTTGAAGCAGCATCAGCATGGTGGCCATTCTGTTGTCAAGAACCCTCGCAGTGTAAAAAGAATGTTGTCACTGTGGCAGAAGCGCCGCTTTTGCATTTATAAACACTTGTGAGTCATATGGTGTTTTCTGCAGCTATACTCAAATCCTGCATCTTCAGGTCAAGGCAAGTCAGGTTTATTGGTATAGCCCAATTTCACATTCAGTATCTCATAAGCCACACAAGCCGACAGATGCAGTTCAAGCCTAAGCTCTCCATTAGGACCATGGATGTATAAAGAGACCTGGATACAGCACTGGGGGTGGGGCCCCACTGATTCCTATGAAAGCTGCTAAGTGGTGCATAAAGCCAAAATGGTTCAACTGCTGAAGAAAAAATGACCCAGACTGCTTCTGCGCTGTGTGACCCATACAGCAGGTGCACTAGAGACTTCCGCCAGATGAGCAGGCTACTTCTGGTTTAGCGCTCCGTTAACTTAAATGGAGATAAAGTTATTAAATCATGTGGGTCCTCTGACTTCCCAGTTGTTATTGGACGGAAATGTGAAATGAGTCATTTCTCTGGGGTTGTGACACACAAAAAAATGTGTCCACTGATTTACAGATGTCTCTTTCGCTATGTAAGTCAATGGGATAAAGTTTTTGAGACACAAGGCATCACAGAACAATGTATTTACACTGTTTGGCCACTTAAAAAATGGCTTCAAAGCCTGGCACACTTTCTGGAGGAGGATGAGGACATGGGAAAACTTAATTGAAAATAATAGAAATAGAATAAGAAAAAAATGGGGGAAAAAAACTTTAGGATATCTTCAGATGGCTGAGGGTGGCAGAACCAGTACCTAGGGAAAAGGCACTTAAAAGAAACAGAGTGTGTTTTTTGCACCAGGGTAAGCTATTTGTTAATTACACATATTCCTATGACGAGTTATTGTGGATCCCACTGCATGCTGGGATTGGCTAGTACTTGTCATGCTGACACGTTGAGATTCAAAGCAGTTTGGTTTAGGTCATGGTAAGGCTAGTACTAGCCAACCTTGGATATTCTCAGAAATTAAAGTGGTAAATTTAAAGGAAAAAAACTTACAAAACAAACAAATGCAATGCCAAAAAGTCCGGTGACGTATTATAAAGAATGACACAGTCACCTGAGATAGTAAGATGTGGTGGATGAGTGGGTTTAAATAGCATTGTTGGCTATGGACACCGGGGTGCTTGCCTCTGTTGTGATGCTGTATACACCCAGGGGGTAAATATCCACATTGGCTATTCCACCAATGATGCAATTAGCATTGTTGGCGATAGACCCCTGGGTGCACATTATATCTGCCTTAATGAGAATTAAACATTAAAGCTGAAGTATGTAGATGGTGGGGTGATTGAGCTTCTATATGTTTAGAGCACTGTCCATACATGTATTTATGCTCTTAATAAATGAACTAGCAGACAAAGGGGCACTAGCAAGAGCAGTCTCAGATCATCTGTGTCCTGAGAGAACAGAGGTAACAATATAAGCCATAACACCCATACGAAATTGAAAGACCTCTTTCAATCTCGCCGTTTCACTTCACGCTCACAAAGCAGCCATTCTGACCTCACAGTGATTGTGTGCTTTATAATAGCGGCTGCGGCGATATGTTTTTGCATTCCAGTGTGTGCGTGCGCCTCGGGGACAGTGGGTGACAGACTCACTCCCTGTGTGTGGCCGATTGCAGCGCGAGCGCCAAGGACAAGCAGTGGAGGGTAGAGCGGGTGATTTGTCTCTTAGGATTGAACTCATCTCCCTGGTCTCCCGCAGGCCTCTCCTCCCTCCTCTGTCTCTGCATGCTGTCTTATTTTGAAGGTGAAGAGCATTTCTCTCAGTGTTTGCATGCCTCGGTTTTAGCTGATGCAGTTGATTGTGTTTTGTGAATTTGCACAGCGTATGTTGTACTCGAGGACATGTCTGCACACAGAAGTCATGCAGATTCATGCGTAGCTATGCTGAAAAATAGGGGCGTAAATCACCCGTTTTATCATTATACAATATTATAGTTTCTTTGGACGACAATTGCTGATATGATATATTGGCTATAAAAGAAAAGAAAGCACAGTGGTGGTGCAGTGGTTAGCACTGTCACCTCACAGCAAGAGGATTCCTGGTTAGAACTGTGCGGAGTTGCATGTTCTCCCGCGTGTCAGCTAGGGCTGTCAAAATTGCTCAAAAATGACGTTCGAATATTCCTTCTAAAAATAACTCATAGGTTCGAACCATTCGAATATTTTTTTTTCCACATTATGTCCACAAGAGGGCAAACTAATACAAGGAAACATACTTGTATATGTATTAATACAAGGAAACATAACTACTTGTAGGTATTTTTATTTCAACATAAACGTCTTTGAAAACATTTACATACCTACACATTAAAACACATAAAACAATTATCTATAACATTACGTTATAAACGACCGCGGACCTCTCGCTCGCCCCCCCTCTCTGACCCGTGACCACACCGCCCGCGGAAGCGCTGCGAATAGCCTCGAAGCACCGGACCGTGACCGGCTCGCGCCCTGCAGCGATCGTTTCGGCGTCTGGTCTATTTTCTGCGCGAGCCGCGAGCGAATGTGTCAAGCCGGGTGACGGAGACAACAGCTGGGAGCAGAACCGCTTGTCGACCAGCGTGGAGAAATGCGCGTCTGATGCCAACGCCCACTTGCAAAGAGGACAGCTGCGATGGTGTTTTTTTTCTCTCTCCACAATCGAATATCAATTTTCACATTCGAAGGTCCATTTTTTTTTCAAATTCGAATTTAAATTCGAATTTAGAATATTCATTGACAGCCCTAGTGTCAGCATGGGTTTTCTCCAGGTACTCCAGCTTCCTCCCACAGTCCAAAGACATGCAGGTTAGGTGAACTGGTGACTCTAAATTGCTCGTAGGGCAGAATGTGAGCCTGAATGGTTGTCTGTGTCTATGTGTCTATAGTCTGGCGACCTGTCCAGGGTGTACCCAGTCTCTCACCCAATGTCAGCTGGGATAGGCTCCAGCCCACCCGCGACCCCCAACAGGTTACGGAAAATGAATGAACAAATAACTGTAAAAAAATTTTTAACCGGTTAAGTGCAGTAAAGTTTACTCTATATTGAGTCCACTAAAACACATAATAAGAACATTTCACGTTAGTATCAAATTTGTCCAAATAATATCTGTTGAGGACCATTATAGGCTTCAGGTAATGGCAGGTAGATTGCATAAATTAGCCTAGCAGTAGCACACTTTTCCTTGACTCATAGCTTAACAAATGGCATGTATAATTTATACTTTTTTTTATGCACTGTTGGTTCAAATCACTGCATATTTGAAGAATTTTAAGCCTGCATGCATGCTTTTTCAGCTTGTTTAAAGAGAGCTTATTTTGCCTCGGCAAGAGCAACAAGTTAGCTTAGTGAGATGCCTGGCTGAGTTTGTCCTGTTTCCTGAGTATTTCATCTCAAAATCTAAAATAATTCCACACTGTTGATTTCTTCCTGAGAAGGGAGTAAATATCCTTATTGTCTTTTCATGGCTACTTGCCATTATCTGTGTGGCACTGTGTGATGGTCCAAGCTTAGGTTTACTTGGGAAAAAAAATGCACGATTCAGATATAACTAACTAAATTATGAGCCAGTTATACTTGTAACCCATGTAACCTGGGAGGCTGTGATCACATGTCAGATGCAAAAACTGAAAGTCCATGTAAGGAGGCAAACTGGGGTGATTAATAGGTCAAACAACACAGGACTTTACCCCAGGAGACCCGTGTTTGCAACCATGTGAAACCAAGCAACCTTTGGGGTATTTTAAGGAACATTCTCACCATGTTTCTTTTCCTCAACCTAAACAGCATAACTATACGTTAGGTTGGTAACTTTAAGTTAAGTGCATGATGTCATTCATGGGGCACTAATTTGTTAGATATCATAATAAACCTGTATGAGGACATGTTAGACAGTGACACAGATGTGCCATGGGGGTTTCAAAATAAAGGAATATCTTAATTATGATGAGATGGCTCAGTGTTTTTCACTTTGCATCGATGACATTGAATCGTTGATCACTTAATACATCAACCCAGATACACCAGTTACACCCCTGCTGAATATGTGGGAAAATAAAATCCATGAGATCTGATATCCAATACAGATTCTGATTTTATAAAACTTAGAATTTTTGTTGTAAGGTCAAGAAGGTAATATTTCTACTTGTACGCTACGTGTATTTTTGAGATCATAGTGGGTTGCAGTGTTGTACTGGAGTGAGTTATATTCAAAGGTGTTTTTAATGCACTGCACCCTCTCATGTATGTAAACCTCTCTGACAGTGTCAGTCAAAACTGAATATTATTATGTTTGGAAAAGGGATGATTTATGCGGAGCTATGTATGTACGCATGTATTTTTTGGTTTTTAGATTTTCTACCATAAACACAGAACCCTGTTTTCAACATAATAGGACTCATGAGTTTACAACACAAACATTAAGCCTCAGCTCACTTAGTGCATTTCTCTCCAGTGTAGGTCTCTTCACTGCCTGTCTGTTCTATATGTGGCGTGTTTAGATGTGTTTGTTGTCTTTTGGCCAGAGGGCAGCCTTGATAAGGTGTTTTGAAAGAATATTTTGTTTACACCTCTGAAATAGCTAATCTCTGAGCAGATGCAGCCAATCAGCAAAGGGGAAGAAATCCTCTAATTGTAGAAACAGCCTCATAAAAACACTCATGGACAGCTCTTCCATAGTAATTCACTATTAAGCCAAAAATCGACTGCAGAGTAAGTATGAATATAATTTGGACAGAAGGCATGAAAAAAAGCGCATTGATTGATCTGTCATTATGCTGTAGGATGTCTCATATTGCCTCATGTACAGCAAATCACAGCAGTGTCCCTCCTGGTACCCTGTATAACCATTATTTATGTGCCAGTGGCAAAGTAATCCAAAAAAGTGTCCAGCACTGTCATCAGCCATCAGCTGTACAGGGAATAGTCCCTTTGAAGTCTGTAAAAGCTGCTATGCTGCCCATCACATCCACTGTGGCAGTGTCCTCTAAAATATCCAGACCCAAATCTCTGTAGTCTGCAGAACAGAATATAGACGCTGGCAAGGTAAACACCTCTCTCATCATATTCAGCAGTCTATGCAACAATCCTCTGTTTGCTACTGAATTCCATTTTGTTTCATGAAGCATGTGGGGAAAGCTACAGTAATATTTTGTCTAAACTGTGTGATCCTAAATGTTTCATCAGTTTAAAGATCCAGTGAGTAGGATTTTGGGGGGATATTTGCCATAAATGGAATATAATATTCATATAGCTGACACTGGGCGAGAGTCACCAATTAACCTTTTCCCCAACCTGTATGTATTGGACTGTGGGTGGAAGCGGTATCTACCACAAATTACCTTCATTTAAAGCTTTTTTTCTTGTGTTCTTTAGGGAAATAAAGGCTGAAGTTTGAATTGCATGCTTTTCCTTTTTACTTTTCAGTAAATACTGCTGCTGCCCTTACAAAGTACATACTGTTGCATTGAGTATGCTTACGCTTAGGCCTTGAACTTTGACCATGCTCATATATCCTTCGCAGTCTGTAGCTCAAAATTTGAATTAAAAAGAATGAGAGCGCATGACATTTGGAACACAGCAAATGTGTTAATGTTATCACTTAATGCTACATTGAAGATAAAACACAACGCCATTCTCAAGCTCACCAGGGACGGCAATAAACCTCCTTCTTTGCAATGTATGTGGCTTTAACTTTTAAGTTATAACTACAGACATTGTACAGTAGATTGTTTGCGACTGATTGATTGGTTATAGTCACTGTGGCTTCTGTCAGCTGTCAGTGAGATGTTATCTATCTGCCACTCAGACAGTATGATGTATTGTGGGTCAGAGTAGACAGAAAAGCATGCTGGCTTGCATACTGCAAAATGTGACGAAATGCAGTAGAACAGCCTGGTGTTCCTGGTATACTGCATTTGACATACTATGTACTGGGACATGCTAAGTCTTTTTCTGGCATACTATATAGTATGGTGTTTTGGATTGTGTTGATAATGATAATGTGAAAATGACAGAAATGTTATCAGTGGTCACTAGTATGAGATTGAGGCATTAACATGGAATATTAATGTTTAAAGCAATCATCATCTACAACTCAAACCCCACACCTGACCGTGTAATTTTGGTTTTAGCAATATTATTCTTTTTTCCTGAAAGAGGAACAAAACAGTTTTATTTTTTGTGCTTGAGCCCTTAAGGTCACTGAACCAATTATACATCTGATACAGAAAAATAGAATATGCAACAAAGGATTTTTTTTCTATTAGGTTTTGAAAATTTGTTGGGTTTAATAGATAAGTTTGAATGCTATGAAGGTCTCCAAAGTCCTTTAGCCGCCTTTCTCTTCTCAAGTTATGTGTGTTAGAGCTTCAACCAACGATTATTTTATTACCAGTTAATCTGCCCTTTTTTTTCTCGATCAGTCAATTCATCAATGGTCGATAAAATGTCAGAAAATAGTGAAAAAGGGCATTTAATTTGCCAGAGCCCACGGTGACATCTTCAAATGGTTTGTTTTATCTTACCCATGGTCCAAAATTCCAAAGCTACTCAGTTTATTATAGTGCATGACCAAAAAAAAGCATCAAATTATCACATTTATGATGCATAAATAATCACTTCAGCTCTAGTGCGTGCCGGACAAACACTGTTTTGTGAATATTATTTCATGTTCTTCCCTCTCTTAAATGGTTAAACAGAAGCTCTCCAATGAGATTCACAAAATCCTGAGTAATTATAAAGCAAGAAAAACACCAGGGACTAACTGCTAATCAATAAGCAGCAAATAAGCAGCTCTTGAATAACTCTCAGTTAAGGACTATAATGATAATGACAAGATACTTGAGCATTATGTCAATGATCCAGGATCTAATGAGTTTCTAGATTTGGTTTCTAAATATCTGTGAGTCTAATTATTCCGGATTAACTATCTAAATAGCTGCTAAATAGCACATAACCAATAACTAATTATTACTTCCTGATTACGTACACTTCATATTACAGTGGTTATTCTCTTTGTGTTCCCTTCAAGTGAAATAGCACATCACCCGACTCGGCTTACAAGTAGGTTCTGACTTTTTATTGGGAATGCATCATTAGTTTAGGATTTACTGAGTCATTATATAGTAGTTCATCAGTTCGTGAATAATGTGCCAGAGACATAATGCTGAAAAAAAAAGATTTTAACTGTCAAATTCAATGAACATTTACATCAACACTGGCTTCTAAATTTGCTCTGGAGTTATCGATTGGAGCCATCTAAGAACTTTGAATCATTGCATTGTGTTATACGATTGCATTTCACAGGCTAGGGGTTGGATTTATTTTTTTTTTTCAAGAGAACAATAGCTTTTTAAAAATAGCACCTCATGTCTGTGTTGAGTAATCTCAATGCAATGCCGGGGTAAGATGAAGCCTTGTGTGACTTGTGAATTTAAAGATGTTACATCATTTATCTGAATGGCTTCTTAATTTCTAATGGCAGGCGGGAAATCCTCGGCATTTATTCTCAGGGTTTAGTCAGGGTGTCACAGACTGTTCATTTATCTATTCATTCACTATTAACCCCTCTCATTTTTAATGGCTTTCAGAAGGCGTAGCAATACAGACAATACATAGTTAGGAAGATAATCTCCTATATGTAGGCTACTACTGATGAACTGTGCGCAATATGCTTTTAATTCTGCTTCCTGCTCCCCCTTTTTTCAATCCTTTTTTTCTCCCATCATTCTGTCAGTCTCAGTCCCTTCATTTAGCAGTCTGCAAGTCTCGTTAAATGATTAGTAAGCCCACGAGTGAATATATGCAAAGCCTCTTCCACTCCATCGGCTTAGTGAGCAGTGAGGTTTAAACACACCTTGCTAAAGTCCCTGTCGCACACACACACACACACACACACACACCCATAGACATACAGACACAGGTAAAGGTATTCAGAAAAGTGAACAAGTATATCCCAAGAACAACACATTTCAACAATCCAAGCATTCTTAGATAGTTGAAGGGATTCTTGCCTTGAAGATATATGTCCTCGAATACACTCATGCAAACACGTAGGCACACTCATTCTTAAAGACAGCACGTACACATTCAGTCACACGCAGGATAAGTCTGAGCCCTTCCTGTCTTCTAAGACATGGCCCATCAGATAGGATTCTGCGTGTAAGGTCCAACCAATAAAAAGCCCAAATATTCTATTAAGTGTAAATCCTCTCCGCTGGTGGAGCTCGTGGAGTGAGATTAGGACTAGACAAACACTGCCAAGCAGTCGTGCCCACACCGGGACCACTGCCAACAAGAAGCCCCACAGATATTGCGATGTCACCGTGTGTGCGTGTGTGTATGTTTGTGTGCACAGGCAGCAAAGAACCCCGATGTGAGCATTAGCAGGCAGGGGGATGAACAAACTAAAGCTCTGATACGTGCTGCTCGGTGTAATGGGAAGACTGTGTCAGGGATCTGAGTGGGTTGCAGCTGCAACACACAACCTTTGTTCTGTGTGCATGTGTTCATACGTGAGTGCGTGTTTTTCTATCTCTCCTGGCCCGTCTGCAATGAAGCGAGAGTATGCCTTTGTGTCCACATTTGTATTGGTGCACACGCACACCTGTGAACTTCTGCAACGGCGTAAACGTACGCATCTATTTTTATTTGTGGGTTTTTAACATAGGAATTCATTCCAATTTACTTTACTGCGGAGCTGACTTGTTAGTTTGTTTAGCCGTATCACTGTGGAGTCTGTGTTTATTTAGTAATGGTAGCTCTGTAGCTCTTCTGTGTACGGCAAGCACAGACAGCTGCAATGTTTTAGGCAGAACAGACAGATTTCTATCGCTGACCCTAAGGCTGCTCATTAGAATTCAGTGCACCTCTCCCAAATCTCCCTCCATCTCTTCCTCACTCCCCCTTTACTTTTCTCTCTATTGCCGCCGTCTTTCCCCCCCCCTCACTCGCTGTAGTACACATTGGAAGAGAATGCTTAGAGCTTAGAGGTGAACTATTGGTCAGCCATCATAACAATGTCTGTGTGAGCCGCATACACAGCAATTCACACACACTGACAACTGCCAGAACATACACAAAGATAACCAATGGCAGTCAGACAAAAGTGGCTAACTGGGTAAAGAAAGTGGAGCAATTACCAGCTAAAAAAGCCAGCTATTTTTCTCAAGTGTTGTCAGAGACCGAAACAGAGGTAAGAAGAGAGTGAATATTGAACTTGTATTTCGTCAGGTAGACATAAACACAAGTCAATGCTGGAGTCTCAAGTAAGTGCTGGAGTTTCTCCAAAGTTGGGTGATATGGAGAAAATCAAATATCACAGAAGGCCTCTCACCATAGCTACTTTTTTGGACGATATATTGTCCTGGAAGTGATTGGTATAAACAACATGATTGTCGTTTTATGCCACTGATATAATGACAATAAAATAGCATACGAATGCAAGTAGACCCTTTCAAAGTAAGATGAACGTTTTAATTCTTAAAGGGATAGTGCACCCAAAAATGAAAATTCAGCCATTATCTACTCACCCATATGCCGACGGAGGCCCTGGTGAAGTTTTAGAGTGCTTACATCCCTTGCGGAGATCGGCGGGTGGAGCGGCTAGCATACCTAATGGTAGACGGCGCCCCATCCAAGAACGCAAAATTGAATCCACAAAGTACCTCCATACTGCTCATCCGTAGTGATCCAAGTGTGCTGCAGCCGCGACATAAAAAGTTGTTTCGAAAAACGTCATATGAACTCTGTTTTTAGCCTCACTGTAGCCTGTAGCTCTGACTGCTTCTCTGTGCTCCGCATTCACGTGTGTGCGCGCTCAGAGTGATCGGTGATCTCTGAAGAGCAGCAGTCTCGTCAGTACTGATGTCCAGATTCTCAAGTGCAGGCATCGCCAATTCCCAGTCTGAGCAGCAAAGACTTTCCTCATCCGTTGGCATTGCTTTGCATTTGAAACAACTACACCACCAGGTTTCCAGTGCTCGACTCCGATATTCAGCGGCTGGCTGAGGCTCATGAGCTACGGTGGCTGCTTCGCGTCCAGTAGCCTGAGTTCCGTCCGTATACTTGGGCTCAAACAAATACAGCTCAACAAAGAAATGCTGTTCCTCCTCAATTTCAAAGTCTTCAGACATATTGGGCTGTCCTTTGCTAAAAGACCGTAGTGCAAATTATCTTTTAGCTCTGTGGTTTGTTGTCTCTCCCTGCGGTGCACGTGTCACGTGATGTAAACAGGGGTGAGCAAAGCTCATGCTTTCGCTGGTCTCGTGCAGGCACGCACATGTGAGCGCGGAGCACAGAGAAGCAGTCAGAGCTACAGGCTACAGTGAGGCTAAAAACAGAGTTCATATGACGTTTTTCGAAACAACTTTTTATGTTGTGGCTGCAGCACACTTGGATCACTATGGATGAGCAGTATGGAGGTACTCTGTGGATTCAATTTTGTGTTCTTGGACGTTAGTCTGGGGCGCCGTCTACCATTAGGTGTGCTAGCCGCTCCACCCGCCGATCTCCGCAAGGGATGTGAGCACTCTAAAACTTCACCAGGGCCTCCGTCGGCATATGGGTGAGTAGATAATGGCTGAATTTTCATTTTTGGGTGCACTATGCCTTTAAGAGTATTTAGAAAATGGAATCAAAATATGAAACAAATGACCATCTTTTAAAAAGAAAAAAAACACCTGTTAATATATACAAGACAGTATAGAATTAAAGTACTTTTATAGGAGTGGCCCTACTTAGTTTAGACATGATGCAATGGCCAATAAAAACAAGTGGCCAAGTGATTCCTCTTGCAACTAATAGACAAGCTAAGCGAGACTCCAGGAACACTGCAGTTGCCTCCATAAAATGGCTGGTTTGCTGTCGAGATAGACAGCCTGACAACTGAGTGGTCTGTTGGTTGATTTATGGAGTGGAGGATCAAGTTCTTCCAGTGGCGCTCCTAAGGGGGACCGTGGCCTCTTGGTACATTTGGTGGCCCTCCAGCCCCTCAGGCAAAGATAGTGGCTTCTTGTCAAACTGCACAACTTAAAGCATCCCTTGCATCCCCTTCATAGCTAACGCTCCAAAGTTATGTTAAATTTTGGCAAAGGAAGAAGAAGTGGCATGGCCATTTTCAAACATGTCCCTTGAACTCTCACCTTAAGACCTCTGAATGATATGGGATCTATTGGTACCCATGGCTCTCTCCTAAGCTTGAGAAGGCTTGTTCCCAGTAAATGTTTTGTTCCTTACAGTCAATGTACTCCTTCAAAATCAAAGTATATTTGTCAGTTTAAGAAAACGAACAACCAGCCTATTTGAAGTACAATAAATTGCCTAACACATGTTGATAGGGATACAAAACACATTAATACAGGATTCTTATGAGCATCAGACTGTTAACTGTATCAGTATTAGTCCAACATCTACATCAGATAATTAGTAATTTTAACTGTAAAATAAGAAACCAAAGTATATCAGTATGTGACTCCTTAATCCTCCACACCGACATAGTTTTCAACTAGCTTTTCCACTTCAACAGCATAAAGGAATTCCCGAAATTGAGAAATGGCCTTTGGTTTTGGTGTGCCACCCCAGAATTTTTGGTGAACCCATTTGGCCACCTCTATGAAGAAATTCTAGGTGCACCACTGGTTGTTAGAGGGTAAAACTACACATGACTGACTTTATGGATCATTGCCAGGGGTTGGCAAGCTAACACCTATCAGGACTTTACCTCTTCCACTCCAAAAGTGCAGCTGCAGGTTTCTGGTAAGCTATGCCATGTCATCATTTAATGGTGTTATTTTTCTTCTGACTCATGCAAGTAGGCCGAGGAAGGGAGAATTGCTGCAACCAAGGGTTGGTCGGGAAAGCCAAGATGATGCCAGACTAAACAGCAGGGTTTCCCGACCAACATTCATAAGTAAACAAACACACATGTAACCACAACGGGCAATTTCAAGGTCACCAAAATGACTGAGGTCTTGTCTATATATTGTATGGAAAGTTGCTAACATAATTATTGTGACAGGAGTATATCACAATATTTTTGAAAAAATACCTCAATATGGATATAAGGACATTACTGTAGGGTTCACTATTTCTGCTTTCACAAAATATTTACACAATGAAATTTTTTATAAATAATCATCAGTAATGTAGAAATAAGGACTAAGTTGGCAAAGGACAATAGTAGAAGAGCTAGTACAGTCTGATGAGTTCAGAAAACCCAGAAAAGGCAACACTTGCGATATTACGATATCCAAAATCTAAGATCTAAGTCTCATATCCAAGTACAATATCAATATATTACCCAGCCCTAATTTGCCCTTTGTCTGCTGGATGTGAAAGTAGACAATTATTTGCTAAATTGTAAACCAAACCAATGTCTCCATCAAATCGATTTGGTTTTGATGTTTTTCTGCCCCCTAGTGGTCACAAATTGATTAATGCAGCTTTAATGTTGTTTTTGTTACGCTACTGCTGATGGTATTAAAACATAATGTCATACCAAATGTAAAGAGCACAATTAGTCTCACTCACGTACACTCACACACACACACACACACACACACACACACACACAAAGGCTTAAAACAGCACGCTCAGATAGAGAACACACTCTGATACATTAATTGCTAATGTTTGCTTCATCCGTTCTTAAGTAGGCATCTGTGTGTGCGCGTGTGCCCACGTGTGTGTTTTTGTGTTGGTGTTATTGTCCCAGGCTAATTGAGCAATTCCACAGTGGGAGCAACGGAGTTTACGGTCACGGAACGACGTGCTCTCCTGGAGCAGTTAGAAAGCCCCCACTTTCATAATTACTCTGCTTTTATCTGTGCAGCAGCTAGAACTACTCCCAGACGCATACAAGCACAAGAGGCACATACTGTACGCTGAAGCATGTAATGTTCAGATATTGTATACAAACACCCACGTTCACCTGCATATATGAATGCTTGCTGCTGCACACATTCTGTACCCACTTGCATTCAGTGAAATTCTCCTTTTCATTCTTTATCTTTTTGTATTTGGAGTAGGAGGAAACTGTGTGCTGAGGATCTTGCAAAGCCATCCCTGGGAAGACGCATTGAGCCTGTCATAAACTATTGAATTCAGTGATACCTTTGAGATGTACAGATGCCTGTTCGGATCTGCCTATGTCAGTGTGCAGTTATGTGTGTAGGTGGTTGTAGTTTATCAGCGCCAGCACCATTTATCTCTCAACAATGATTTTATATTAGATTTGAGAGCTTTGGCTTAGAAAATGTGCTGCGCTCACTGTTTTGATTTTCATGTTATTTAAGTACAGATCCCAAACCCTTGTCTCTCTGTGGCGTATCCCTGTGTGCATGCGTCTGTGTGTGTGTGTGTTTGTGCGCATGTGCTTGCATGCTTGACTGCACATGTGACTTGAACAAACGCCAACACTGGTGGCCCTGTCTGTTTGTCCCATGCAGACGTTCTGTGAGTGTGTGCCCAGCTCCTCCCAGCTCAAACATCGCTGGTCAGACTCAGAAACTGCCAGGGAGACCCCGGCCAAGGTAAGGCCCTGTCACCACAACGTACTGTGCACGTGCACGCGCAGGCAGATACACTTGTACACTCACACACCAGCATGTACTTTTGTTTCATGTCTTATATCAGAATTACATAAATAGCAATAGCTACATTTAAGGATGGGTATCATTAGGATTTTATTGATATTGATGATACTTATAAATACTCTTATTGTTACTTCTCACCATGAAAAAAAAGACATAGCATGAAAAGATATGTCAAGATTCAACAGTTACTTTATTATATCTTGTGTGAATTCATATTTTTACAGTGTTTCCCTGGTAACACCAAATTCTGTTCTTAAATTTCAAACTTTAAAGTAGAGTAGAGTTTCTTTTTATAGCTTACTTCCAAAAATGTCATCAGTTACGTTTTGAAATCCACATGAACCACTCTACACATCAGCATGAATTAGATCCACTGCACAGCACTACGAAGAAACTACGTCACTTTAAAAGATGGTTCACCTGTTACTCCCGTTAGTTCCCTCTTCCAAAGCAGTGGTAAAGAACATCAGGCGCAAATGCCAGGAGCTGAGTTTTCATTAACACAAAATTATGACTGGCGTGTAAACTGCGTGCCAAATTAATCACGGCACACAAGGCCAAATTGCCACTTAAGTTACCATATGACCAGTTGCTGAAAAGCAGCGTAGCATTTACAAGGCTGTTTTTTAAGTCTGGCACAGTGCTCACTCCACATAAAACGTTATATTACATCACTTCCAGCAAACTTCACAGAGGCTCAACAGCATCACCGTTCTGTTTTAACCAAAGATTCTCTGGTATAGCTCAGCTACAAACACAGAAACACCAAATCCATCAGCATGTTAGCATGCTGTTCACTATAAACTAATGGGTAGCCTCGCTTACCTGTTCAACTGACTTTAGCAGTTTAGATATTGGACACTCGATTGTCCTGCTGTTATGATAGACATGCAAACTAACGAGTGTTACCTTGACTTGAAAAGGCTGAGACAGACATTGCTTTTTTATTTATTTATTTTTGGCAAATCCCATCAGCATCTGAGCTGGGAGGCTGTACTGAGGAGGTAACGCTAAATTAGGTCTCTGCTGAAGCAGGCAAACGCTGCACTGCTTCAGAATATTGTATTTGTTGTAGGTGTTACCCAGTGTTGTGCTAGTTATTGAAAAATAATAACTAGTTATCGTTACTAGTTACTTCATTAAAAAGTTAGTGACTCAGTTACTTAAACCAAAAAGTAATGCGTAACTGAGAAAAGTAACGTTTTAGTTACACCTGTCAGACTACAACTTGACAAAACAATTGAACGGTATAGGAAACATGCAACTGTCTTCTACAGTGGAGTCACTCGCTGTCAGGCAGCTAAACGTTTTACAACTACGGTACATGGATACAAATATGGAAAATGAGCTGAAGAGAACATTTGTAGAGCTACATGATGGTGTCGAGTCTGTCGCCCACCGCAGACATTGTCTGTCCACAACAAGAGCTTCCTCTGGATAACAATGGATATCACGTCACTGGATATAATGTTACTGGGACTAAAAATCTACAGTAGCGCTACCACTTTATGTACAGCACTGTGGTGAGGCCAGCAGGTCGACAGTGACTTCAGAGATGGTGAGAGAAGTGTTTCATTAAGATGCTCTGGTAAGAATTATTCATATACCTCTATCTGACTTGACTGTCTCTTATTGTTTAGGGCTAAAATGTTTTAGTGAAAGGGAACTTCAGGTTGTGAAGGAATACTACATGCTGCGTGCCGTTTTAAAACCTGGCCAAAAATAACGGAGTAACGCACCGTTTGGTAACGGTAACTGAGTTACTGAATTTAAAAACTAACGCGTAAGAGTATTAGTTACTGCCAAAACTAACGGTGTTACTGTAACGAGTTACTAATAACGCGTTACTGCCCAACACTGGTGTTACCCCTTGACACGCCTTCAAGCCTTCACTTTCTCCTGGAGAGCACAGAATATAAACATGCAATGCAATGTCAAATATAATGGGGCAGCTTTGTCATCATTAGGGGATGTTCAAACACCAGGTACATACATAAATACTGATAGCAGCGCCGCCTATCCAGGAACTTCAATCAATCAATATTTCTGTACTGACCAGTCAGGAAGTGGTACCAATTTAGTTCCTGTTCTCAATACCCAGCCCTCACTACATTAGGGGCTTTATTGTGATAAACATGTCATACTGTTAAAACCAAAATTTCAGCAGATGTTGCATTATCATTTTGAATCTTTTTTTTTTTTCTCTGAATTAGAACACTGTTCATTAACATATTACCCATTTGTAATGCAGTGCTTCTCAAATCAGAGCGCAGTTTCCATTAGTTTTCATTATCGATCAATCTGCTGATTATTATCGCAATTAACTGCACGGCCTATGAAATGACAAAGTAGTAAAGAAATGTTTTTCTTGAGTCAAAGGTGATGTCTTCAAATAGCTTATTTTCCGACCAACGGCCTAAAACCCTAAAGATGTTTAATTTTATTATCACACTAAGACAGAACAAGAACTCATATTTGAGAGGCTGGAGCCAGTGAATATTTGGCATTGATGCTTGAACAATGACAAAAACAATTAATCGATTATGAAAACTGTTGCTGATGTATTTTCTCTTAATTGTATTATCGATTAATTGACTCATTGTTTCAGCTCTAAATCTGAGTTTGACTTGGACTTTCCTGTCAAATTGTATATTGTTGGTTGTATAGGTTCCAGCAAACATTGATCGGGGTAGAAGTGGATGAGTCAAAGAAATAGAAAGCAGTGTCCTGTATACAAAATCCCCCTTTTGCTTCATCTGTGTACTGTGTGTCCTCTTGTATGTATCCCACCACCTTCCTTCCAGTAAAAACCAGGGCACACCATAAATAGTGACTTGCTCACCTGCCGAGGGGATTAGGTATCATCGACGACGCTTTTTCATCACAATCCGCTTTTTCCCTGCTTTGGTGATGGCAATGCGAAGGATTATTGCACATTACACGTTACATTTTGCCACGCCGCAGCAGTGATGGCACAGCCTCAGCTCAAGTACCAAACACACAAGTATTAGACGAGTTTAGTCTCTGCGAATGCTTTGAACTCGGCAGCGTGATGATGGCTGCACCAAGAAAAGGAGCTTGATTGCATGGCATAATTTTGGGACAAGCTATGTGTTGAATACTGATGTGAGCGTGTTATTCAAGCTGCAGGTGAATGTGAATGAAATGGAAGTGGGATTGGTGAAAATCCCTCCATTTAAAATTGTTGCATTAGGCTTGCTATGCGTACATGCGCCATTTCAGCATTTAGAGATGTTTGTGCCATTCTATGAGCGCTAGTTGGGTAGCATCAATGTGAAACTCTCTGTGTGTATACATCAGCATATATGTGTGTATGTATATTTGTGTTTGAAGGGGAGAAAGAGAGGAAGTGAGAGAGCATGCAAGACTCCTGCTGCTTTCCTGCTTATCTAATGAGCAGACAAAGCCTTTCGTCCAAGAACTGTCTGCCAATGTTCCTGCGTGGGAGGACAACATCATTTTCATGGAGAAGAATTCTCTCTCATTCTCTGCCTCTCCTTTTCCATCTCTCCATCAGAATTCCCCTGTTGTCCTCTCGAATCCCATGGCGTAGCATGAGTGGAGACAGGAGAGGATCTCAAAGTCAGTCACTAATTACAGAGAGGGCTCCTGCTGTGCGATTGAGAGAATCATTTACAAAAAAAACCCCCCAAAAAAACAGCGTTTAGAAGGCGCTTGCGTACCATTCTCAGTGTCATTACCCTCCTGATACTCTTTGGGCTGAGTTAAGAGACCATATGTTCCCTTGAGACATGAAGCAGGTTGCTGTTTTTTTTTTTTTTTTGACCATTGGAAAACAAAATAATAATAGAGAGGCAGCAGCTAAACCTCCACACATCATTGGCATGCTGACTTTTTCTTTCTTCAAGCCATTCCCTCTGGCTTCATGTCAGTCTGACCTCAGTGGGGTAGAATTGTCCCAAGCTTGTTGCTGGGTCAGTGAAACCTTTCTTGCAAGTCTATTTATAAACAGTATCATTAGACGTGTGCTTTTTCCCCTGCACTGCCTATAGGTGTCACAACCAATGTGCTACCTTATCTGCAATGCAATCACCAGAATAAATGTTGGCATTGTACATTTCTGCTAAACCACTGATACATTACAAATGTACGATACTGTTTAGTGGATATGTTGGATATTCTGTCTGTTTCAACAGCACTGTGGTTAACGGGTGTCTAGGTTTAAGAACCACTTGGTTAAGGTAAGGAAAAGAATCTGTTTTGACTGAAAATACTTGTTTTTTGTGGCACAATCTACACACAGTGGAAACACAGGGGTGCCTTGGTAAATGAACAACAACAACAAAAAAAACAGCAGCTTTTTGTGGCACTATCCTGGCAGGAAATGCAGCGATGTCTTGGTAAAACAACACCTTTCTTGGCACAGCCATGGGATGCCAAAAAACACTGACATTTGGTAGCTAATAAGCCAATGGAAACACAGCAGTGGGTCGCTAAAAAAACAGCTGCTTTTTGTGGCACTATCCCCAGTGGAAACACAGCCATTGGTCGCCAAAAAACAACCGCTTTTGTGGCACTATCTCCGCAAGAAACACAGCAATGTCTCTGTAAAAACAGCGGCTTTTCTTGGCAGTAGCTTGCCTGGAAACAAAACAATCAACTGCCTTTCTTGGAACAATGGAGACAGCCACAGGTAGCTAAAAAACACCCATGCTTAGTGGATGAAAAGCCAATGGAAACACAGCGATGGGTTGCTATAAACACTGGGCTTTATTGTTTGCTGGTCTCGACCAGTAGTCTGCAGCTTCGCAGGCATCTTACTGAGGTGTCGAGCTATCCACCATCCCCTCTACCTCTGGATGACAAAATCACCTCATATACATGTAATCAGAACTATGTCACTTCAGAAACATTGATATGACACATGTAATGAACAAATGTGACATGTCCTTGGTTTGCAAACGTGTGCACTGCCAACATTTCTGTCTGGCTATTGGGCTGTTAACTGACTTCAGTTACCTTCAGGATTATGGGGGCCAAGTTGTAGTTCAGCTAGTTTCAAAGGGTAAGGGGAGTAAATTACATTTCCCAATCTATGTAGGTATGCTAAATTACTCTCTGTAGGTTTTCAGCAAGTGACGGAATGAGGATTAAGCCAACCTGATAATGATTTCACTGACCAAGTGATCAACAAACTAGCTGATGGAGTGAGTTATAGAACTGCTGGTCAGAGCTAAAAACCATAAGGCTTCATCCCACAAAAGATCCTCACATACCGCATCAAATAAAAAACAAAACAAATGAATGAATATGGAATATCTTTTTTCAACATTAACAATGCCGATTGACAACAATAACTGCCCACAACCACCCTGTGGCCCCAACCTTCAGACTATTTTCAGGTCAACAACATACAGTGAATCTGCTATGGAAAAGATCAGACAGGACCAGAAAGAAGTATAAAAACTTTAGAAGAGCCTGGACAACTTTGCAAATGTAGTTCAATGTCATACACCTAAGGTAGAAGTAGTCTGCATTTCCTGCTATACTGTCATGTTCTCTTGGGTGACGTTAGAAGCTCATGGTGATCACAAATCCTTCAGTGCCTTTTGCAACCACAGAAGAATCCATCTCATGCTATTCAAAGACCCTCATCCTACACTCAGGTCTCTTTTTGAAAGACAGGTTTTCAGATGTGTGCCATGCATCTTTCGTCACATCCCTTCCAAATTCATTCCTGCAGTGCTTGAGAGGTCTGCCCATTGCACAAGATATTTTAAAGAGGTGGGGCCAGAGGGTCAAGGGGGATCAGGGGAGGCTGGGGATGAAAGCGATGGAGAGGGCTAAAGGTAGAGGGGCAGAAGTCTCAGGAGACAGGGGAGGGTCAAGGAAAAAGGTTGCAATGCTCAAAGGGTGATTTGTTTTGGCAGAAACTGCTACTGAAGGAGGACCATAACTGTCAAAAAGTAATTTTGTAATACAAACTGACAGTCCACCCAATTTCAATCGTATATTTCTTCCTAATTTTTTACAAGTCACAGATTGGTCTGATTGGTGTCTGATGGAGGAGGAGCCAGTCAGGACATTATTGACTGTCCTCATTCCCTTATAGCTCGATGAAGGTCTGCAGTAGAGGAGGAGTGAGTGAGGTACACATATTTTGTTTGACAGGAAGAGATGGCACAGAGTGGTCTGAGAACAACTAAGGTGAAAATCATGAGGTCTGTGAATGCAAAGCTTTGTGGGAATAAAATCTAAAAATGAGCTGTCAACACTTGTTTACTATCTTTAGGCAAAAGGGCAAAATAAGAAACAGGTTTTGAGAAACATAAAATGCATCAATGTTGAAATTGAATACTTAAAGGGCCAGTGTGTAATATTTGGCATGGTTTACTGTCAATCTGAATCTGAATCTGAATATTCTATCCATTAATATGTTTATACAAGTGTATAATCGCTATAAAATAAAATTCGTTTGGTTTTCGTAGCCTTATAATTATGCTTTTATATATATATATATATAGCAAGGGCCTTGCTTTAGAGAGGTCGCCATCTTGCGCCGCCATGTATGTACGGCAGACCGAGCGGACAATCCAGCCAGCCAGAGAACGCGTTTCGCGTGTATAAATAAACCAACGAAGACAGCGGAAGGAAGGAAGAAGGAGGAGGAAACAGCAGAGAGTGTTAGTAGTTCGTCGATAGAGAGTAGTGAAAAGTTTTTTTAGTTATAAAGTTTGCGAATGGACCACACTTACCACGCAACAGGAGAGAATGAACCCGAACCGTCATCTGCGAGGAAAAGAAGACGCAACTTCACTCCTTGTGATGCACTCTCTGCGGCGCTTTTCCTCCTGATGATATATCTCCCCAACGATGGTAGCAGTAGCACCGAATCCCATTCTGTGCATTCAGCCTCTCTTCTCGCCCGCTCAGCATCAAACACATGGAGTTCCTCATCTGTATGCTCCAGCTCAAACAGGTATGGCTCTGGGTCTGAGTCCGCTACAAGAAACTCTTCAAAATCGTGTTCAAAGTCGTCCATTGCAGCTACTATAGTTCGGAGATATTGCTAGGCTAAATAAACAGCTGAGCTCTGTTTACCGGCTACGCTTTCAGTCAGTGTGCGGGCTGGAGATTGAGCAGAGAGGGGAGGGGGTTCCCCACTCGGTATGGTAAACGGGTATGTGTGTATGAAGTGTGTGTGTTACGCTAGAAGAGTCAGCGTTTGGGACGGAGTCTTTTACCCCCTGGAGTGTTACCGGAGTTTTTGGAGTGCTCAAATAAACTGGCTTTTTTCCCGAACGCTCCTCTCGTCTCCTGCTCGTGAGGGATTCATTACAATATCGTAACATGGTTTAGATTTCTAAATAAATATTCACCTCGTCGCTAGATAGACCTACTCCTGAAAAACTCGTGCGCAAGGCTTTTTGTCCCTACGAGGCCACCGTCATTTACCCGGCGGGAGGGGTGAGCGAGTGAGCCCTGCAATCTAGAATTTGACCACTGATGTCACTGTTTTCAACCCATTTTACACACTGGCCCTTTAAACTGTAATATCATATCTGACAGCCCTGATTGGGTGGATGATAGTGGAGACCTGTGTGTCCTTACATCCTGATGCTCACTCCTAATAGGTCCATTGTTTTCATGTTGCACAATTACAAATTACATTTTTGGCATTAATCGACATCACCTTTTTAAGATTTGATGCCCTCAGTGTTTTTCAATCACTACACTAATTGTTAATACATTACACACCTGTACAGGCATACTCAACACATTCTGTTGATCAAATACTCATTGTACATGAGAAATCATGGATGAGAGCCTGTTTTCACTAAATCTGGACAGTTCACACCATGTAGGCATAATAACATGGTGTGAACTGTCCACCTTTGATCTTAAAAAGTTACATTGATTGCGACACTGATAGCACTTTCAGAGGATGAATTAACAAGTAAGATGCTAAAATAAATCTTAAAGTTGTCTTACCTGCATGGTTACTGTATGCAGGTGCTCCTCCTGCATTTATGGTCTACCGCGGGCCATTTCTGGGCTCTTTGGTTTCCCACAAAGTTAAGTGATCCAAAAGTTTTAGTTTTCCAAGATCTGCTTTCCACTTTAGAACTCAAAGTGAGAAATCAGAATGGTCTGAAGGCCTCACATATATGACCTCGGCTGGGTCATCGTTCTGTTTGGGCTGCGGTGCGTAATGAATGCAGAGGAGGAGCTAGGACCTGCATGCATCTGTTTTTTTGAGATACTTTAAGAATACTTAAAGATTATTATTGAGAGAAAATTGTAAGTTTTAGCGAGTGAGGATTGAAAAAGGGGGTGGTAGGGGTGGTTGAGAGGAGGAGAACAAATTACGAAGAGTAGAGAAAAGGCAAGAAGTAGAGAAAATATTGAGGAGAGGAGAGGAGAGGAGCATTTTGTCTGATTGCTGCAACTGAACATAGGCCTATTTTGTAGATTGAAGGGTATAATTGGTTAATTTTATTTTTTCAGAGAACAGTGTTGTTCAATTTTTGTGACTGTGAGTGGTTATTATATAGACCACAAGAGCCTGCACAATGTGGCATTTTTTTTTTGTTGTTGCCCGATATAAATAAATGAGGAATGTATAAAATGAATGTGTATGCGTAGCAGCTGCTGGGTGTTTAAAGTGTAGATATTTAGACACCTCATACGTAAGCTAGACAGATATTTCCCCTGCTCATTACTGTGCACAAATTTACTGTATGTACTTAGCATAGAGTTTAATAATAACTAGATACCGGACACCAAGATGGCACCTATTCGTTCCAATGGGGTTGCTTGCCCGGCACAATCACCCAAAAAGTTTAACTTCCGGGTGTATGTCTGTGATACTTGGCCCTCTGAATATGCACAGTAGGCCTTGCGTGTCTCCCGTTGGCCACGCCCACAAGTTCCTGCTAAGCTCTTAAGGCCCAGACACACCAAACTGACATCAGAGAACTAGTGGCGACAAGAGCCCTCTGCTGCATCACCTTATATTGCCTTTTTTTGGTCAAAAAGTTACACATGAACATGCCAAAACTAACAGACAGCAAGCACGTATGTTCTGTGCCTGCCTGAGAGGTGTGAGGTGAGAAGCTTGGTGTGTTAGGACCTATAGACTTTACATTGTGATGATGTCACAGATTTTTGAAATCGCTTTTCTTGGCTTAAGGAAAGTTTTACAAATATAAAACCACTATGGCTCAAAAATTCAGAATAAAAAAGAATCATAGCTGACTTTGTTTGCAGTTTGAGGTGTCCTGTCAGCAGTTTTACAAAAGGGTTATTTTTCTTCAGTGGTGGCCTACCAGGAAAATGCTTTTTGGGCCGCAGGGGTTTTTTTTCTGCTGCAATACCACAAGTGGCCACTGGGAAGAATTTGCTGCAAGGGCGGTTTTCCTTGGGACCTGATACCCAGGCCTCAAGAAACCCTCTGGTGCTGGCAGATAAAAACCTCCTGTCAAGGTGCACTTTGTGTGAGTACAATTATTATTTTTATAGGGCGTTTTTTGCACCAGCATTTTGTGCCTGCAAAAAAATGTGGAAGGGATGCCCTTTATTCCACTGTAGCACCTGCCCTGCAAAATGTCTGTGCACAGCACCATATCTCCTGGAATTTAAGTTAACAATCAGTATGCTAGCAATGAGTATTTAGTGCAGTGCCCATGATGGTTTCCACTGCTGTCTTGGCCCGCTGGCGACGGAGCTCAGTGAACCCCTCCTAATGTTACACTGCAGCCATTCTGCAGCATGACGCTATTATACACATTATGTACAGCACAGACGACACCCTGACACACACACACACATTCATACACACTTACATAGAGAGCCAAGCCCAGTCAAAATCACTCAGCTGCACCTGCACTCAAACACACTTGGGAAAGAAAAAAAAACTGTTTGACATGCAAAGAGAGATTTCATCATGCAGTCAGGGTCTACATTTTAAGTTAGAGCAAGGATACAAAAAAAATGTTATGTTTGGCAATGCTTCCCCGGAGCTCTTTTCTGTGATGATGCATTTGGGTGAAAAAACAGGAAGAAGTGAGAAGGTTCTGACAAAGTAATCCAGTTTTTTTTATGTTCAATATGTGCATGTACTTGCCTGTCTGTAACAAGTATTAGGCAGAAAGAGTTGTGTGCAAATTATGTGTGTGTGCGCATGCATGTGTGCACATCTTCCAATCCATTTGGACAAATAGAGCCTTGGGGCAGTTTGCAGTGACAGTGCTTCCGTAGATGCCAGCGGTGTCCTGAAAACAGCGGCCACAGTAAAGTTGGCCCCTGCAGAATAACTATAATGCATTAATTAAATCAATGTGCTCCACACGTAGATCCTATGAAATGGATTTTTATAATACAGGAGTAAAAAAAATAAATAAATAAATAAAACATGCAACACGTGATGAAAGCAGTCATTTTCCAATCACCCACTCTGTTGAAACAGCTTTTCTTCTGAGATTTACCAAATACAGTTCTTGTTCAAATGCAGTAATCTACCACATGCATCTATTGTGTTATTCACCAAGTCCATGTGTGCTTGTTGTTTGCAGTGGCGGATAGATTTTTAAAATCACAGCTAAAATATATTTTTGTGAAGCACAGAAACAGAGGCATCCAGCAGGGACTCGCCAGGCCCAGCGAAATTTGCTCGCTGGCTCCAGGCCCCATATGTGTCTGCCCATGTGAGTTGTGAATGAAGCCAGGGGGTTACAAATGGGACCCATGTGAGAAAACCATCCTCTGGCCCCACATGAACCCCTTTTGTGTGCATTTACTTTGGCTCATGATTGGACCGACGAGGGCTACAATTGAGGCCCATGAGAGAAATCATCCTCAGACCTCAAATAGGTCCCTTTTTTGTGTGTGCCAACACTATATGGGCTAATAATTGAGAGCTCATATGGTTTCCACATAGCGTACGCCATGCACACTTGTTGTGCACAGAGCCCGTATTTCGGATGGACAAGCTGTCGGGGGAGTTACAACTTTTTTATTGTGGGTAAACGCGGCGGATAGGAGTATTTCCTGGACAACACAATTGATTTTCTTCGCATTAAAGTAACCATAAACCTCTCTCGTAAAGCAGACCATTAGCTGTCTATTAGTGTGCTTCACTTTGCTTGTGCAGGCAATTTACATATTAATGAGCTTGCACTCACTCACACTTTCACATGCAAACACACGCTCACACACACCTGCCCACATATTCTCACAGAGAGAACATTCTCCGATGCAGAAAAAAAAGAATCAGTAAGAGCTCATATGCTGATTCATTTGGAAGAAGATATGGGGGAGCCAAGCATTGTTAATCATGCATAGGTGGGCCATATTGCTCGCTCCTATTCATTGCTAGTTCTCTTGACCTGAGTGGAAAAATGTAGCCGGATCATAAAGGGCCATCATACTGGCCTTTTATAGTCCAGTTAATGGAGACCATGTTACTGGTAGAGGTTGGCTTTTTTCCTCTAAGAGGATTCTACTCTCTGTGCGTTCATTTAAATTCTATAGGCTGTCTGAGTCTCTTTTTGTTTTACTTTCTCTTCCTGGCGACCATTGTTTCAGGTTTTTATTGTTTTCCTTCCTGCCTCTGAAATGGAAAGATGGTGCTTTGACCAGAGGTGTCTCTGGCTAGCTTCCTTAGTTTACTGCACTACTATGACATTTAAAGGATGTTAGAGGATTTTGATTTTTAAGAGGACTGGCAGTTGAAGGAATCCACATTATGTTGCTACATAAATCATTCAAAACTACATTCTGACAGATGGGAATATGTTTATATTGCTGAGTACTGAGCATCTGGCATTCAAAATATCCCCAGTGATGGATGAAAGTAATTTCTTTTGGAACAAGGCAAGTTTTTAGTATTCTAGCAACTTTGATCCTAACATCTACTTTTTCTCTTCCTTCCTTATTTCCTCCCTTCCCTCCCTCATTCCTTCCTACTCACAGAGGATGAGCTGCAGCTACCTGCTCTGCACTATCCTGCTATTCGTGGCTGTATTGCTGGCTGTCACCGTAACTGGCACCATCCTTTTTATGAATCACTACCAGGCCCCACCCATGTCTGATGGCCTACCCCACATCTCTACCAATCAGGATGAAGCCAATGCCCTGGTCACTGTTGAGAGAGGCGACGGCTCTCGTATCAACATCTTCATCGATCCCAACTGTCCCGACTATAACAGTAACTTTTTGCGCCTGGAGGGTGTGCAGACATCACTGCTCCACTCGCTAACTGACCATGACTCTGACCTGAAGTCAGTGAAAGGCCAGGATCGGGCTCTTCTTGTCAATCTGGCTGAGGAGGTGGCTAAGCTGTCAGCACACGCCGGGCAACTGAAAATGGACTATGAATCCTTGCGCAGGGGGCAGGGCAGCCTGGGGCAAGACCTCAACACGCTGCAGACGGAGCAGGGACGCCTCATACAGGTGAGACACATACACACACTGATAGACACAGTGGACCTCATTGTAAGGTCATAGAGAGTACACCAGCCAGGTCAGAGTGCATTGAGGCACAATATAAAACAAATAAGACACTGATAATGAAATTCTAGTTGTATCTTTCCTCACATTTTGTTTTATATTTGCAACGACTGCAAAGACTGCCCCACAAGATTATATTAATATGTAATAGCACATCATTTTATCCCATGATCATTATCATGACAATAAAACAGCAAACAAGAATTTAATTCACCAGAAAAATGCCAAAGCCAAAGTAGGGCTGAAATAATGATCATTGAAATCATTGAGATCATTGAATTGTTCTTCTTTCTTTTTTTAAGTAGTTTAATGTCAATTACTAGTGTAATTAAAAATAAGTCTGGAATGGTTAACACGTAATATTTTGCATTGTTGTTCGATCCTGGCACACAGCCATGAATTGTGCCCACTTGGTTGATAGCTGTTTAGATGCTGAACTGTGGCTTGAAGACAACAAAGAGTTATGTACCAACAACCTGTGAATGTATTAATGTATGTCCTGAGGGTATACAGAGAACTGGATACAGTGTTAGAGGCAGAGTGCAATTCAGTCCTATAAAAGTTGCTCAGTGGCAAATTTAACTTCCTGGGTGTAAATTTCCCGGATCTTCTGCGTCATTGGGCCCATAGAGTAAGTGCACTATAGACTTTGAATTCTGCTGGCCAAGCAGGCCACTTGTGGTTTAGCCCTCTGCTAATTTGAACGGAGGTCAAATGTTTAAAAATCTGTTCAGGCTTAATGGATCGAATCCCGATTGTCACTGCGTGTGGATTGTGACGCTCCAAAAAATGGAACCACTGATTTACAGACATGTCTTCCCCAATGTAAGTCTATGGGGAAAAAGTCTTTTTGAGCCTAATGGCATCACTTGACAGACCAGGAGGTTGTAGTTACACGATTTGGCCACTATTCCAACGCACTTCCTGGGGGCCTGATGAACATAAGTGCAATTGCCCTGAACATGACATTTCAAGAACGCCTTAAGGGAATTTCCTCAAATTTGGCACAAACGTCCATTTGGACTCAAGGATGAACTGATTAGAATTTGGTGGTCAACGTTAAAAGGTCACTGTGACCTCACACAGATGTTTTTGTCCATAACTCAAGAAATTTTACACTAATTATCACAAATTTTCATACAAATGTTCAATAGGATAGAATGATGAAGTGATTGCATTTTATATCCAAAAGCTCAAATTCAACTTCACTGTGACATCATTATATTGTGCAAAAACACTTCTCTGTCTATTATTCAACGTCATTACACAGGAACAGAAGGGGAGACATTTAGTTGGATACTGAATTGGTGACACTAATCTTGGCTACCCACCTCAAAACTGTGGTAACTGTATATAACGTATGTGCTGCCAGGTTAAAGACATGGGTGAAGCATCTATGTTTTAGAATTCGTAGCTTTTGCAGCAACATACATATTTGAAGTCTACTGTCACGGCTACATATGAGTCTGGACAGACATGGGTGTAAACTGTAACTGCAACTTGACTGGTTGGTGGAGGCATACAAACATGAGGTGCTAATTCTAATTCCTTTGGCTTTTGTGGTTGAACATGGGTGTGATTGGTTGAGCAGTAAACAGATGAACCAAGTGCAGTGTGCCAGACTCACTACTGGAGTCATGACTTTAAGTACTGTACAGAAGCGCTCAAGGACTGGATTGTGAAACACCTATCAATATATATTGATTGTGAAACCACCTTAAGACGTGTGACAGCTAATTGGACTTGAAGTTGGTTTCATTTAGTCCCTTCCTTTTCCTGACTGCAAAATCAAAACGCCATCATTCACTAAGCCAGTGCCAACTTGACTATTTTAATTTCTTTTTACACTGTACAAGTCCAATAACAGCTAAATTAAAGTGCAAATAGGCCTCGTGTTTCACTGAATAGAACTAACACAGTCTAGTGCTTGAAGATGAGGTCACTGGGGAAGAAATGCCCATCATGATTCAAAAAACAGAACAACTTGCACATTAATTCAATAAGATAACAACATGTTTCCCCTCGATGTGTAAGACAGACTCCGCATTGGATGGAAACATGATTAGACCCCCTTTAGTCTCGCACTGTCCACATTGATTTATTGACGATGCATTTCCTAAATGCGCGTGGAAAATCTTCACACCACATGCTCTTTTAATTTTGGCCCATCAGACTCCGTCTCTCTATTCTGCAGTAAATAGATTTCATAGCTGCCAGCCATACAGCTCAAACAACTGAATGCATTCTGTTTCTGCCAGTCCTTTCTTTAAGCCAGCTCTCTTTAGCTCAGGGTTCAGCATTGTTTTGAAATCACTCAAAAACTCACTGGATTGGTTTTCTCTGCCTCCGTGGGCTAAGAAACCATGGGTGCTGATTGGTAGTACAATGGAGGTAGATCGAGGGTTTGTCCCTGCTGCTGTTAATGTGGTGTAGGTGGCATAGCGTGCTGGACACTGGGGCTAAGTGGGGGTGGTGCTGGCAGTCCAGACACTCCAGGTGATTGATTTCCTCTTTGGAGGCAAGGCATGTGGTGTGCACATCCGCTGTTTCTGCCTGACACCATGGTGTGACTGTGTGATCTATGGGCCACCTGTGGCCAGGACTTCTGATTTATACGATGACACAGAGCTGACTGTGCCAGTGTTAGTAATGGCTCTGTGTGCACTGCAGCCCCCTGAAGAACAGTTTCACCCTGCCATATAGAGAGAAACCCTTTCACATGCCCCTGAGGAGATAAGCAGGAGAATCTGATTGTGGTGGGTTTAGCAGTGATTTGTTTTGATTTTTCTCAAACCGACATGTACATTTTTCACAGTGGCTGCTTACAGCCTGAAATAGAAAGGTGCACGTTTTCATTCAAATACATCACACTGATGGGACCGGTAAAATATAGGAAGATAACAATACATTAAACTGATGGTTAGCCTTCAGAGTGATGGACAAGATGCAGCATGTTGCTGGTGTTTATATTATACTGGCAGTGTGTTATAGGCTTGGGCGGTATCAAGCTATTCAGGTATACCAGGGTATTAAGAAATCCTGAAGGTTATTAATGCCGTCAAAAATACAGACGCTCCTTTGTCCATTAAACTGATATGAGTGTTTGACATGCACTACTAGAGGTCAGTCTCTACTGATGGAATACAGCTAAGCTAACACAGACGGCAACTGCAAGTAGTGGGGATAACGTTACAGGACAAGTTAAAAAGAAAAATGTCCCTGCCCCTGGTTGTGAGTAATATGGGATTAGTCCTGGTGACAAAGTTGAGCCAGTCAGTTCTGATCAAGATTAGTGGACCATTTGCATCCTTGCCAAAAATTTTTATTCAACTGCCAGTCTGCTACCACTTCCTGCACATCATCTCCATTCAGCCTGCTGATGTGTTTGTATCCGCCACGACACCAAGGTTCGCCAGCAAGAATCTATGAAAGAAAGGTGCTTATTTCCTGTTTATTCATTTTTCTATGGGCCATGCATGTTGAAACCCCGCAAGAATTGACTAGGTAGGCTAATTGCATATTAGAAACACAACATTGTAAGCTTCACAGTGCCACGTAATCCACAATGACTTATATCACCAGGAGCTCAGCTCAGAAAAAAATGGATACCACCCAAGCCTAGTATATTTCTTTCTCCTTCAATAACCTGTGAATATTAGAGGCCCAAGAGTAGAACCCTGGGGGGCTCCTCACGGTTTAGGTTTACAAACGCCAATGGCAACAACATAGTCCATAAAGTCTAGAAACAACCCTAACTGACTGAGGACTGTACCAGATACCGGTAGGTGATCAGCCTGATGTTTTCCCTGAATTAGCATTAAGACAAGTGTCATTTAGTATGTTAATCAGTGTCTATGTGCTATGAATATGTCATGATCCAGATTGAATGTTACATCCCGACAAACCACTTTTAGGCTGCATTCACATTTCAGGACTTAATGTTCAATTAGAATGTTCACATTCATGTTTGAATCAGAATCAGAATCAGAATCAGAATCAGAAATACTTTATTGATCCCCGAGGGGAAATTATTTATGTTACAGGTGCTCCTTGCAAGAGAGGAAAGATACGTGAAAATATAAGAAATTTAAACAATAGTATTTACAAATATATAGTTAAATAAACAGGAATTATTAACAAACATAAACGTAAATAAATATATATTTATACATATATATATT
>NC_065514.1:28330492-28338892 GCF_006386435.1 Epinephelus moara
CAAAAAGCCAGCACAAATACCAAACTTAATAAAGCAAAAAAGTAAGAAAACCGAGAAAACAAGCAGGAGCGACTGCAACAGGCTGCACGCGCGGGCGCATGCGCACTAGCCCATACCAGTGTGAATGGATCCTTGTCTTGAAATGCCTCACACTCAACCAATAATGTCACACACAGGCGCTTTGAAATATCAATAAATGAATGTCGCATTTGTGAAACAGGCATTTTGGGAAAAATGAATGACATAGTGCAAGCTTTATTGCCTAAATGATCACCATAGTAGGAAAGTCAGATGATGTCATTCTGCATAGTAATTAGGCATGTGCTTCTGTTTGTTTGAGTGTATAGCATATTTAGCAATATGTATACTATAATATATAGCAATGCACGTTTGTTTTGGGGATAACAGGCTATCAAACAAATGGGCTTTGGTCGGCTACCCGCTATTAGCCGCTATTGCTGGTAGTTCTGTTGAGAGAGAGGTGTGGCTGCAGCCGGGAGAGGAGGCAGGAATAGTGCGGCCACGATGTTAAGGGTTTTACAAAGGAACAGTTCTTCCAAAATGGGATGTCCACGGCTAAATTCCAATATCTCAGTCGGCACCTTACAAGAATGCTGTCATGTAATGTAAGTAAGCTGTCACTGTCAGAAACTGTCAGCAGCCCACTGTGGGATAGGTACTATGATGGCAGCCTTCTGTGGTCTCAAAGAGCCACTCAGACACTGCATGGTGAGTGATCTGCATTTGCGCAGTTAAGTATGACGTGGAAATACCATGGATGTATGAGGAAAAACCCACATAAATTCTTATATAACCATTCTCACAGTGGTCTCATGGTCAGTGATCAGATATGTATCAGATTTAGGACCTACATATGAAAGACGCCCAGATCTGATTTGAACAAATTGCGTTTCTGTGTCCACACTACTCTGAAAAAATCAGTGTCACATGAGGGCTTAAAAAATTTGAGTCGATTTTCTTGTATGTGAACATCGCCTTAGTTATCACCTGTGGAAAACTAATGATGCAAAAACACAGACATTAGCCTGTCACTGCCTGACAAAGCACTAACTCCCTGACATTTGCCTTCCCTCACTGACACAGTTGCATGTCAAAGACTAAAAGATGAACTGTGTGCTCTGTACTTTGCTATTTGTTGACAGCAACTCAACTGTGCCGCTCTATTTACAAAGAGGAACATGATCTCAGATATAAAGTTTATGTCAATTCAAGAAAAAACTCCAACACAAAATCCATACTGCTCAAGTCCCAAAGTACTTGCAGTCTGACATCCTCACATTTCTGTGGCGTATACCTTCAAATCTTATGAAGCATTCTCATCACAGTTTCCTCATGGCGCTCAGGGTGTGGGCTACACTGATCTTTCTCATGGAAACTTTTGTCATTAAAAGTTTTTAATGTTTTTTTTTTTGTTTTAGTTCTGACCAGCAGAGGCAGTCTTGTGCATAGGCAATGTAGGCAGCCATGTATAATGCCCACTAGCAGGAGGTTTTGTGGCCTGCACTCATACACCCCTTCAGCTTAAAAAAGGAAGATTTCCCATAGCAGAAGTCCAACTGACATAAAATATGGTTCACATATTCAACTGACTTGACATTCAGTTTTGCACAATGTCTGACTGCAAAAAAGAGACTGCAAGGCTGCGAGAAAGAACATGACTTAGTGCTTTCCTTGAACCACGGGTCACAGTTTAAAATGAATTATTTGCCTGTGGAATATTAATGTTTTGGGCAAGTGACATCGACAACCTTTGGTAAGGATCTTGGGGCGAACCTCTGCTGCTGCAGAATAGAAAACCATGTTGCCTCAAGATGTTCATTCTGGTCGACACAAAGTCCTTTGAGGACTTGAAAAAAGTAAAAATCACAGAGTTCTTGTTACAGCATTTCAGCCATGGGTGTAATATAAATAACTTCAAAACCTCAATGAGAGTGGATAATGAAAAAGTTACATAATATAGAAACCTAATTCAATAAAGCAAATGGGTAGCTGTTTTTAGAGGGTCCAAATCATCAGACAGACCAGTGTAAATATAGTAAGTACTGCATTTCTTTTAACACAAAGGCACTTTAAAATACCCAAAAAATACCCAAAACAGTTATCTGATCATTACAGATACAACATGAACAATGTGCTTCACAGGCTTCTTATGATTCATTAAAAGATGAATTTGAGAAAATGACTAATGTTTTTGTTACACGTAATAATATTATGGAAACAAAACAAGATATTTAACATCAACTGCTATAGTTATATACATTTTTCAAAACTGTGACAGCAAGTTGTGAGATAAAAATGTCATATTGATGAGGAACCATTGCTCAAGACAGACATGTGGCCAATAATAGCACAGAAACATTGAAGAGATATTGCTCACTTAAACATGTTTTTTGAGCTGTAAACTAAATTTTCTGACTGTATTGTAATGAAACGCATCAATGCTGTTGTTAATATTGACATTTCTTTCAAAATGTAAAAATCAGCATTTTAATGGGTTGAAAATGCATTCATTCATTCAAACCTTTATTTAAGACTCAGGGAAATCAATTGTGATAGACCCACAATTGATAAGATCAGAAATAAGGCCATAATGGTGGCAGAGTGTCCATGTTTAAGGTTTTTGTAGATTATTCCATGTATAAGGTGCACTGTCAGGGAATGACACTCTTCCTAGTTCTGTTCTGATTAAGGGAATGTGAAGCAACAACCTATCTGTGAACAAGTACCAAGATTATGTGAGGACAGAGTTAACAGTGATGAAATGTAGGGTGGAAGCATCTGCATCAAGGCTTTATAAATGAACAAATCCCAATGCTGTTCCTGTGTCACAGCCAAAGTGGCCAGTCAACCTTTTGGTAAAGGTGGCAGTGTATATGATGAAAATGGTTTAACATGGCATCTACTGTTTTGAATCAGCCCTGAACCATGCAAACCAAGAGTCCACTGGTTGGGACGTATCTATGTCATAAAATTAAGACCTGGGGAAGAAGTTGAACTTTAAAGGGATCTTTCACCTTTGAAATGATCACTTATTTACTCGCCCTGTGTTACAATAATTTCTTGAAGAAAACTTTTTCTTCCATGCCTCTAGGGTGAACGAAGAAACTGTGACTTGATGAAGAATTGATGGATTGAGTAAAAGGGGGCTGCATTTAACAACAGCTAAAGTATATCTAAACATCCGTTCTCAAACTCTCACACACCTCGTGCAGTATAATCCAATTGTCACTTTTGCTATAGTTTGTTTAACCTCTCTAACTCCGCCAGGATGCCGACGCCCCCCTACCCCCCCTCTGTTAAATGGTATCTCCCAGGCGCACTACGTCATCAAACCATGTGATGTTTGGTATTGCAGACTTAGCAGCCTAAACACACAGTCCAAAATCATGATGAGTGGTGACAAGTCATGTCATGCCATTTTTTGACGGGAAAAGTTAAAGGATTACTCGCGATCTTATGTGGAGCTGTTAGCGGGGACTTAGCTCTTTTATAAAAGGTAAGAGTCTCACTCCTACCACTATTTTTGGAAAAGTGGGATCATAACTTTCACGTTTCATATGGCTTTATTTGGTGATATTTTATGGTGTTTCTGTGTCATAAACAACATCAGCTATCATAATCACACCTGATTTCAATAAGGTACAAGGTTTGAAGCTGGCTGAGTGTTGTTTGATCACTGATAGTACTGTTTTGAAGCCGAGTGACCAACTTGTCATTTGGAGCTCCACCTGGATCTTTTCATAGAAAAAACACCGTAGAATGGTCATATTTTGAGCAATCCTCTTCAAATTTGAAACAAATGTTAATTGATAGTGTGCCTACAGCCCCACAGTGTCATTTACCTGCTCAGATGAAGCCACAGACAGTTATTCATCCTGAAAAACAAATTTTATTTTATTTTAGGCAAAATCTTCAATTTTTTTTACTGATTTCACAGACCCATTACTCTGTCTCTGTATCACCTAGAGTGTTTCTTTCACAAGAAGCTTCAGGGAGTTTTCTTTCTGGCAAGACCTCATGCATGTATGTAGTTGGAGCGATTCAGAAGCTACAGTCATTTTAATTTGGGTATGTCATTTTAGGCGTTTTTGCTACAAAATGGGGGTGGAGTACAAGAGGTTTTAACGAAGCCCCCTTTTACTTTTTTGGATTGTTCGTTCACAGTGGAGGCATACGAGAAAAGTTAAGTTTTCTTCATAAATTCAACATACCACTGGATGGGTGATTTATGTAAAAATGATCATTGTGCAGGTGAAGTATACTTTTTCATCAATAATTCTTAAATTGCACAGCTAGACTTGTTGCCTTACACCAAACTACACATAGACAAAATCAAAAGCCTGATCAAAGACCAGGGACTCTCTTCATGAAATTATTTGCTATGAAAACATTCCCTTTATGTGTGAAAGTTCTGTCCATCACTGGACTAATCTTTTATTCATTGTCTCTTTGCTTAAGATGCCTCTTACTTGTGTAGGATTTCTGATTTCTGTTTAATCAGAAGGATACAGTAAGTGAGGCAGAGGCTCATAGTATATTAATAGTCGATTAACATGCACATCATTTAGAGTGGGAGGGAAGTATGTGATTGGAAAACATGCATAACATCTTGTCATATTAATCCAGAACGGGATCGGTTTATTTTCTGGATTCAAAATGTGGGTTTTACTTTGATAAAAAAAAAACTCCAGCCGCAGTTTATTGGCAGCAGAGACACTACACACAGGGAAAACAATTAGGCACCCAGATGCTCTCGAGGAGGAGGAGGAGTCAGATGAAACAAAGCTGCCAAAAGATGAAAAAGATGGGGTGTTCTGTAACATGCAGCATGTGGGAACATCTGAGCGGAGAGGTGGCTGGGAGCTACATGGCTGGCAAAGTGCAACATGGTATCAAAGGACGGGGTTAACGATCAGCTTTTGACTCTACCCTGTGGACATCTGATGTTGATATCAACATATAAATATATTTTACTAACTCAGCACTTGGCAGGATTTATTCCAAGGATCTGCTCCTTGCTCCTCTCTGCTCTTGTAGGATGCAGTGCTGCATGTACTGAATATTTTCACTATTAATTAATCTGCTGAATATTTAAATTGTTTATGAAATGTCCAGAAATAGTGGGGGAAAAAATGCCCATCAGTAAGTCGCACAGCCCAAGATAACATATTTAGTGTATATGTTTTGTCGAGCCAACAATCAAAAATTCCGAAGATATTCACTTTATAATTGATGTAACACAGAGATGAACAGTACATTCTCACACTGGAGAAGCTGGAACAGCTTGAAAATGACTGAAACGAGGAATCATTTATACATAATTACTTTATGTAAAAATGATAACGATAGTTGTAGATTACTTTTCTGTCGATGGACGAATCCATCAATCGCCTAATTGTTTCGGCTCCGGTAGGATGCCTCTGAGCCTCTGAGAAGTAATTTTACAATATTGAGATTACACTCCATGCTCCAGCATCCATGGTAACTTCTCAGAGGAGTGATAATTCTAAAGAAACAAGAACCATGTCATTTAGCATTCACAAAGCATTATTAGAAGGTGTGTTTACCAGTCTGTTCAAAGCACTGATTGAGCGGGGTCCAGACAAGTACAGTTGTTTGAAGTTTTTCTCATTACATTTCAAACCTATTGGTTACTTAGATTTATAAGTGAAGCCATGCAAAACTAGGAATGTGCTGGAGGGTTTAAATTATTTTCACCTTGCAACGGCTACACCAGTCAAGTAGGAAAGAGTGGGCGACTTTTTGATGGCTCCTCTCACTTCTCCCATTTGCTCCTTCAGGCTCCACTTGACTAGACAGCCTCTGTCTGTGAGGTGAAGATGTGGTATGAGGCAGATGGTGACTGAATGGCTTTTTTTGACTCGCCAGTTCCAGTCTTGCAGTTCCTTTCTGCTGTGTGATTTTACCCCACAGGGAATACATCTCTGTCTTATGGGACATCTGATCAAGGCTTACAAAATCAGACCTTTGTTGTGTGTTTTAACAAAATAATTTAATCATGTTGAACACATTTGAATTAGGACACATTAGACAAACAAAGTTTAAAACCAGGGGTGCCAGACAGGTTCAAGACATAAGATGTCGACCACTTTCACCAAGCAGTCTTGCACAAACTCTCCAGCGTTGAACTGCTTACCGTGCGTGGCAATTTTGTGAGCTACCCTTTTACTTTACTCCTTTTCATAAGACTTGTGCAGACTGACTGTTGGGCAGGTAAGTCTCATTGAAACTGTTCAGCCTTGCTCTCTTCATCCATGAACTCATCATAGGATTTGTGATTGGTCTCAAAATGGTGTAACATTTAACTTCTTGAGAACCGTATTCACCTGTTTTCAGAAAAGGCAAATCAATTTATCTATCCTCCGAGGTCAGATGAAGTCCAGTATTTCTCAAACTTCATTTTCTCCTCAACCATGCAAGTCCACTAAAACTGCTAACTTTAGCTAACAGCTCTAACACTGAAAACTGAATGTAATTCACGTGCAACCTGCAAAGTGCCACTAGTCGCCAAGCAACCAGTAGCTTTCCACAAGTTGTCCTAACCTGACAGACCCTTGTTAGCAGGGTAAAGTTTGATCCAGTAGTCGGGTAGTGTATTCAGGGTCCAGTGTGTGAGATTTTGGGAGACATATTGGCAGAAATAGAATATAATAAGTAGGCCTATGTTTTCTTTAGTGTATAATCACCTGTAAATAAGCAATGCTGTGTTTTTGTTACTTTAGAATGAGCCATTTATATCTACACAGAAAGCAAGTTCTTATCTAAGGAGTCTGCCATGTTGTACCGTCATGTTTCTACAGTAGCCCAGAACAGACAAACCAAACACTGGCTCTAGATAGGGCAGTTTTATTCGGTCCCTTTGTTTTGGAAAGGAGGAGACCTCTTCGGATAATGCAGGTACCGGCGAAAAACCTCCAAAACATCTGTATCAGTAATAAGGTGAGCACACATTAAGTTATCAGAGAAAAGAGGTAAGCACACATTAGCAGGTGCTGGGCGAGCAGCCTGTCTGGACTTGCCAAACAACATAGGAGAAGCAGTGTTTTGACCGATTTTATTCACCTGGTCCATTTGTTTTGGAGAGAAAGAGACCCAGTAAAAAGAGTGAACACTGAAAAAATTCTAAGCAGGAGTTTTATCTGCTTTCAATTTGAAATCCTCACTGCTAGATGCCACTAAGTCTCTTGAATCTTACACACTGGACCTTTAAATGCTAAATATATTGAAGGTCAAATTATGAAAAGGACTGGGGATGATTAAAATATGAGACATGCAATTCATGATATGTTCTGGGTGCTGCACAAAATATTTCTGAGGAAAGTGATTGGTCTGTGGGTCTCACTTTGAATAACTATGGTTGAAACCAAAATGGATTCAAACAATCAAAAAGCTTGAATTTGAGTGCAGTCGTCTCCCACATTATTGTGCAAATCAGGTTGAGATTTTAAAAGGACCTCTTAAAAAAAAAAAAAGAAAGAAAAAAAAAAATTAACCGTTTTCATATGAGAACAAGGGAAAAAAGCCTGAATTTGCTTGTGTTTAAAGCTTGACATACACAAAAACAAGCTCCCTGTGTTAAGTGCTGTGGTGTGACTGATTTTGTGAGCCAATGGAAAGGCTGCCTAATGAGAGCTAATTACATCATGATCCTAATTGATGTGTCAGTCAACGCTTAAAATTAAGACTGCAGGCGCTCCTCTGCTTTTGTTTCCCCCCTTCAACAGACACACACACAAAAGAACATGCAGTCAGTGTATACTATAATGGAATTACAGCACTGGAAGTTCACAACACTTGGAGGCAAACTAATTTATCAAGTAATGATAACACCTTTTTAAAATCTTCTGTAAAACTATCCACTATACTCAGGGCTACAAGCCCCTTGATGTTTAGCCACACAGGTTCAACTGATTGATACAAGTGTTTTGCATTAAGGCAAATCAAGCGATGTTCTTTTCACCTTTTATACTGATGCATTCACTTGCTAACTGTTCATGCGGTGAAGAAGGTCTCTGACCAAAAGCTTGCTAATTAAAAAGTTTCTTTGCACTGATTCAAGTGTGCAAATTCTTTTTCCATTTAGTTTGATAGTTTATAGCTCCGGCAACTTAGCACGGCCGAGTCTGATAAAAGGTGAGCTGTGTATCTTACTCTGTCTGTCTGTCGCTGTGAAAACTGTGTGTGTGTGTGTGTGTGTGTGTGTGTGTGTGTGTGTGTGTCTGTTCCACGTTTTACTCCTCACTGACTTGGTCAATCCATGTGAAATTTGGCACAGTGGTAGAGGGTCATGGGAGGACGTGAATGAAGCAATATTACATCAATTGGCCAAAGGGGGGCGCTATAGCAACCGATTGAAAT
>NC_065514.1:28339200-28439936 GCF_006386435.1 Epinephelus moara
AATTGGCAACTGGGTGGCGCTATAACAACAGAAAAATGCTTAAAAATGGCTAAAATGCGACCGATCGCTGTGGCTCCCCCTGTGGCCCAATGTTGTTTTTTTCTAATTTTTGGTATGACTAAGTCATGGTATGGTATGCTGTATTCAGTGGGTATGGACTAGTTTTTCCCTAATTTTAAAATCTGTACAAAAAGCAACAACTTTGCTGTATTCCTTCACGCACACACACACACATGAAAAAAAACAAAAAAAAACAAATACAAAAAACTGAACAACAGTACATCCACAAAGCAGATAACCCAGTTTTCTTTGCTGCATCCTGCCTAGCTGCACAATGGGTCATTACTGGATTGTATGCATCCACGTGTGGTTTCCTTTGTACTTACATGTGGGTACGTAAATGTGCTGTTGTTGTTTATGACTGTGTGTGTGGGTTAAAGCCCCAGTGCCCATGTAATATGATTGCAGTGCAGCTCGCTGTGCCTCAGAGGTGTGTTGCATAGTTATTGAGGCCAGGGAAAGGCCAGCGGGGTTTCTGTCTAATGCAGTTTTAACACCTGAATATAGCTGCACAGACACACCTTTGATAGAAGACTCTGAACCCCTTATATATGACTTTCAGCACTGCAGGTCTTTGTGTGTGTTTGTGGGTGTGCATTTGAGTATGTGGTGGAAAAATGAAAGAAAGGGAGCGAGAGAGTACAAAGAAGAGCAGGAATATTTCTCTGAGCTGCAAAAGTATAGTGTGTGTGTACATATGGGGCCCAACACCTGGCTGTGCATAGGTGTTGGCCAACTAGGTCAATATGTGAAAACGACCTTTTGGCAATGAACAGTGTATAAAGGGCTGCGGGTAAGAATGTGACCAGAGCAGATCAGAGAGGTTACACTGCTCTCTGCTAGGCCCAGCACATACATTCATCACCAGCTTTCCCACAGGGCGCTTTGAATTTCACAGCATTCACCAGGGTGCATTATGGGATAGGGTACCATGTGGTGCTTTGCTACACAGGGCTCTCTTTGCACTTGTGTGTTTCTGAAAGTCCCTAAAGGATTTTACTGTGCCCGTGGTTATGTACTGTATGATTAACTACAAATTGAGTACATTCATTTTCCAAAGAATGCTCAAACTTTGTAGTCCGACTCTTAATACGCTCAACATTTGTCCACCTCAACTTATTTTTTTCAAAGTCACTTTGTCATCACATGGTTACTACTCTGAGAACTGTCCTTGCTGGTGTGTTCAAGGATGCACCGACATCTAAGTGCAGCACCTACAAGCTATTAAACATGGAATCAAACCCAGCAGACATACATTACCCAGACATTGTGATATAGATCAGGTAAATTTGTACACTTTTTCCATTATAAAGATTTGTCGCTATGCTCTTAAACGTCAGATGGAGGATCATCCTTGAGCCCTCTAAAGAGGAGAATGTTTTAAGTCCCTTCTTGCAGGTGCATTACTATGTGAATGTGATGTAACTCTGACAAAATCAAAGGCAAAAAAAATGTCTCGAATTGCTTATCTTAAAGTCATAATCCGCAAGCTTCGGGTTCTGGTTGATTTGGCGACACCTGTGCTTACTGGTGATAACGCTAAGAAGTTCTTAGCAATTCAGATCCCAAACAGTCTGTTCCAAATGACTGCAGGCAAGAAACGTACAGAAATACAACTTGAGAAGACAAGAAACTTGTATATTTCCTTAGCTGTTCAAGCATGGTGAAAATGTCTTTATATATGTCTTCTTTATAGCACAATACTTGTACCAGTGCAGATATGTTTCCTTTAAAAATGCCCGGGATCAGCTACTCCTTTTTTCGTCCAGCATGCACATGCATTGTTTTCTGTGAGTCAAACACAAATCCAGTGCAGGAATGGTGCACTGTAGATTTGATGACAATCCGATGCAAGCCATAAATAGCTTCAAAAATGATGTTTTATAGATTGAAATTCTATGGATTATAACTAAGAACATTTTACACATCTGATAGATACTTTTTATAATGTTGTGAAATAAATGGAATTCACTGACTGCCTGGAAGGTTGTAAAACCCTTGTTGAAGTAATATATACAGCTTGTACCACTTTCCATTATTGATAAATGCAACTGTGTTGTGTGTATTTGTGTGTGTGCGTTTTACAGCTGCTGTCAGACAGTCAGATCAACATGGTGAAGGTGGTGAACTCGGTGAGTGATGCTCTCAATGCCATGCAGAAGGAGAACGTGGGCCTGAAGGCGCGTGTCAAGGCCGACTTGCAGAGGGCACCAGTCAGAGGGGCCCGTTTCAAGGGCTGCGCCAATGGTAAGCGAAATGAGGCGTGGCTTGACTATTTGTACCTGTCGGGCGAGATTGGATTCTTTCTTTGTAGATTTGTCTGTCTGCTATTCAATTTATTCCTCTGTCTCTGTATATATTATTCATACATCACTGGCTACCTATATGTTTGACCTTCTGCTCCGTGTCGTGATCTCATCCCCTGTCGAACCAACTCCACTATTTTGTAAAATTACATTCCGGTGTGGTCTGTCATCCATCTTACCACATATTCATTCAAGTCAACCTCTCCCGGTGATATCAGTATGTTTCCCTGGGCTACATCTCATCCACATTATCCAGTGGCCTTGGTAAAGATGTGGAATTTTTTACTGTACATGAGAAATGACTTGCATGTCCACTGGGCTGTGTTGCTGAGAGGCAGAGAAGGGCTCGAGGCATCATCCCATTGGAAGGCTTTCAAGCAGGCACAGTATACCCGATGGCATTCCCCCTGTTGGATTTGCTTTGCAGTGTTCACGTTCCTGTGTGAGCAACACGGCTTGAGAATATGGAAGATGTCTCATAAATTTGCAAACATGAGGGCAAAGGCATGTACTTTTACTTTTGCTCTCAGGAGCTGGAGTGCTTCACATGATGCATTGGGTGTTTTATTAATTAGCATCTTACTGTCGGTTTAGGCCTGTGGATTCAACAGCCTAATTGATTTAAATGAGCAATTAGCTAGTATGTGTCTCTTTCTTCTTCAGAATAGATTTTACGCCTTTAAGTTAAAAATATCAGTGGATCTCTCAGGAGTTTGACTATACACACATTTTAAAACCAAACTATGATTTTTAATTTAGATCAGCAGATCTTAACCAGGGATTCAGGGATCCTTGAAAGAGTTTCAGGGTCCTCAGAAAAATGAGAAATAGTTTATTTTACCTATTAATTCACTGTGGAAGTGAGCCCAATATGAGCAAGAGTTATAAGAGTGAACATTCTGATCACTGAGAGTTTCACTTCCTCCATGGTTATCTCCTTCAAATGTAGTTGACAACTATAGAATTCCAGTCTTAATCAGTTTAATAACCAAAATCTTTTCAGATAGAGGACCCTGAAGCAAAACTTCATCAAATGGGGGGGGCTGTGAGGCAATGTCTATCACTTTGAGGGTCCCTGACAGGAAAAAGGTTGACAATCACTGAGATATACTCACCAGCCACTTTATTAGGTACACCTGTCCAACTGCTTGTCAATGCAAATAGCTAATCAGCCAATAACGTGGCAGCAACTCAGCACATTTAGGCACGTAGACATGGTCAAGACAACCTTCTGATCCAGCATCAGAATTGGGGACTAAAGGTGATTTAAGTGACTTTGAATGTGGCATGGTTGTTGGTGCCAGACGGGCTGGTCTGAGTATTTCAGAAACTGCTGATCTACTGGGATTTTCACACACAACCATCTCTAGGGTTTACAGGGGTGTCAGAAAAAGAGAAAATACCCAATGAGCGGCAGTTCTCTGGGTGAAAATGTCTTGTTGATGTCAGGGGTCAGAGGAGAATGGTCAGACTGGTTCAAGATGACAGAAAGATAACAGTAACTCAAATAACCACTTGTCACAACCAAGCTATGCAGAAGACCATCTCTGAGCAAACAACACGTCAAACCTTGAAGCAGATGGGCTACAGCAGCAGAAACCACACCGGGTGCCACTCCTGTCAGCTAACAACAGGAAACTGAGGATACATTTCAGACAGGCTCACCAAAACTGGACAATAGAAGACTTGAAAACGCTGCCTGGTCTGATGAGTCTGGATTTCTGCTGCAACATTCAGATGGTAGGGTCAGATTTTGTTGTAAACAATGTGAAAGCATGGATCCATCCTGCCTTGTATCAACGTTTAAGGCTGCTGGTGGTGGTGTAATGGTGTGGGAGATATTTTCTTGGCACACTTTGGGCCCCTTAGTACCAATTGAGCATTGTTAAAATGCCACAGCCTACCTGAGTATTGTAGCAACACAGTGTACCCATCTTCTGATTGCTACTTTTAGGCGGATAACGCACCATGTCACAAAGCTCACATCATTTCAAGCTGGTTTCTTGAACATGACAATGAGTTCATTGTACTCCAGAGGCCTCCACATCATGGTTGTACAGCCGACAAATCTGCAGCAGCTGCCTGATGCCATCATGTCAATATGGACCAAAATCTCTGCGGAATGTTTCCAGTACCTTGTTGAATCTATGCCACATTGAATTAAGTCAGTTCTGAAGGTGTACCTTATAAAGTTGCCAGTGAGTGTAGATGTATCTTTTGTCCAAAATACATAGGACATGGATGGACCGTGACATCTCTGCTGCAGTATGCCCACAGCAGAGCACGTCCATTATAATCAACTGAAGCTGCTACAATGGCTGCAGAAGCTGTGCTTGACCGTGTGAGCACCATGCTGTTCCATGTTAATTTTACATGACTGCTTTATTTATTTTTCTCTTCATGGGCCTCCAACAGGTAAAAACTATATGGAAAATGAGTTCAATCTGTTGTTGAAAAAATGAATAGCTCCTGTACTAGAGGCAATGCAAAGCAGCAGAGCAACCTTGTGTGTGTATTTACATTTTACATTTACATTCTGCATCCTGTTGTTATAATGAGCCAGTTAAGAAATTTCAGCAGTAGTTAATAAAGCCTACACTTCCAAACCCTGCATAACCCACTGCATTATTACTCGATGTTCATGTTATATTTATACAGTAATGCACAATGTAATCTAAAGTTAACTGGAGGTAGATCACAGATCACAACCAAAAAATATCACAGCATATCTGTCCCATGAAAACCATTTATTTCCAGTTTTAATGGTTAGATTTTTTCAGATAAACTGACAAATAAAGTGTTGCTTTATGGGTTAAAAAATCTCCTCAAGCTAAATAAACTATTTAAAACCCCACTGCATAATCTGGAAAAAAATACAGAAAAATTTATTCTTAGAAAGCAGACATTTGGTGATACAGAGTTTTCAAAGGCCAGCAGAGAGCTCTGTCCATGGTGCTGAACTTTTCCACTGGTGGCTCAGCCATCTGTTTCACACAGTTTTAAGCCAGACACCACCTTCCACAATTTTCTTGCCTTCAAGGAATACTTTGCTGATTTTTAACCAGTTTTGAGTCATAACAGTATGGGTAATATGTGTAAATGAACTGCAGTAAACTTCCCTCCATCTTACCAGTGCCCAGATCTCCCTGCTCATCTCTCAGCTTAAATCTTTCACTGAATTTTTGTTGGCTCAAGGGCTGTTGCTCAAACTACAGATTTTACTTCTGCATTTTCATATGCCTGATACCACAGACTCAAAGTCAAGGATACTTCCTTGGTAGGATGGGTCCTTCCAAGTCAGGTCCAAAAGAGGCTTGGCAAGACTCCTTCCTAGCATCCAGTGAACACACATTGTGTGCATCATTGAAGAGGCCTCGCCTTTAATTACAGCAAATGACGCACAAGGAATTGTGGGTACTTCAGGCCCGCTGTGGATTAGAGCTTAGATCAGGCCCAAAAAATCCAGCCCGACCCCACCCGAGCCCGTGCATGTTCTGTCCGAGCCAGGCCCGTCCCTTTAACTGTAATTATGAGCCCGAGTCCAGTTTAAACCCGACATTTTTTTAAGGATACGAACATGGACATTGAAGGCTGACTGTCGTCTTTCTTTCCTCGGCAAGCCTTCATCATGTGCCTCTTAAGTGTATATATACCAGCATCGGTCTGCACTTGGTACACTCGACGAAGCCGACACAAACTTTGTCACCGTCGACAACTCGCATGTGCGCGGCAAGTGGCACCGTCAGGCAGAGAATCTGAGCTCTACTGTGGATACACACATGCAGTCTTGAAAATTCCCTGAAGGTAGGACTCGGTCCTCGGTATAATTGGAAGGATCCTTGAAACTGGAGCAGTTTTTTGGTGGGATTTGATGACATAGCCTCATTGAAATTCAGCCGTCTAAGGATCCTTCCTTGATTCTGAGAAGCACCAAAAGAGTATGGGAGTGGATCAAGAGAGAGACCCGCCCCCCTCACTCTCTCAAGCTCGGACCAAACTCAGATCAAATGGCAGCAGTGATCAAATATGAACCAGGTTCTGTTACTGCATTGCCTCTTTGTCCCCTAAAATGTGTTCAGAAATATATTTAAGTGCACTGTTTGGTTGTAATATGAGAATCTCTAAACAGGAAGTGGGCGTTACACTGTGTCCTGTATTGTAAAAACTAAGGCTTAAAAAAACTGAGATCAAACTGGAAAACTAAGCAGTGTTGATCAAATATGAACCAAGAGTATGTTGCTGCATTGCCTATCTCTTACCTCAAATGTTCTCAGAAACATATTTTAACTTATTATTTAACTGTAATTCAAGACTGTTTGTTACCTACCAGCTCTCCTATTGTTTCCTGTCTAAAAAGGTCAAGCTTGCATTACATCAACCACCAGCAGGAGCATTTATCGGTCTGGTGTGGCGCTGTGCATTCTGGTAGTTGTAGGTTATCTACCTCCAGAACAAAGCAAAAGCCATAGCCCTTTTCCTTTGTTTTCTCTGGTCATGTGGCACCACTTTTAAAAGCATTTGTGTCTCTCTGCTGCATAGACAGCCCAATTTTATGAAAAGACCATCTTTACAGCGGTAAAATCCTGCTTTAACCAGATTATCTGCAGCAATCAGTAAACAGTTAGAACAAACATAGCAGAATCGTGGGTAGCAATAAAGTATAAATTAATTGGTGGAGAAATTATCCCTCAGATCTTAGCAGAATTGTTATCTCACAGCAGGTATTATAACTCAATTGTGTCATAATTTCTTGGAGCTTTATTTTAATTTGTTGTCTCCTGGCTCTACAGTATATTAATGGTAACAGCGACAGAGACAGACACAACACTGCTTCCCATTGCTAAGGCAATCATTAGTCAATTTATGAGCTGCATAGCATCCCCCGCTGCATGCACTTGTATGAGGAGAACACAGTTACAATGTGATGCAACGTGATGTGAAGTAACATCACTGTTCTAAAAATCTCTACAGAGAGACTGAATAATATGAGGTAATATTTATTGTAGGGTTAGTGTTTTGCATTTTATTAGATTATACATGTGTTTGCATTCTTACATTATTTGGGAAAATGTCTGCTAAAGTGTTCATAATAAGGAATAATTATGTATGAGCTCTGTGTATTTACAAAATCCTTCCCTGCACAACACGGTAAAGTCAGCAGCCAGAACAAGGTTGTAATGATGATTACATCAGCCCTGTTGTTTCTGCTGGAGATTGGCTCATCGGCTGCTTCTGTTCTCATTAGTTCATACTGACCCTCCTGGAAACAGGTGTCCAGTTCTGTCAGCTGTCTGTCAGGGACTGCAGCTCATTATGCATCATTTCTGCTACATGAGGAGTTCCTGCATGTGCAGCAACTTTGTATGGGAAAGAAGCTTTTAACCAGTACATTTTAAAAGCCTTTTATCAGTGTGTTTAACTCTTAAAGCTTAAAAAATGAAAATGTACACAAATTAGTGGGATTTGAAAATATATACATACATACTTATCACTTTGGGGATTTGGGGTTACTGAAATATGCAGACCTATTCATTAGTAGCTGTGCAAAACCGCCTCAGCAACAGCACACTGCACTGTGAGATACAATTCATGCTGAAGGCGTATATAAACTATTCTTTCTGACATTGATGAAAGACTTTGGGAGAATAAATATATCCTTGCTGACCATATCTTCCATTTAATGTGAGCGTTCTAGAGAATTACCCGTAGTTCTGTATGTTCTCAACAGCTTACAGAAGAAAGCATTTACCTTGAAACCAAAGTCAGCATTGTTATTAGTTTTAACCCTTTCTATAGTGCTGAATCTCTCAAGCAACAATTTTACCCACTCCTGTCCTCACAATAGATATAACTGACCTGACAATATACTGTCCTGGGCTCTGTAGAGGCAAGGAAGGGGGAAATAACGACCTGATAATAAGACAGATCACCCCAAAATCAAAAAATCATATTTTTCCCTTCACTTGGAGTGCTATTTATCAACCTAGATTGTTTTGGTGTGAGATACCAAGTGTTGGAGATGTCTGCCTTCTCTCTAATATAATGGAACGAGATGGCACTCTGCTTGTGGTGCACACTTCACTCTGCGCGGTGATATGGTGATAATAGTTCCCTCATTAAACTGCTCACAACAAGGTCTGTGGATTATCTTGAGAAACTGTGTCATGATCTCTGGGAAGAGACATTGCAGTTGGGGTTTTTTAAATTTATTTTTTGGTGCTTTCAGCACCAACAGCTGAGTGCCATCTAGTTCCATTATATTGGAGAGAAGGCAGACATCTACAACACTCTGCAACTCACACCAAAACAATCTAGACTGAAAAACAGCATACAGGTAAGAGGGAAACTTGTTATTTAAGGGTGGACTGTCTCTTAAGGCAAAATAAATATTATTCTCTCTGTTGTGGCCAAATGTATAGCTTTCACCTTTATCTGTATATAGAGCCAGATATTAATTAGTTAAAATCAGTCTAGCCAATCATAACTGTTTTGCAATAACACCAATAAAATGTCAGGGTAAACTTCTCTGCTTGATTTATGGTTGATTGCCACATTAAATTCTGTTATGTTCCATGTAAGTGTCCGCAGAGGGCTTTGCATTGACCTATTTAAAGCATAGATATCCTGAAGCTAGGTAAATGTCAGGAGTAAAGCTGTACAACATTCACACTAATTGATCAAGCACCATGAACAGCACTTCACACATTCTCTGCTCAAGGTTTACTGGCCATGATTTTTTTGAACGTGTGGAAGTGCATCTCTGCAAGATAGAATATGATCATGAACGCAAAACAAAATATAAAGCATGGCATAAAAAACACAGAAAAAACTATGGTAAGGATTTGTTAATGTAATCTGCACATGAATAATATATATATTCTCTACATTAAGTCCACCAAATCCTTCTTGTTATGTAGCTCTTTGCAGGTTTCCACTCCGTTTACTCCTCAGAGCTACAGTCAGGACAAACTACAACCAAGCAGCCAGCGGCAAGTCAGTGTTTTTGTGTAGCACAGCCTTGACATTTCATCAAAGACATCTACACTGAACTAGAGAACAGCGAGAAAAACAACAAAAACATCACTTCTGTTTAAAACTGATACACAACATATACATCATCTCTAAATGCCCATGTTTATTTATTATGCAATATATCCTTGGGTTCATTATTATGGCATTCTTGTGTGGGTTAACTTGCTTTTGGCTGTTAAAAAATAACATCTCTTACCATTAGCATTCTGGTGTTAAGATACTTGATGTACATGCTACACCAGAATAACAGATAATAGGATGTGTCACTAACACCTACTGTATATATCCATTTGTAATTCTGTGTGACTTCTGATATAGGCTCAGTACTCTAGGTACTTATCATCTTTTATAATAACTGTTCTTACTACGGCACAGTAGGTAGATAAATAAAAACTGTATCCACATACGCAACAGCTTGTTTTCAATATTTAATGTCTGTCTCTTTATGGCTGTGTGCATATGTGTTTAAGTTTGGGCACAGCCGTGAATATCTTTGACTGCTTGTCTGTCCCACTGTGCCTGTGGATGTTTGAAGTATTCATCGCTATACTGTTTGCATTGGATTCCCATAAGAGCATATTAAATTTTCAAAGTTATATGAATCCAGACCTGACAGCAGTGAAGCCCCTCTCAGCTCAAACGGTAGCAGGAGTTGTACAAAAACCACTGCAGAAGTCCTACTTTTCAGTTTGTGGTCTGCCTGACTTTGCCTTACTGTTGCATAGTGGCTTTACAATACGGAAAGGATAAACAAGTGAGAGCCCATTTCTGTTGTCTGTAACAAGCATGCAAGTACAAGTATTGGCTTGACGTTTGAAATATTTCTTTATTTTTTTTGTTATTTTTGCTGCCAATTTAATTATTCACTTCTCTGGTATTGCATTTTCAAACAAAAGAGAAAGATAGAACATAAAGAGAAGAGTTTGAGTCAGACATGAGCATGGTTGGAAACAACTATAATGGCTGCCACAGATGAGCAGTGTTCTCTGGAGTTGCGAGGACAGGGTGCATTTAAATGAGTTCAGTTCCTACTGTGCTGTGCCTGTGATGTCAGAGTGATTTACTTTGAAGGGTTTATGCGACTAAGGATTTTGCCACCAAACAGATGAGATTCAGAGCAGATACTCTCCTCAAAGGTCCCATCCCATTGCTAACACAAAGCATACACACACCCCACCATACCACACCAAGCACACATCATTAGATACAAAATGTCTCCTTGAAGGATATGTCTGGTGTCTGCTTCTACATTTTCTTATTGTCAGCAAATGAAAAGACAAAAACTAACACTGAATGATCTTACTTACAATTACTGACTATGTATCTAAAGCCTGACAGCCTATAACTCTGTCTGATAGACTTCCATTGTTGCCTAAAAACGATTAAAAACACATCAATGAGCCACATCGACCCGAGTGACCTGTTCCTTTTTTTTTTTGCCAACACTAGCATTTTTTTAAGTTGATTCCACATCCTGCTGCCTCAATAGTGCATCAAATCCACAGCTGAAAATAGTCCACAACAAATTGCACCATTTCCTCCTGTTTGAGTCAAGTTTGCTCCAAAAAAAAGAGACAGACAAATTGTTGGCATTGGTCTTGACAGTATGAAGAATATAGAATAAATGGGACCATGAAGTCCACAATAGGTATAACAAGTAGGCAGAAATAGGCAACAGGAAAGCTGGATGATGAGGCAAAATGCAGACAATCATAACTGAAGGCAGGAAACGCTGGCTGAATCCAAATGCCAACCGTCTGGAGTTGCGGACTGAGCCCCTATGGACTTCAGTCGCACTTACTGTACAGTAACATACCGTCATCATGTCAAGTCTGTGAAGGTGTGAGGCTATAGAGTCTCTATAGACGTCTCTGATGGACAGGCCTCAAGTCTGTTTCACTTGTTGCTGTCGAAACATTTGAGCAACAAGTCCAATCATGTATGTTTTGGTGGCAGCAGCACTTGCCTTCATAGTAAGTATTCATTGTACTCTTTACACGAGCATATATATATCAGCTATATTACACTGCACAGCTTTTATAGGGTTGGCTACCATAAAAGAAAGTGCACTTATAATTACCTCTACAGTCTAGATTAGTCTGGTCAGATTTCTGTATCATGATGTGGTTCAACACTATTTCTGGATGACATTATTCAAGTAAGTTTTTAATACAGTTTTGCACATTCATAAAAAGTGGGGTTTTTTCAGTTAGGATACCTGATTATGTTATTTTTTCTGTCCATTCCAATGGCTGAAAATTCTGAAGGCAGATCATTGCAGGAATCACTTAATAGTAAAACTGACAATAAATTATCTCAATAGACCTTTTCTTGTAAGAAAAAAAAGAGTTGATTTATTTTCCATGAATGGTTAACTCATATCTATATCTATCTATATATGTGTGTGTGTGTGTGTGTGTGTGTGTATAATGACTAAGGTGATGCTTTTAAACACATTGCATATATATTTTGTATTGTATATATTATCGTCACTGCTCAAAATATCTTTTAATCCTGAAGTATCTCCAGACAACAGTATGTTGAAATTCTCCTTAGATGAATATTCTGTGTACATAATCAAAAGGATGTATTATAAGCAGATTTTATCATTAGAAAATCTAATTAGAACAGTATATCTCTATTTAAACATCACTTCCGTGTTCATATTCCAGTGACATTCAGGTCTCCCGTCCATTCCAGTGTATGGATTGCTATAAAACTTTAATATGATTTTTTTTTGTAAGTAATATAAAATCTCATGTTTACTTTGAACACAAATTATGTACTTTAACGATATGGTAACTAGTGGGGCTGTCACCTTTTGGTCGGTTGGTCGTTTGGTCGATATGCTCTTGTCTGACCAAATTCTCATTGGTTGGACAACTGCTGGTTAATTTAACAAGGCTGTGAATCCACTAAAACATTACTTTTGCCATATGAAAACTGCAGTTGTTGTTCAGAAGTGGATTCAGTAGCCTATTTGTCTTCTGTGATGGTTGGTCTTTGTGGTATTTGTCCCACCTCTTCTCCACTTTGACTGAATGGGTGGTGACAGTGATGAGCCCAGTGTTTTACCCAAATAAAACATTTTTCAACTCTCATTTTTATTCTGAAGATGGATAGATAATCACAAAGGACATTTGAGGTCAGATTATATCACAATGGACTTATTTTACTCCAAAAAGACACAACAGTTTAAGGCTGGGTTATAAATCCTCTGAAAGGGATAGGACTACACTGCCCTTGTTGGAGCAGCATGATGGCTAACATAGCTTCTGGGCTAAAAATACTGAGTCTGTGTCTGACATGCAATGTTATAGAGATATTTAACATTAGTAAAAGTATGTTGTACATGACATCCTCAACCGCAACTTCTAAAGTGTACAGTATGTCAGAAAGATTTCATCAAACCTGTTCAACGTTTAGTAGTAAGACAACATGCATGCTGCTCAGGTGCAAAAGTGTTACAGTGCGAAGATTATTTTCAGATATACTACATTTGAAATCACATTTATTTTCCACTTGAGGAATTCCACTTGCCTGAAAACGGAGATAACTTGCCTGGGCAAGTGTTAATGTCGAGCCCTGTGATAGGAAAACAGAAAAACAGCGCTTTCAGTGCACTGTGGCAATTTAGTTAATCTGGATATAACATGCAGATTTTTTCCCCCCATAGACCAATCGATTGGTTGAAGAGTAGGTAGAATTTCAATTGATCCAAACTTTCTTTGGTTGATTACAGCCCTAATTATTAGATTTAAATGTTCCTTGCACATCCTCATTGCCTCGGTTGGCATTGCTTGTTAATAAACGGGGTATGGCTCTACTGCAGTTTACTTTAGATGATGTGGAACACTGTGATTGGCTTATAGACATCCCATTAAATAAGTTGATGCATTTGGGAGGAATCAGAGGACAGTATCATCGATCTTGACATCCTACAAAAGTTATGTAAATTAGACGGGACAGGGGATCTCAACAGGTTAAAGCGGCTTTTGTACTCATGTAGGGGAGAGCAATGTGTCATGATTTACAAGGTGAATAATCAGTCTACTGAAGCAACAGCTAATGATGACCAATTGCAGTTTGAAAATGTAACATTATTCAATGCTGACGACCCAATTTGACTAAAATATTAATATCACTACTACCTGCATATATATTGCCTGAGCCTCTCTGAGGAGACTCTGCCAGTGAACCCTGTCTCTGTGTCGGAGGTCTGGAGGCTGAAGCATTTCCGTCCTCCTCCCTTCTTTTCTGCTGCAGCTCCAAGTTCTCTTTCTTATGGTTTTTTTCCTCTTTTGTTCAGCTTTCACTGCAATTATGTCGCATTAAAGTAGTCAAGGTAAACATCACAGTGCACTGCATGTGAGCACCCATATGTTGTTTGAGTACACATAACAATGCGTGCAACAGTACACAATCTTCAAAATGAAAATGTATCTGTAGTATGTTGTCTCTGGAATGGAAAGGTATGGATTGAATAAATAAGCACACACACTAGAGAATTCATCTGCGTTAAATTATGTGTGAACAAAGTTGTGAAGCTGAAGTAGACCTGGAGTATCAGCACAATCATGGGGGGGGGTCCTTGGAAGAAAAAAATCTCCGCTGCAAGGGATCATTAAACTGAAAACTTTGAAAGCCCTTGTTATAGAGGACCAAATTCTTAAATAATGATGAGTCTCTTTTTTTAATGTCCCGTGGAACCCAGACATCTTCGGTTCCCTGTAATGAAAAGAAGAACTGGGAAATGTTACCATTTATGTGTGATGATGATGAAAGTCAGAGCTCAGTAGTCAAGGCTTACACGGAGAAACGGAAAAGCTTCGGGGAGACCAAACATTTCATATCGTGTTGGGACTGCGAAAAAATCTTGTATGGCCTTTTGGAGAACTCTCCTGGCTGTTTTAAACTTAGGGGTCTGACCCAGCAGAAGGCTGGCATGCATAATCTATGACTGTCCTCATCACAGAGCTCCTCTCCCGCTTCCTGGGGAATAGATTTTGTATCCCCTGTGTAAAACGGGTGTCTCAGTCACAGACAAGGGTGCTACTGTTCTGCTCTGCTGTAGCTTACAAGCTCCCTGTCGCCGTCTTTTCTTCTCTGCACTAACTTTTCTCCTGAATTCTCTCCCTGTCTGTCTGTTATATACTCCACTCTTCCTGTCTCTTTGTCTGTGTCGTATCGCTCAAATGTACAGTATATATCTCATCACTAAGCCATACTACTTCCTCTCCGACTTCCATAATGTCTTTTGTTTTCTCCTTTTTCCTACAACTTGTGTTATCTCAAATCTATGTGCTATATATCTGCGTCTTCTCTGTGGCATCACGTCCGCGCTCCACCCTTGTGCCTTTCTGTCTTCATTCCGACCTACTTGCGTACCGTCTTTTTTTACGTTTTTATCTCCGCCGCACTTAAGTCTCCCTTGTCCCACTGTGTCATCTATCACCCGCCCCATCCATCTCACCATCTATCTTTTTTGTGTCTTCCCTCTCCACACAGCCATTCCCAACCTCCTCATAGCTCTATCTGTCCTTTTCAAGAGCCATCCTTTTAGAAAATAATTGGGTAAGCCAACACTTTGAGGTCTCATTTTCACAGGATGACTTCACAACATAGTAGCAGAATGGCTTCCTCATGTTCGCTGTATTCATGTGCCTCTCCTTGCCCAGCTGCAGACAGTTATCTCATGTTTTCCTCATCTTCTCTTTATTACTGATTTCACTTCACCGCTCCGAGCAATCTTTCCCTTTGCAAGCCATATTGGACCTAATTTATTTCGTGTCTCCCTGCTTTCACCTCTCCCTAGGCTCACGTCCCCGTGACTGCGGTGATCTGTACGCCAGTGGTCAGAGAGAGGACGGCATCTACTCAGTGTTCCCTGTTCACCACCCCTCAGGCTTCCAGGTCTACTGCGACATGACTACGGACGGAGGAGGCTGGACGGTGAGTCAGAGGAAAAGGCACACATGTATTACAGTGGACACACGCACATAAAGCTCATAAGCTGCACCTACCTAAAATAGAAACGTTCACTCAGTCGCCAGATTTTCACCAGGGTTATAATCAAGATGAAAAGGAAAACAGGAATGGAAGGGACCTGAAGGCCTTTTCACTGTCTGCTTTTTACAAATCTGCTTTATTTACTAAATAACCTCAACAGAGGAAAAACAAGATTCCCTGAGCATGAATCTCTCTAACTGCAACATCGGTTCCATTCAAATCACAGTCGTGCGATACAAGAGGTCCTATACTGTTTTTCTGGGCACCTGCTGTGATTACAGTTGTACTGCCTTAGGAATCTCATGTATCAATCTGAAAAGGTCTCATCAAAGTTTTATCACAGAACAGCGAGGAGATCTTAAGCACAAGTTTCATGTGGACCCGTTTGAAAACAGTCCACTATTTTTTCTTTTTTTCATTTTGAAATACTAATTAGTCACATCTAAGGGAGAATATCATCAGGTAGAGTGCTGAAAGGAAAATGAATTAAGAGCAGCGAGGCAAAGAAACAGAGCAGTGAGAGACACAACAACACTAAAGAACATTGAGTGGATCATGATTTGTTTAGTAGGCTAAGCAAATAGTGCTTGCCTGGGTCCAGACCTTTGAATCCACCCACTCCACTGAGATCAAGTTGACTGATTTTTCTGGCATTGTGAAATGAAACCGCGGTTTCTCGGTTGAAATAAAAAACAACCAATGCAATGAGCACTGTGGGGGCACTAACGATTAGCCCCCAGCCCCCAGCCCCCAGCACCAGCACCGGTTATTACCAGGAGTAGTAACAGAAATGGCGAGCACTAGTCACACAACGTACAGTATTCTCACTCCCAATTCGTCACATATCGCCGCTTGTTCAGTGGACTTTTGACGTCTACATAGTCGTGTTAGGTTTTCTGGATGCATCCATGTTGACATCCTGGGACACTGTGTCAATTTATGCCTGTTACATGCATTGTGTCATTTCAAAATACACTTCTATTTTGACAGGAAGTGTACAGTTTCTACTCCTTAGATACATACAGTCTTGATCAAATAACCTTACAACACTGGTTAAACAGCTTGTATTTACGTTTATTTCCTTGTGCGAAAAACGCAGCATGGTTTGGCTCAACATTCATATAGGAAGAGAACAGCGGGCTCCTGGGTGAAAGTCCAGGGTGTTTGTTGGTCACCCATCACCAGCTGTGGCTCAGAGGTAGAGCAGGTCATCCGCTAATCGGAAGATCGGCGGCTCCTCCAGTCCGTATGCAGATACTGAACCCCAAATTGCTCCCGATGGCTGTTCCATCATTGTGTGAGAGCTTGTGAATAGTTACTGAGTAGCAGGTGGCACCTTGTATGGAAGTCTCGGCCACCAGTGTGTGAATGTATGAATGAATGGGTGAATGTGATGCAGTGTAAAAGTGCTTTGAGTGGTCGGAAGACTAAAGCGCGCTGTACAAGTGCCGTCCATTTACCATTATCATTTCCCCCTCCCGTCCGCCCTACAGACACTTTCAACCTTTCATTATTTTCTGGCGGCATTTCAAACTCCCATTGTCTGGCTGCGTTATATATTGACTCTGACTGGCAACGTGTCAAATGCCACGAAAGTATGGCTATTCTTGTTGGTGTCTGACACAGAAATCAATGACTAATGAGAATGGGTTAATAGCCAAGAAAGAGGCTGCTCTAAATTGACATATCATCAACATATTAGTTTGTTTTAATTCGCTCTATTCCACTCTTAAACCCCTGCAAAACCAGTATGTTTGCATGGCTATGCATCAGTGTGGACTTAACATGACGTTTTATTCAGGCAGATATGTTGGTCTCTATTATGAGTAGGAAAAATTCAATCTTTCTCCCCAACGGAAATCAGTTAGAGTGGACGCAAAAACAGTGCCATAATCACGAGGGTAGAGATTCTAATGTAAGCTGTTACAGTGACAACTGATCTCATAGCATAACTAAATCATGGAAATCTAATATAAGTGCTGATGCTGAGATGTCTGTCCTGATATAAAGATGGAATAAATTACAGCACTGTATAGGCAACACAAACTGAACAGCCAGCTCATGGAAAGACAGCTCCCATTTTGTATACTGCAAACAAAGTTGTCAAAGTGCTTCAAATTCAAGAACAAAAAACTCTTTCCATTATAGTTTGCAAATGTCTGACTTGTTTATGTTTTGCTTTTGTAAATCTTACATTCTTGTCTTTGTGTAATAGTATTTTGAAAGGATTTTAGACTCTTAAAAAGACAACATAGAAAAATATCGTTAGAGTTTCTTTAAGTGTCTTTTTTCCATGATCAAACATCTGTCAGTTGTCTGGCCTTGCTAAAGTAAACATAGTTGTTTAAGTGAGACTGTATACTGGAAGCACTGTGTCTTTTGGGAATGAGAGACAGCGAGGTGAACAAACATTGACACAGAGCTGTTTGAAGTTATATTTGGAAGTGTGGTTTAGATGTATTTTACTGTGAGAGTGCACATACACTCACACAAACACCAGCTTACTGGTTAGAGCCATTTATTTCCCTTTGTTCTGAAGTATACTGTAACAGTCCTCTGGGAAAGGAGAGCAGTTCTTAATAGAAAACGAAGGCCTTGTAACGCTTAAACAGTTTGAAATTTCAGCTACATGAATCACAACTTTTTTTTCTACAGGTTGTGATGCATTTTAGTAAAGCACCCAGGGGCTGATTTTGGAAACTGTCCAAAAGTATTCAGGGATTGATTTGAAAGATCTGTAGAATGAACTGTTATGGAAATCATGTCTGGTTCTTTAAAGTCATTCAGAGTGATACAAGCTGCACGAAAACTTGCTTTAACCCTTTAAAAACATCCACGGGAGATTGTTATTGGCATAATTTTGTTCAAACAGATCTAAAATAAGAACCATGATAGCTACAGCATTCATTCTTTCAGCAGCAGAAAGCTAAGGCTTCCTCTTCCCCGTCATCATGTCATAACCTTATGTTGCCTTACCTTACATGCCGTGGAAATGTGGTATTTTGCTGTAATTACAGTTATTTTTTTCTGCAATGGTTGTAGGAAAGTGCCATTTGCATAATCCTGTATATATATATCCATATAAAATAAAAACCATAGTAACTAGAGCATTCATTCCTTTTGCAGAAGACAGCTAAGGCTTCTGTCTTCCTGTCATCATGAAATTTCCTGATGTTGCCTAGCCTTATGTGCAGTGCATATTTTGCCTGTATTATTCCAGAATTTCCGCATAAATTTCCCTGTTATGTGAACATCATTGTTTGCATAATCCTGTATATATTAATCTAAAATAAAGATCATAATAGCTGGAGCCAAGGCCAAGGCCTTTGTCTTTCTTGACATGATGCAGTACGCTCATAATGACATCATTGTGCTACATTATTTGTGGTGCAAAAATGTGCGGTGGCACCAGAGGAATGAATGATGATTCCATCAAAACTCCTTTGTACTCTGCCCATAAAAAAATTAACTTATCTCGAAAAATTAGTAATGTACATGCCGTAAAACTTCAGTTAAAAGCCTAGTCCCAGTTAAACATCCAGTCCCTTTTGCTAGCCCTGCGTGGCTACACACCTTGTTGTTGAGTTGTGAGTATTGTTTTAACAGGATAAAGTGGTGTTGGGTCAGTTTGTCGGGTGCCATAATGAGCGCTGTAAAAAATACTGTCATTACTCTCTCTCTCTGATGCCTTGTCTGTCAGAGCTAGACTAAATGAATGATTTGTAATAGATATGTTATTCGAAGCCTAATTTTTATACAAATATTATTCATACTGGTTCAAATAAACAATTTGATTGTTTTTCACATCTTTGCTGAGCAATAGTTTTGCATAAAAGGAATTACACGCCCGTCCCATATAAACACCTGTTGACTTCAGTGATGTAAGCAAATAATACTCCGGGCTGCTAATTGAAGATTTACGGTAGTTCAAATAAGTTAGTGTGTTAGGAAGTATTTTATTTATGTTTCTGCTTTTAAAATTCTTTTGGATCAATGTCTTGTGTTGTTATTTTGTAAAAATCTTATGAAAAAACGTCCAATTTTTGTATTATATTTAATAATGACAGAATTTCAATACTTTAATCAATTATTATGGTGTATTGACTTACATAATATTTTAGCTTAGGTTGTACAGATTTTATGGACATGTAGCATTTGAAGATACATCACAATAAGCAAAAATACAAATGTAGGCACTGGTGGAACATTTTTGTTGCGGAGTTCACAGGGTTACGGGAATGAATCAGTGTACTGCATTTAGTTATAAAATCAAATCTATCTTCTTTCATCTTGAAGGTGTGATGCTGTCTTGTTGACATCATTTTCATGGATATTTTAAAACCACTTAGTATGGACATTTGAGGCCATCCTACCTTGAATGTGTGAAAATCCTGTAAAGGTGTAAAAATGTCTCCATATTTTCAATGACAATGATTCCTCAAACCTGTAAACAGCTTTGCAAGCAATCTTTGGCTGCAAACACATGCAAATGTGCTTGTCTGTGCTTTCTACTGTTCTGGACTTTTAACACAGTTGTGCTACCATCCATGCCTCCCCAAAACGAACTGTGAAGTATAATAATTATACTAAGAAGAAGCACAGAAAAGCTTAACATGTTTCCAAAGCATTCTGCCTACATTATATTGTTCTTCCACTGCAAACGCATACAGCACATATCAAACTTTAACTCAAGTCAAGACAGTGAATCGTGTGTGTATGTGTGAGCGCTTGTAAATCGGTGACTAACTGTGTGAGATAGGCAAGGTCGTACCCTCCTATCATCAAATAAAGCGAGACTGTCAGAGTGACAGAGTGCTTAGCACAGCATGATGGAACAGAGCTACATACCAGACTGTCAGTGGGTAAATGCTTATGTGTGCGTGCTTGTGTGTGTGAATGAATTAATGTTTGTGCCAAAGTGTGTGCACCCATACAAAAATAGCTTGCGAGTGCGAGGATGCTTTTACATAGAGCTCCGTTCCCTTTTCACGCAACGCACAAGTGTTAAGTAACGGCTCTTTGCATATTGTCCTATAAAAGGATTTACACAGCAGCTCAGATTGGAGTGATAATGCAGCAGTTACTGATCCTGCCTGGTGTGTTGAGCTGATTGCGATAACGCTTGAGCCTCATTAAGAGATCAGTGTGGTGTGATCCAACAGGGACAGGTAGGGAGACGGGATGCCTGGTGAGTTGAGTGGCTTACTGTCTGTCTGACGGCTGAGCTTAAATAAGGAATGAGCCATATGCCGCCACCTCATTAGCATACTTCTACATACCGTAGCACTGTTGCAGAGGCTGCTGCAGACAGACTGAGAGATGAGCGGGTTACTTAGAGGAGGGAGAGAACAAAGGGGAAGAGAGAGTACGAAACAAAGAAGAGAGTGCCCGATGAACACACTAGAATCTGATGTGGAGAGGAAAAGAAAGTGAGACAAATAGACAAACACAATAGGAGAACAGCAATTTCCTTTTTTCCCCTCTGTACTCTGAAATGGATTAATTCAGATGTGGCCTACGATTAAATCTTTCTGTTGTATTTGTAGTAAAATGGTAGGCCTTAGGGAGCCTCTGGGATAACACATCTGTCTTAAGTAATGGTGACAGGAAAAGACCAGGACACTAGATTTAGATGTCGATCAGCAGAACTGTACCATCAGTCAGTGATGACCTTTGCGAGGATGTTTGTTCATATGTCTTTTCATATGTCTACATCAATGTGATCTCACAGAAATACGAAATGATCACAACCTCTGAGCACCACATCATGCGGTGGTGGTACACACTGTGCTGAAATTGCATGGTGGCAGCACTGTTGGGTTTAGGTACCCACATTACTCAGCTGGGTTTACAAAATGATCATGTTTTTGGTTAAAATAACTAGGTTTTTTACATACAGGGCGACATGATTGGTTTTAGGCCTTCAGGTACCAAAACTACTTGGTTAGATTTAGAAAAAGATCATATTTGCAGTTAAAATAAGTAAGTTTGTATCCTACTGGATGCAAATATGTCATAACATGACATAAGAACATGACAAGTATGTTAAAGTACAAGAAGTCTAAAGCCCTTTTTAGATAGGAATTGTGCAAATTTGCAGGAAAGCCCAATCAGTCTTTTTTCAGCATTGGCAGTATAAAAACAAAATTGGGGAGTGCGGCAAAATGCCGTCTACCTACTTTTGTTTATAAAGAATGCACCTTTTTTGGGGCCATGGGGGGCGTGAGCAAGTAACACAACATGTAGCTCAGCGTGTGACATAAACAGTGACGTGGGAGGGAAGCCGCGGCTGGTCAGTCCTTCGACAATTCTCTAGTAAGTCGGCCCGTTCTTCATTTCACTTTGTCTCCCCAGGTGCTCATCTTGACAGTGTCAGGTTTGCGTTTCCCTCTTGCTACTAGCTGCTTGCTAATTCCTAGTATCAGCTGTTTCCTGTTTATCCACTGCCAGTGGCTCGCACGTGCGGCGTCATCAACAGCTCCTCCCACAAGTCATCAACAGCCCCTCCCGTTGCGGAAGGCCGCCTCAGTCTGTTTAAACTAAAATGGTTCCACCAATATGACTACCCTGCGAGGCGGAAAATTGGGCACCTCGGATCAACTCACCAATCCGGCTCTGTGTGTCTAAACGCTCGCAGCTTGCCTGCAAAATGGCCCTTTCGCGGAAAATCTGGCAGTGTAAAAGGGGCTTATGTTGACTTTTAGTTTCACACTGGACCTGAACTGTGATCTCCTGGCGCAAAGTCCTTTGTTTGTTGGCCCATCCATCACCTCGACCTCCTTATTTGGTGGTGGTGGTGTGGACATATATTTTGTTGAGATTACATGATGGCAGCACAGTTAGGGTTTAGGCACCAAAAACCACTTGGTTAGGTTTAGAAAAAGATCCTGTTGTCAGCTAAGATAACTACATTTGTATCATTTGGAATGTAAGTATGTTATATAATGTGATGTAAATACATGAAGGACATAAGTATGTTAAGTTACAAGATGAAGAAGAAGTCTCCTGGCTGAAAGTCCTGTGTTTCTTGATCCATCCATCACCTGGAGCGCCTCTGTGTGTGGATTTTTTCCCTTTTTATACTACCCAGTCGGTCATAACATTAACATGTGTCCACCACGACAAAGGATCCAGATTGACCTTCCATTGGCATTATTTTCATGGTGCTGGCACACAATTTCAACACAGTACACTCCACCACCATGTAATTCGGTGTTAAGAGGTAGTAGTCATTTCACATAGTTCTGTGACACCAGGTTGGTCCACATCTCTATACAGTAACCAAATCCACTGGTGCTCACCAGAAATTTGTTTTGCATGTGTGGGTACTTTAATGCCCTAGTGCATATACAGAGTTTGTGTTTCGTTGTAACAATGCCCAACAAGGTTTGCTTTACTTCTAAGAAAATGTCTCAAAAAAATCCATCAGAGACCATCAGCCTTTGCAAAAGGCAACCATTTCTGTTATCAAAGAAACTACTTTCCGTAATGCTCTACAGGATGCACAATCAAACAGTCTAAACCAACCCACCCACAATGGCCCACTATCTAACTTTGTAAGTAAGAAATTAGCTTTTAAAACCAGGCGATTTCATTATAGGACTACACACTGAATAATACAGCAGAGTAGTAGCTTTCCACCTGATCATCCATTCTATAAATTACTCAATGCTGGATTTCTACATAAATGATAGCGCTGTCTCATCAACAGCTTTGCTGAATGTATTACGTTGTAAGATAGAACTGTTTCTTCCATGGTTCAGGAAAAAAGATGACTCTATACCATGCCGCCAGGTAGGAGAGAGAAGAGAGAAAGAAAGATACGGGGCAATAATATAAGAGGAACTGTATGGTTGTATGTCTTAGATTTGGGGGATCAGAAAGACAAATCTATAGTAATGGGTAAAGTGTGCTACCTGGGTTTTCTTGGCTGTATGGATGCCGAATATGAGCCACCGGTGACATCAATGAAGTCACAGGAACATCGGAAAAGAACATCCTCCAGGGCATTATGACTCATAGATCATATATAACTGTATGTCTATATTTTCCCTTTTTTTATGTCAAGATAAACGAGGATAAGCAAAGTAGGTTTCTAAGAAACTCCCTGGCTATCTTTCCAGAGCCATAACTTCTTCAAACACAGTGCCAGGTGTTTATTATAGACCCGTAAGGTTTGCCAGATCATATATTTTGCTTTGTGCACAGAGTTTGCTTTATGGAGTTGGCCAGACACAGAGACAACAGATACCGTAGCATGTAGTAAAATATGGAGATTGATTTTAAGCTTACAATCATTTTGTCAGCTGTTGGGAGTCAGGAAATTCAAATGTGGGCACAGCTGTGTATCTTGAGTAGATTTGTGGTGGGTGGAGTGAGCAGTAATTACCATCCTGTCAATCAAAGCAGACACGACCCTGAACAAAAGCCCTCCTCAAAGTGAGACTATGTAACTTTTGGAGGAAGAAATAACAAAATCTCCCTCATTCAAATGAACAGTTGAATTCATGAGCAAGAAAATGCATAATTTCTCAGTTCAATATGATTAGGTGTTCTGCCATTATAGCCTGCGTGGTGTGGTATGACCAGAAGAGGTTGCTAACTTTAGTTGGATGCTCTGTAACTAACATAAGTGAGTACAGTCTTGGTGTATGTCGTGCAGTGGAAGCAATCTGTCCACCAATAGAGATTTAGCAATGCTATTTCTTCCGTGGGAGCTATTTGTGACAGGCTGCAAAGCAGGGCTGGATTCTCGTGTGATCTTGTGATTCTCACATAATCTTACTAATCCGGCTACCTCGCAAGGTAATGTGATTTGGATATTAAAACCTGTAACAGTTGAAATTAACATTGTCAGGAACCTTAACGCTTCCATTTTGAAAGAATTTTAGTTTTACTGTTTTGAATCTTTGGTATTTACCTCAAGGGTTGTCTCATGTGAGGCAGGTTGTTTTTTGTGTGTTTTCATGTATAGAAGGTCCAAAGAAAAGAAGAACATACTCAAATGTAATGAAGTATAGTATGGTATGGTTATTTTAAACCATGTCTTAAGTCCTATTTGCACGGGACTTGTATTAGGGGACCTCGTGTGATTTAGAATGAACCTGTGTTTGGTACGATCCGTTCACAGCAGATAAGCAACATCTGTAGTTAACTCAGATTTACTGGCATTATCCCCATAGCTATGATGTCATGGCATAGGTGTAGTGCTGCTGGAGCACACCCGGAATGACACTCCACCACTGTTTTTCTCCAAGTGAGGAAATAGATTATTCACAGTTCGCATACCGATTATCCAGTCGAAATTCAAATATATTTTTTTAACACTAGAAGATCCATAAAGTGTATGTCATGCAAGAGAGATGAATTGAGTTAAATGAAGGTAAACATTCCACCTTAAAAGTTGCGGTAGCTGCTGTTAGCCTTTGACTAGCACAGTTAATATATAGTCAGCTAACTGTATATGAGTATGCATCTGTCGCGGTGTAACAATTATAATACGACCCCAAGTATTAACACATCACCCCTGTTTGAGGAAACATGGCAGGTAATTCATGGTGGGAGTTTTACTACAGACATGGCAGTTTCACATGGGCATATAAGTGATATGAGAATGGGTTATTTTTACTTTAATACAGTCTAAGTCACTAGACTACTGTGTTCAGTGTCTATTTGAAGAAGAAATAGGAAGTGAACAGAGGAGAGGAGAATTAGTACAGGTTGATGTGGATGGTTGTCAGAGGTTGGTCAGGTTTTCTCCACTACCATGACTCACATCCTAGAGATTGTGACCACAGAGGTAGGAGGAATGAGAGCAGATAGGAAATAAAAGAGAAAAAAAGCTGTCATTACAACGCCCCAAGCTCCTTCAAGACACACGCACAAATAAAACACTAACAGAAGAAAGTATGTTGGACTACAGCAAAGAAACATACATGTCTACATACAGTAAATTTGTGTTCATATGTGCTTACAGACCCATTCAATCACACACACACACACACACACACACACACACACACACACACACACACACACACACACTGAAATATGTATACACACGAGCCCACACTCAGATAAAGTAATCCTTTGGGCGTGTGGTCTACCTGTTTCGGTAAAGGGAGATTTCCAGTGCCTTTTAAACACAGCCTCACGGCTTAGGGTAATGTCTTCTATTATTACTATTTTATTTGTTAAAAGGAAGGGACTAAAAATGACCATGGCATAAATAATGAATGAAAGTAGATATATCAGAGTGCCGTGTGGGGCTGCATTATCAAATGGTGCTTTTATCAGGAGTACTGCAATCACTCTCAAATATTCAATTCAGCTAAGAACTGAAATGTAAAAGTTTTAGATTGAATGTACGATTGTGTGCATGTTGTATCCCTCCTTTAGAGGCTTGGAGTGCCTTTTGAGCATTTCAGAGTGTACGGTATGGGCTTTTTCAGTATCTCTATCTGGCCCACAGACTCTTCAATATTTCATCTCTGTTAGTTTATTGGTTTGGAAAAAAAAGTAAATCCAGGATGGCTGTTTTTGCAGTTGTGTCTTATCTGTAAATGTTTTGTAAGGCAGGGAAATTGAAAACTTCAGAGAACAATCTAACTTTTGTTCGGAATATAATTGTTTTCACAATGTTTACAGTCAGTGTATTGTGTAGATGTTCTTTTTTTCTTACTTTATAATTTATTTTTAGACAAGAATGTCTGTTTGTGCCCTAATTAACTGGCATTAGGAGACAGTTTATTTAGTGGTGCTGAGAGAAAGCATGAACTGTCTACCAGCAGCATTATAACAGGTAGTGTCAGACGTGTCCTTCAGGATATTAGTGCCATTAGCCGGAGGTTATGTGAGGAAAGGTTACAGCTATGTGACGGCTGCTTCAGGAGCATTCACTGATTTTAGATCTAATCTCTGGTACATGTGCAGGCACACTAATAGGACTCCCAGTATATGTTTGGATGTTTTATATCCCGTTATAGTTTTTTTTATGTCGTGCAAAAGAAGCACTGTTACTGTGAGAACTCAGTAGAGTACACTGCCTCATCTTTTAATCAGTGTAGGCATATTTCGGTTTACAATTTACATTTTCTCGATTTTATTTTACTTTCTTTAGCTCAGCCCTCGGGATGGCAATATCAACAGTCAGTCGATTGCTTTGGCAGCTGCTGCATGGATTTATTTAATAACATTTTGTTTAGACATTCATGGTGCCCAGAGGATGAATCCTAATGACTTTTGTGATCCCTTTACTTTTTTTTAATGCCACCAGCTGGTCAAAATGTCACATATCCAGTGAAATATCTCATCATCTACTAGATAGATTTGCAAATTTTATACATACCCCCCAGAAAATGAAGCCAACTGACTTTGGTGTTACCCTGACTTTATAGCACCAACATGAGGCTGATACTTGCAGTTTTGAGTGAGACATTGCAACAAAAATTGCCATGAAATCTGGTACAGACATTTTTGTCCCCTTTGGTATGAATTATAATAACTTTTCCTAACTTCTACTCCGGCGTTATCATCGTAAGATCAGCTGTAGCTGTATTCCGTGTTTAGCACTATCATAAAATGTTAGCAGCCACCTACTAAACATCAGCATGTAAAGGTTGTCAATGTGAGCTTGTTAGCATTTAGCTGCCTCGGCACAGCCTCACAAAGCTGCTAGCATGGCTGTGGTCTCTGATGTGTTTATTTATGTGACTCCATAGGCTACTTATACTTGCTATTTGAAGAGCAAAAGTGCATTCACACTGACAAGTACAGCAAAATGGAGAGTACCCGGTCAAAAAACTTGGGTGTGAAACGCTAGACACTTCTCACCGTTGATGCTCATCACCTTGTTTTTGTAGGGGAAGGGGAGATATCACCAAACTTGTGAAAATTGCAGCCAAGGAAGCTGCTGTGGTTCAGAACGCGGCCCGGGCCACATTTTCCTGACCGAACCCGACCCGAGTCTGAGACAGTTGTAACCGAACCCGACCGAGCCCGACCTGACTAGTTTTAAACTTTCCTGATAGCAGGTTTTGTCTAGAATCCTCCTTTTTCATTAGTTCAGTCTGAATATTTACCGCCTCCTGCCTGAAATGAAACAGCCTATGTTGCGTTCAGGCGTTGTCACGTACATAACAAATTCCAGCACTTGAATGGGCCACAGCAACATCTCAAGTGGGCCAAACCTGAACTGAACCCGAGAAAAATTTCTGATTTGTTATCCGGAGACGGACTGACCCGTCGGGTTCCGACAGGTCCCACCGGGCTTAGGTAGGGTATCCACACTCTACTATGGTTGAGGTTGCTCCGGTGAACATGTGGGCATTATTTTGTCATGGTCAAATGTTGGCAGTAATGCTTCATCCAGTTTGACATTAAGAAGAAGAATTTGTCCTACAGTCTTCATTTCCATTAAGGGCAAACATCGGGTGTTCGATTTGAGACAACATTAGCCTGTCGAAATCCACCACGCACTACCCAACTAATACCTAGTGTACACAGTGTCCTACATGGGAGTGTGATAATGGAAGTATCCAAATTGGGTCACAGCAGTAGTCCTTTTTTTCTTAAATTGTACAAATACCCTGCTATCAGTTATGGGGATTGAATTATTTAGTTGTTAAATTTAGTTTCAGTTGGGAGTTTCAAGTGATTATTATGGATGATATTATGCCTATCAGTTATGATCTTTCTTTTTGTCCTGCTACTAGTGTGATACTAAGTCTTCCCCTGCGCTGGGTCTTTGTCATACCATGACAGATTAAAAAAATATATATATTTAAAAAGCTTTAGCTGAAATCTACCTGTGTTAATGTGGCTTCTCTTAATCCTTTAACCCAATAAGGAAAACCTGGTTTCTTGTTTTTTTCATGGTGTTTGAAAAATCAGGTTACTGCTGAAAGCCAGGAATAATCTTTTTACTTAAGTACATGTAAATGCAGAAATTGTGTTTACATGTGTGAGAGGGAGTTTGAGAGGGAGAGAGAAAGAGTGTTTGTGGATGACTGTCTCTCTCCTTCTGTTCTCGTTTGCTGCTGCTGTGTCCAGAACACATCTGTCTTTCTGATAGGATTATAAAACATTCACCAACAGATGTTTGCAGTCCCCTTTGAAGATAGCAATTCTGCAGACTGCCGTGGATTTATGAGTGCTTTCATCAGACAGTGCTGAATTTGTCACCATATCATCAATATTCTTAACAATGTAATGAAATTGTTAGCAATTCCTCTGCCCGTCTGTCTTAATCTATCTAAAATATATGAAATAAGGCAGCTTTCAGAGTTGATTCTATTAGCCTCAACACATGTTTTTTCTTTATTTCTGTATTTTTCCATTTTTCCTTCTCTGTAATTCTGTGTCTCATTAATCACTCTCTGAAGATGTTACAAATTATCTTCAGTTAGTCGGTATAGAGCAGCGGTACCAAGTGACATCTGCTGCCAAAGCACCAAACATATAAACATAGAGTGCGCACAGTGTGTACATGCCAGCAGCTAACAAGCTATTGGCACAGTTCCTATGTTCCACCCAGTCACATGCCAGATTGTAAATCTCCCCCAATCAGCTTCAGTGTGCTTCTGTTGATTCTTCCCTGTGTTCTGGTCTGTCAGTCAGGGTGTCCGTCTGTGCACGCTGTGGGCTCCCAGTAGTTGACAGAAAGCTTGCTGAAGAGCTTAAGGCAGCTTGTTAAGTAGCCTTCATCTACTGCAGAGATTACAGGGAGCTTAATGTGATCATGCCAATGCAAGCCCTTTAGCAAGTGCTGGGTGAGATGGTTAAGGATCAGAGATTTTCTTGTTAACATTTGGCTATTTTACCTGATGTAATTGTTTGTGGGTTGAAAGAGTTTAGCTATAACTGTGACTGAATACTTATCATTTGCAGTTTGGTGTACTGCAGTGGCAAATCTTCCAATCCACTCCAATTCCCAGTGGAGAGCATTTGAGTAAGAGAAAATGAAAAGGCAAGGGCCATCCCATCTGGGGCACAGTATAAAACAAGATGAAGACAAAATTTGCTAATTTGCACATAGCGTAATCTTTTATTTATTTATTTTTTGCCTCTGCGCCGGCAATAGTGGTGGCGAGAGGCATTATATTTTCGGATTGTCTTGTTTTGACCATGATATCTCAAGAACACCTCGAGGGGACTTCTTCACATTTGACACAAATGTTCACCTGGACTCAATGAACTGATTAGAATTAGGTGGTCAAAGGCCAAGGTCACTATGAACTTGCATCTGTCACATTCTTGTGAATGCAATATCTCAAGAATACCTTCACGAATTTTTTTCATATTTGCCACAAACATTCACCTAGACTAAAATATGGGCTGATTAGATTTTGGTGCACAAAGGTCAAGGTCACTGTGACCTTGCATCTATTAAATTCTTGTTAATGTGATATCTCAAGGAGATCTTGAGGAAATTCTTCCAAATTTGGCACAAACATCCACCTGGACTAAACAATGAACTGATCAGATTTTGGTGGTCAGAGTTCAAGGTCCCCGTAACCTTGTGTCTTAAATTCTTGTGAACGCAATACCTTAAGAGGATATTTCCTCAAATTTGACACAAACATCCACTTAGACTCAAGAATGAACTGATGAAAATTTTGTGGTCAGAGGTCAAGGTCACTGTGACGTCACATAAAGTGTTTTTGGCCACAACTCAGGAAATAATTTGCTAATTATGACTAAATTTCACACAGTTTTTCTAATAGGATATAATGATAAAGCAAATGACATATCCTAAAGGTCGAAAGTCAACTTCACTTTGACATGGTAATGTTCTGCAGAAACACTTTTCGAGCCATTATTCAACACCACAACTCAGGGACAGAGATACAGAGGGGAGATATTTGGTCAGATACTTAATTGGTGACTCTAAGCTTGGGTGTCCGCCTTCAAACTGTGCTGATTATATAGATCTTCTGTGCTGCCAGGGGAAGATTTGTGTAAAGCATCTATGTTCTCACAGTCATGGACGTAAACTGTAAGTGCAACTTGACTGGTTTACAGAGGCATACAACTGCAAGGGGGTAATTTATTTAGAAACTACTTTATCATTATTGATTTTTAGTGACATTGTTTATCTGTGATGATTTCTCATTAGTGCGAGTTGTTGTTAGTGATAAATCAATAAATATAAAACATTATAATGATAATATTTGGTGGGGGGGGGGTAGCTTGCCTATAGGGCGCAAAATGTATCAGGTCTGGCATTGGTGTACTGTGAGTACTTTTATATATGCATGCATTTACATGTCAGGCTGTTTTTCAGATTCTTTTCTGCATAGATGTTGTTTTCTTTGACAAGCTGCACTGGGGTTGCAGTTCTGGAACACAGGTCTTGCTTTTTTAGGCGAACTGTCACAGAGTTCTCTTGACTGGGGAGGAAGAATACATGAGACTTTTAAGTGCCAATACTAAGTTTATGTTGCCTTGCTGACTCAGACACTCTGACAAAACATGTTACAGCAACCACTCTCCCCCTTAAAAGTACTTTTCTTCATCTCTATGGCCTGTCTGCTTTTGTGCTGTACTATGTTACAATGCACCAACAACAACGATGATGTTGTAGAGAAAGTGAGCTGTGTGATCAACTTTAGCTGTTCAACTTGGCACCTTTCAGATACAGTGGTGACAGTGAGGGAACATTGAGTGTATGTCATTTGAAGTTTTACTTTCTAAGACTGGAGATAATTTGGTGCATCTCTTGAACTCTGTCAGAAAGTAGGTAAGTTTATACCCAATATGCATATTCCTAAATGTTTAGGTAAAGAAAATGGACGCAATGAACTGAAAGACAAACAGAAGGTGAGACAATTGGATATATATTTAGTAGTTTTTGGTTTGCCAGCTGCTTCCTTTGGATTGATTTCTCTCCTAACTCATAAGCAACAGTCACCATACTGTGAGCTACTGCAATTGAACAAATTCCTTACATTGACAGTTTCCTTTTTGATGGGTTTTCTTGCAGTAAATATATGCGGCTGTGGAAATGGCAGTGGTAATTCTGAAAAAAGTTGCCTCTGAGAGATGGGTTGTTTGGGCTTTGTGGAGCATGTAGAACAGCGAGTATAAAGAATTAATTACCTAAGAGCTGCAAGGAAAAGGGATAAAGTAAAAACACTGCAATATGGAAAAAGACTGATGGAGAGTGCCAGAGTTACAAGATGAGAAAAACCTGAAAATATAACTGTCCCAGAATCATCCTTTATTTTTACTGTAGATGCAGATGGTGAACACAAAAAAAAAAATGTTTTGCAAGACAAAGGGAAGTGTTGATTAAATTCCATGGTGACTGGATGTGCAGATCGTTTTTTTTTTTCTTTTCTTTTTTCCTTTGGCCTGTTGATTAGAAGTGTCTGGTAAAAAGTATCTAAATGGCTGAAATAACATTTGTGTACGTTATCTAACACACCTTAATTTACATATATTAGATCTAACTGCAGCTCCTGGTAAAAAGCAGTTTCTAAGCTTAAATTGCAGACAATATCTGAATGACTATGTAACTTTGAGAACATAAAGCAATCCCCTAAATGAAAGGCAAGTCACTCTGCTGCATTTGTTGGAACTGCAGGAACACTCAATTAACTCACAATTGTACAGTGGTGTTACAGATTGGAGGTTTTTCCCTCACAAAAGATCTCTGGCCGAGCACTGACACAGGCTTGCAAAGAGCAGTTAAACCTGATAACAGACACGCTTAAAAGCCTGTTATCAAGTTTCTTTGGCAAATTAATTTGCACCAGTTAGCCACAGGTACGTGACATTTGTCTTTTTCACTGGTGAAAGCAATGGTCTGTTCCTGAATGTTTTGCACACAGCTCTTTGTAAATGATAGGGCTGGATCTGAATGTTTGAATATTCAAAAAGTCGTTCGTTTTTTTCAATTTTGAGATTCAGATATTTGTGTTTCTTTTTTGATAAATGAAAATAGAGATTTTATAAAATATAGATCTTATAAATATACTGTACATCTAAAGTCATAAACTTATTGGAGCTAGTTAATGTATCCTCATACAACGACTCATATATTGTTCTATGAATTAGAACCCCACAGATAATGTTACGTACTTAAAGTAAAGTTACCTACTTAGCGTAAAGTTGGGCAGGTTAATTTGGGGAGGAAAAACCATGGTAGGGAGTCTTTAGGTTTAAGCAAGTAAAGTTACTGTGATTAGCTTTAGAAAAAGAAACATGGTGATGACAAACCTTAAAAAAACTCAAAGTTCTTTTAAAGTTCACAAGGTTCCAAACACCAGTTTCCTGGGGACAGTCCTGGAGGAAAGTCCTGTGATTTGTGACCCATCCACCACCCCAACCTGCGTCCTTACAGGGACTGCTTCCCTCAGTGGCGCATTGGTCACGTGATCGCAGCCTTCATACATGAATTACTGGCTCATGATTAAGTTGGATATTGATGGAATTTGGTGCATTACTTTTCATTGGTGAACATACGAGTGGTGCATGGGAACAGCCTGAGGTAGTTTCTTCACTTCTGTTTCACAGCTCTTTGTCAGGCATTGTCTGAAAATCGCAGCCTGTTGTTATGAGTAATTTCTGAGGTTCATGATTAATCCATGATAAGAAAAATTGTCAGACGCTGTTATGATGTCACAAAACGAGCCTAGATATAGGACCAGGTTCAACCAAATGCCGGTTCAAACCCTGGGTGGGGGGTTCTGTGCGGAATTTGCATGTTCTCCCCGTGTCAGCATAGGTTTTCTCTAGGGTCTCCAGCTTCCTCCCACAGTCCAAAAACATGCAGGTTAGGTTGATTGGTGTCTCTAAATTGTCCATAGGTGTGAATCTGAGCATGAGTGGTTATTTGTGTCTAGGGGCTCTAGTTTCCCAGTGCAGCACAGGTGGCGCAGGGTGGCGAACCCCGCGTAGAGCTAGTTTCGAGCAGCGCAACCCGAGGCGCGCTCTGTTTGGTAGTTTGGCAGACCGAGGTGCGCTGAGATGGGTGTGGCGGCGCAGCAGGGGGAGGTGTCGACAGATCCAGCTTGGCACAGTGACAGTTTCGTGCCAAAAGGCTTCGCCGAAGGTGCGCTAAAAGCTCAACATTTGAAACCAGGTCTACTGTCAGCGCAGGGGGAGTGCAGCCGGTGTAAGCCAAAGTTTGGCTGACCGGCGGACAGTGCACACAAGTCACCGAAACCTCACAGGCAGGTTTCCAGAATATCAGGCACATTAACAATGCAATAAATACCCTAAAACCACTATTCAATGCAACTATCTGCAATCAGCACATAAATGTATCTGTCCCGTCTATCGACTGTCCCGTCACATCTGATGTCAGATCAAAGGGGATTGGCAACACTGATTTACAATTGTGGTGACCTCCTCCCAGGCTACCTTTGCATCATCATATATATATATTCGGACACTGCGAGCTTGGACCTCCCGGACCAAAACATAAGTTTCCTCCTGGGAGAAGTTTGGCTGTCTGACGCTGCTGCTCTCTTCTGCCATGGCGAATTGAGTAAACTCTCATTACACCTTAGCGCGGCGCATTTAAAGGCGAGGAGAGGGGCTCATTTGATTGGTGTGATGTGTGTAAAACCCACTCCATGCCTTCTCTCCTCCCTCTTTCCGACTTGCGCAGGTAGGAGGGACGGAGGTGGGAAAGAGGAGTAGCTGCGCCAGGGCGCACGGTGTCCCAAACTTACAAAATCCGCCTGGCCACACCCAGTTGGCGAAGCGCAGGTGCGCTGCGCCCCTGCCGCGCCCAGTCTGCAAAACTAGAGCCCTAGGTGTTAGCCCTATGATGGTATGGCGACCGGTCCACGGTGTACCCTGCCTCTCGCCCAATGTCAGGTGGGATACTCTCCAGCCCCCCCTTTGACCCCCAACAGGATAAGCGGTTACAGAAAATGAATGAATGTATGAACAGTCAACAATACTGTAGAATAACAATTCTTGAAATGAATGCCTTTAACTAAACTGAAAGACATGTTTTGGTGTGCTATACCGACCATCTCAGCTGAAAATGGAGAAATGTTGAGCGTTGAGCTGAAGCTCTGGACCCAGAAAATGTATTCGGTACAGACCGAACAATTTGCATCATATAGCTTAGCAAATCAGTGCATTTTGCTCACTGTCAATGTCAAAACTCAGAGTCACTCACTGGTGTGCCCAAATAATTTAGTTCACTTCCACAGAATTTTCCCTTGCATGTGCAGTGGATTGCAGACACAACTTACATAATGGAGCTTAAAAAAAAAAGAAACATTTGCAATATCTAGAACTCAATAAGTATGACTGCACAGGGTTCCATTAGCTATTATTATTGTGTTTGCTGCCAGTATACTAATGTGGAAACTGGCTTTATTCACGATTGATTTTGCGGGTCGGTTTTCAGATGGTTCTGTACTTTATGTTGTGAAACACTGAGACCTTGTGCAACCCTTTCAATAAAATGTCTGCTGTGTCTCAACTGCAGTCCTCAGTCTGTATACGGCTGGAGCATCACCTGCCCCACACCCAAATAGAACGATTCTGTCAGCTTCTGACCTTGACAGAAACATCTTTGATGTCAGCCACTGCCCTCTAGCCAGACATTGTGTGTGAGGATTTGTCAGTCGGGATGTTAAGCTGCGTCCCAGTGGAAACTGTGTTTGTGTCTGTGTGCGGGGGGCGTGTGGCGAGGTGACACAGTCGCTAAGGCTCTATAAACCACAAGCATTTGAGCCTCGGTATAAACACGTGCAACTGTAAAAGAGCATTCATGCACATTTATAGACAGAGACGCTCTGAAATGGGCCGTTGACTTTTGTTTCTTTAAAGGTGAAATTGAAAAGCTGTTGTGATGGGGCGCTAAAGGTTTTTTAAAATCCTCTTTGCCCTTGCCTTTCTACCACTATGTTGACCAGCGTTGGTATCAAGTTCTTTATGAGTAACCATAATGTAGAGCCAGAGCAGATTGCACTGTCTGCTTATCTGCCTCTCGGCTGCATATTTCTGCATGTTCTTCGTTTGCATGTTATCAGTGATAAAACAGGCCAGAAGCAACAGAACTTTGTTATGGTGCCCACAAACTTCTACATTAATATTAACACCAACATTCTTATACAACCCTGTATGTTCACTACAGATGTACAATTACACACACACTGACACAGACACACACACACAGACCAAAATAAAGCTATGTGCATGTGCTGTAAGAGTGCACATACAGGAATTCGGGTGAATATGACCTTTCTGGCTTTCCGAACAATCATGCAGCATAAATACAAGCATGAACATGGAGGTCTAATTGGACACACATACACATAGGCAATTTACAGACACACTTGTATGTATCACACGTATTTTGTCAACAGCATTGGCATCCATCCACCTTCCACTTTTGACCACAGCTTTTCCCTCTTGAAACATGTGAGAGAAAATGATTGGAGTCTCTGTGAGCTCCATGTCTCCAGGGAACGCGCACAGAGATACTGACCTTCAGGGTCAACATGCAATTAAACCTCAGAGGGGCTCTCCAGTCTTACAAGGATGCTAGACATAGAAGGAGGCAGAGCCAGAAAGACAAGAGTGTTAACCCTAATCTGAACTGAACTGCATGCTGGTTAACCTGCTGCTGTAGAGTAGTGCTTCATGTGACCACTGGCCAGTTTCTCACTGCCGCAGTGAATCACAGTTGCAGGTACCGCTGGTACTCTGGTGTCTCGGGTTTTCTATCAGAGCAACACTAGGGAGACACAACGGGTGTGTCACGAAAGCCAGCTTCAAAGATGACTGTTGACCTGAAATACCACAGCTACTAAACTGAAGACTAAATATAAATATGAAGGAGACATATTATATAATTCCTTATTTTCTGTACTGTATTTAATGTTAAAATTTCATGAGTTCATATTAAATGTGGTCACCATTCTGAATACGGTGTTTTTTCTCTTTCCAAAACAAGCAGACATCAGTTTATGACATATTTCTTTATATGATCATCTGCTCCAGTGTAGCCTACACTGCTACATATAGCTACATGTCAACATTTTGGATCCTATTCCTGCTAAAACATTTATGGATGTGTTTAGCAATCTTAAAGGTGATTATTTTTTTGTTACTTTACAAAGTGCCCATATACTCCATTGCAGTCATTTGTTTGCTACAGATACACAGCTACATTTAGCTACATGCTAACATCAGGGAAACATGTAATCTTGATTGTCAAGGTTGTTACTTTCTCCCCGGTTTCAGATTATATTTCTGATGGAAGATGTCCAGTTGTGTTGAGAAACTATTGTTAGTGATTTTTCACTTTAGAAGGTGCAATTATACTCTGTTACAGTTTTTCCCTGGCTTCCCCAAAGTACAATGCTACATGTAGCTTCATGCTAATGTCAGATAAACATGTAATTTTGGCTTCTGATGTTGTTAATTTCTCCCCAGTTTCAGATCATATTCCTGCTAAAACATGTCTGGTTGTGAATATTTTGGTTTAGTAGCTTTTATTGATGTTTTCTTAAGGCACAAAGTGAACTATACTCTATTGCAATCATTCTCCTGGCTGCAATGACAGTGCTGCTGCCAAAACACTGAAGATCCGGAAACGCTGACTAATCGGAGCAGACTGGGCTTTTTCAGGAGGGGGAATTAAAGTGACAGATAGTCTCAGGGTGTCTCAGACTGAGGGTTGAATACAGGTGTTCCAGTATCGATAATATGTGGCAAAATAATTGGGGGTTTTTAGATTAAATAATTTAAACAGACCCTAGCAGAAATCCAAAATACATCAACCTGAAAATGAGCATAATAGGCCCCCTTTAATATCAGGGCATTGTCTCGTAATTGTTTATTTTTCTGTAAAAACATAGATGGGTTTATCTGCTATAATGGAACAATGCTAATGTGAGAGCATACAGCTATTCATTCCCTATTCTTTCCATCTCCAGTTTATCAGACATCTCTGTCATATGTCAGGTGGCTTTACAGTATGTATGCAGCCAGACAGGCCTTGATTTTTTTTTTTTTAGAGCTGTGATAATTTGAGCAATACATTGCTCTGAAAGGCCATGGATGATTTGAATAGAAATTAGGGACTTGAGTTATCATTGTCTAAAATCTTTTCATAAAGACCGACTGTAGTCTGACACATCGGCTTGACGTTCTTTGGTGTAAATTTGCAAAAGAGAAGATTTTTTTTTGAAGTTTCTTGTGATTTATTGAGTTGAGGGGGCACTTTTTGCAATTCTCTTGCCTTCGAAACTGCTGCTAATACAGTGAGTGCCAGGGGAGAGAAAAAAAAATACAATTAGGGATGGATGAAAAGGAAAACCTCTACCTCATTTTTAACACAGCGTTATCAATTTGCAGTCTTCTCTATTTCAGCTAATTTGAATGTCAGGACGAGGAGGGGTAAGAGGAAGGAGGGAGTAAGATAAGGAGGCTGGAAGGTCATTATTTCAAGGAGAATTAAGTGACATGAATGTTGTCATTCTTTTTCAACCAGCAGTTGGCCTCTACGTTTAAGCCAGCCGTGCTTTATTGCAGTGCCTTTAGCAGAGAGTTGGTTTTTGCACAAACCTTTGACATAAATCTCACCAGTTAACCCGGGCAATCAGTAGAAAACACAACAGGGGCCAGCTCCCTCACAGTCCTTGAGTGCCCTGCTGACATATCAGTAACATGATGACGGTGCATTGTTTGCACTGTCAAATGCCAAAGCCTTTTTCCCAAGGTCTTTTGATTAGTCTAATCAAGGCACTGTTGCGGTAATAGCCTTATTAACAGCTTATTGGCCCCGGTGAGTCCAACATAATATCATCATGAAAGGATTTCATCGAGGTAAACATGTTTTATGAAAATACTTCTTTATTTCAGGGTGAGCACAGAAAGAAAGAGGTAACTACCAAACACTAAAGCAATGTGTTTCTGATGTTGTTGCCCCTGAACTGAGATAGGTCATACTATAGATTCATCTGTGTGCTATTAGCGGGTCATGTCTGTAAAAGTTGCATTCATTGTGATGTTATTATTTATGTGCATGTTCTAAGACAACGAAAAATCACAATAAACTATCCCTGGGATCTCTGGGATCTTATTTCATTGATAGTATCCTCCTTCAGCTGTCACGCCCTGTGACTGACACTTGATGCCATGTGTTAAGTATAATAACACTCTGACACACACCCTACAATTTGAGAATATACTGTTTTATTAACTGAATTACAGTGTACTGAAACCACTCCATCTGTGTGTGAAGCTGTTCTATAGCGTAACACTTGGAATGTGAAAATGAGCTCCACCCTCCAGCCCTGTTTATGAATGATTGATAGCATTATTTATATACACTGTATACCAGACATTAATATTGAAATCTGCAGCAATAATCTGCCCTCTAGATTTGTGAGTAACACAGGACTACAGTAAAGTATTACTCATGCTGATAATAGTCAGTAATACAGTCATATTAATTACAATGATCTCCCATTCAGATTTAAAACAAGGAGTGAAATTCTGTTTAACTGTTGAGTTAGATTTCCATGTCAGCTTAAGGAAGTTAAGTATAATCACTGACATCGTTAGAGATAACTGGGACACTAGTCTAATGCACCGTGACTGGGGCGAAGCCTGTGAGAGTCTTATGCAACAGCTGATACAAATCCCTTTGTTTCTTTATGTTTAGCTGACAGCTTCGCGCAGCACCCTGCAAACTGTGACCTCACAGGTTTCACTGATATAAACATATCATAGGGTTACAGTATGTGCGTGGGGTGTTCAGAAGCAAAAGAAACGACTGTCAGTTGTATGTTTCAGTTGCTCTAAAAAGATACTGTAATGGGGTAAACATTCAAGTCTCTTTTATTCTTTTATTTTATAAATCAGATAAAAAGGCAAGTATTGCCTGTGTAGCCAGAGCTGTGTTGGAGTATATCTTATCCCTCTGTGCCATTGTTGTTCAAAACACATCACTGAGCCACACCCTTACACAGGCTGGCATGGTTTGTTATTACCATGAGCAAGGCCACTCGGGCTTTGACAGCAGCAGGGCTGTGTCATGAGATTGGACAAAATAAACCCATCGACCAAATGCATGGTATTCCACAGCTGAAAATAGTTACAGACAAATGCACTATCAATCCTGTCTAAGTAACATTTACTAAAAACTATGGTACCCAACTGTTTTGGGCACTTATTTAGCCATTTCTTGATAAATATTTTAAGCCATTTCTAAAGACTTTTATCCTGATATATAGGATATAGTGACAAGAAATTGCAGTACAGAAATACCAAATAAGGTTTGAGATTGTTGGCTTTGACATGTTGATTTTTGCCCTGTAAAATGCCCTGCTCATTATGCGTTGTGGTCACAATTTACAGGGAAAAAAAGATATGAGGATCAAAAATGTTTGTTTTGTTTTTTTTGTGTGTGTGTTATTTAATTTTAATTTCTATTAAATTTTGGTATTTAATTTTGGCCAATTAGGGCTGGACAATTTATTGATATCATATCAAAATTGTGATGTAAGACTAGATATCTAAGACAATATCTATTCTGATATCACAATTTTGATATGAAAATCGTCTTAGATGTTGTTTTTAGTAATATTGTTTGTTCCTGGTTTCCAAGGCTGCATTACAGTAAAATGATGTAATTTTCTGAACTTACCAGACTGCTTTAGCTGGTCTATTATTGACCTTTACCTTCTTAGTCATTATATCCACATTAATGATGATTATATATCAAAAATCTCATTGTGTAAATATTTTGTGAAAGCACCAAAAGTCAACCCTACAATATCATAGCAATATTGATATGGCGGTTTTTGGTAAAAAACAAAAAACAACAACAACAAAAAAAATGTGATATTTGATTTTCTCCTTATCGTCCAGCTTTACAGACAGTATATCATATCAGATTTCTTAAACTGTCAAATATCCATATCTGTTTTGGCCTCAAAAATGTTTATAAAAATGAAGAACACATCTCCACTTACTCCCACTGTTAAAAAAAAAAAAAAAAAAAAGCCAAAATATTGAGTTACAAATTAAAATCAAACTAATCAGAAAAAAAACAAAAACTTGAACACACATCAGCACAGTAAGGCCTAAAATGACAGAAACTATCATTATCAAGTCTTTAGTTTGGCTCATGTCCCATCTGCTAACATGGAGGGGGCGGGGTTTATGACCTATACTGCAGCCAGCCACCAGGGGGCGATCAAGATGGTTGGGCTTTACTAAAGGGGAGCTGTCATGTCTTCCATCTTTTAGTCTCGCTCACCAGACCTTTCTCAAGAAAAGAAAGGTCTGGCTGGGCCGACTCTCACTTTAAGATGGGAGAAAAAAACGCCCCGGCTGCTTGTATTTCTTTCAACCAATCACAATCGTTCTGGGCGGTGCCACAGCAACGGTGCGCTTGCAAAAATATTGCCGGGGGGAAACAGGTTTTGGTGTAACACGCCCACAAAAATATCGCCTACAGGACGCGAACCATGGCAGAAAAATGGCTACATCCCCGCAAGATCAAACACCGCAAAAGTTAGTAAAGGACGTGTTGAAAACTGCTACACAACCGGAGGTGGTAGGGCGGGACTTCAGCGGGTGGCTCGTTCCGCCCAATGAGAGGCTGATCTATGCAGCGAACTTCCGCCCACTCAGACTATCCATCTTTAGACAGTCTTTGGTCGGGCTGTAGTTGACTGTGTCGAAAAATAAAAAAAATACAGGAAAATACCACGTTAAATCTTAAAGGAGTTTTAGCTGCTCTCCTGTCTGACTTGGGTGTAGTGGCTGCCAGGGATGATGCTCATGCCAGAGGCCTGATATCTTAGAAAACTTTACATTGGAAATGCTGGACAGTTGAGGTTTCTGAAAATAAAACAAAATGTAGGTTTGAAGATGATCCTTCCTCTGGAAACAGGGAGCAAACGAATCTTTGAAATCATGTTGGACGAGTTTTGAGAGCTCTGAATAAGGAGACGAGGAAGCTAGCTTATTTTAAGATGTGGAGAAAAATCCCTATAATGCCTAGATGGTGTTGATAAGTGATGATGATCCAGTAATGATGATTAAGATGATCACAATGAAGACAATTATGAGGAGGAAAATGATGAGGATGAAGATTTTTCCCATTGCTCTGCAGGATTTTGTTCTTTGTATGCTCTGATGTTAAAAGCAAATATGGCTGTTGGTGCCATCTGGTACCTTATGGTATATTAGGGGATTAGTCACGCTGAACATAAACTGTCTCAGGGAATTTCCTTTGTCATTTCAACATTAACACTGCCTTCCAACAGCAAGTCTTAAGCTATTTTCCATCTGCATGCATTTCCTCTTCAGGAGCACTTTTCCAATTTCCGTTCATCCTCAACCTGGCAGTTGGAATGTCAGCAATTTTAATGCATAGGGTATTTCATAGGCTGATACCGATACTGCATCATCACATACACACACACACACAGCTAACATCTGCTATTGCTAATATTTCCTTTGTTTCTCACACTGAAAGAGCTGCTATAAAAAACTAATTTCTCCACACACCCTTGCTACTTAGAATTTCATGATTCATGGTACAGAAGAAGAGGAGAAATATCTCTCTGTGTATTTAGGATTATTGTTTTATGAATATCATCTCTTTCCTGGGATTTCAATTAAGGATGCAGATTCCATAGCGATTTGATTCAAAGTCAGTCAAGATTTAATGGATTCCTTTTATTAGCTTCCGACAAATTGCCTTTTTAGAGGGAAGAGCGTTTGCATTATTCATTTGTGAAAGAGCAAGCATTTATGAGTTCATTTAGTTTAGTTGGAGATGAGCTTAGCGACCAACAGTGGGACTTGGAATGACTCATCACAGAGGAGGATGAGACACTCCGTGTGAGATGAGTCTCATCTGACCCCTGACCTGTCGTCTCGCTGTCTTGGCTGTGTAGGTGATCCAGCGCAGGGAGGACGGCTCAGTCAACTTCTTCCGAACATGGGAGTCATATCGGGAGGGATTTGGCAAGATCACCGGTGAACACTGGCTCGGTAAGTGGCTCAGGTGTGTGACTGTGTGTGTATGTGTGTTTGGCAATGTATGACTCATGCATATGTGGATTGTGGCCTGCTATGCCATGCCAGGCCAAATCCTGGAAAGCACATTTTTACTCAGTGTTGTCAGCTCCGGTCCAGTAGCTGTGGTGTTATCTCGATTACGAGACTCCATAAAACTATCACCATATCAACAACACAATGACAGCCACTATGAGACGAAGTACAGCACTCGAACTCAAAGCAGAAAGAAGAAAGAAACTCAGGCACAGCTAGTCGCGAAGCAAGATAAAGAGACACAGACAGCGAGAGATTAGTCGACTTTGGCCCTTCGTATCATCAAGAGTTCAGTCTTAAAAACCACTTTAGTGACAAAGACTGTTGCATCGTTTAAAAAAAATGGGCATAAAGCACTTCATGAGAGGTGTCTGTTCATCACCACAATATCACAACACAAGCCAAAAGACCAGCAATTCAATTACAATATTTTTATTTTCACTTGACAAACACAACAACAGTATAATTTCATTGTTTTTTTAACCTTTCAGCTTTTCAACGCTCGCCTTCTGCTTGTAATTTGTATTTTTCAGAGTGTGCTTGTCCAAGTCCTTTTATTTCTTGCTGGCAGCGTGACACATTAGCCCATGCCTCCCCTCAAATTTGACAGGGAAAAGAATGCCAGCAAAGAACGAATTCAACTGTGAAATTATCAACTTTTCCATAGCCAAGTTCTCCCTCGTCTTCACACCACTTCTCATTAAACGTACCAAAATGTTTCTTCTTGGTGGGATACTCTTCAGCTCCATCGTGGCCATTCTTGTGGCTCAGAGTTAGCTGCCTAGACTTTTGTTTACATTCATTCTCCAGCATGTTAAAAATAAAACCTCATGGAGGTCTGATGGGGCGTAGAAATAGTTATTTCCATCACAGGGTGGCCTTTGTAGCTTCTTTTTAATTGGCCTGGCATTTCTTCAGGTGGCAGGAGAGCACGAGACAGAGCTAGACGCAAGATTCTCACATCAGGTGTTAGGTATGAAAATTGACAACCACAAAAGCTCCTATGAAACTGAACACATGACATGACTTAAGTAGAAACAACTGCAGCTGAGGGAGTGCAACTCTGTGGCAGCATCTTATCACATAATCATCATCTCTCTGGGTGTCTAATCGCTACATAATCTCAACCACCATGCCTCAATGCTATTTTTTGTTATTCTATATTAAACATTCAGTTCTAATGTCACCATAGTTACCTACAGTCTGCATGTAGAGATAAAACGTGTTGTCCCATAAACATGCAACCAAAAACAAAAAGAATGAGGATCCCGCAAAGAGGCTTTTCATATAGATGAGAGACCCTCGTTCTTAAGAGGAACAGTGTGTAAGATTTAGTGGCGTCTAGCTGTGAGGATTGCAGATTGCAACCAGCTGAAACTTGTACTGCTTACTTCTGCGTAGAAATGACACCTTACCTACAGCCTAGGCTCTGCGTCCACGTAGTGAGGCAGACTTCCTGTCTGTTTTTTAAGCTGAAACCATTACCTTCAGTGGAACCAAAGCTTTTATTTATTTTAATCCCACAGATGAGAAACAATAAATTGTGAAGACAATAAAGCCTCCACAAAAATAGGATTTTAAGTCGTGTTTGATTTATCTTTCGGGGATTTATACTTTGGGGGTTATTCTGGCTTCATATGAGCAGAGGGAATCTCCGCTCATCGCTAGGCTAATTTATACAATGTAAAATGCCATAGGCTTGTGCTAATAACGTTAGTATGTTACATTTGTTTGGAAAACTTGTTTAGTATAAGACAGTTGTTTTGTTGGTGAACCTTGTGAGCTGTAATGGAGCCGAATTTTGTAAGGTTAACTTTGTAAAATGTTGCTGTTGTCCCTGGCTTCATATGAGAAGAGAACAAGTCTGCTAGCCGCTAGGCTAATTTATACACTGTAAAATGCCATAGGCTTTTGCAGGTAACAAAAAACACAGTGATTCTTATTTTCAGGTTATTATAAACTAAAGAAAACGTACTTATTATATGATATTCTAGTTCTGCCAGTATATCCCCCCCACACACTGAACCTTTAAATACTGTTTTTGAGAGCATGACCTTGGGCGGGCTTGTACTTGGATGCAGCTTTTTCGAACCATTAGCCACCATTCAAGGACTCACTTTTTTAGTCCTGATCCTGGAACCTTCAGGGCTTTACTGTTCTTCCACTTACCTCATGTCCTACATACTGTGACTCCACTGTGATTCATGCCTAACTGAAACAGTGAGATTGTGATGGTGACAACAGTCTGAAGCTGGCCAGATGCCCACCAGTGATGATTCATCCCATCAAACAAAGTCGATGTGAAAACAACTGTGCTTGTACACTTCATATAACCTGTCATTAAATAAGAAAGTTCATTTCCCAATCAGCATTCATGGGCAAAATATTTGGATAGTAAGCTGTTTCATATTCTTGTGAGTGCATCACTGATCACCATATCTCTGGTCTGCTTGCACAATAACACCAATCCCAAAAGCGCTAAGCATTTGCAGAAATGTTGTTTCCTGAGGAAATTTGGATTGAGCAGCAGTGTTAATGAGCTATCACCATGGTTCGTCTGTGTGTGTGTCTTTAAAACCTCTCATTACAGTGTGTACGAGATCAGACTGGTGGAGTAAGTGGAGCTTGAAGAAGTCTATTTCTGTAAAAACACACACTTGGTCATGGTCAAGGTTATGGACGTGCCATACCACAGCTGAGATACTCTCCCATCAGCACTCAAAATTAAAGTACACTTTTACACACCACACTTCAGGGGCAATACTTTGGACATTCAGGTTTCTTGAAGTGTTGCTGTATGAGGTACTAATCCATAGTCAGTGAGTGTGTTTACATGGACAGTTTAATTTCCTTTTCATTCGGAATGAAAGTTCATTCCTATTAAAAGTGATCTTGTAAACACCTTATTCAGAATGAAAATGGCCAATGCGACTGAAAATTCAATCCGATGTAAGGGGCTGGAATATTCAGTTTCTAATTCCGAATGAAAGAATTTCTCGCACTTACACTCATCCCTCTTTGAGTTCATTCCGGTCTTTCTGCGCATGCTCGTTTCCTTGCCCTTCTGGCGCGATGATGTATATAGCACGCATAGCAACGGGCTGACTCGTTGCACTAACCGGTTTCCATTCCGAATGATTTCATTCAGATTTATTTAATTCCGAATGAGAAGCCATCATGTAACCGCACCCACTGTCTTTCCTAGAGTAGATGTTAGCATGCTCCAAGTTTGGAGAAGCAAGCATGAGTACCACTATGGAAGCTAAGCAATGTACTGTCATGGATCGGGGCCAGCAGCAAAACATTTTAGCCATCTAAAAAAATCAATATCAGTTTGAGTGTACGCTATATCTAGAATATTTTCACCACTTTACCTTGCCGTCAGCCCTTCATGATGGAGAACTTAATTGACAGTGAAACTTATCAATGCTCTATTTGAAGGACACAGGAGCTGCTGGTCTACCGCTGCCTCAATCAGTTAGATCTAAGGGTTATTGTTTGACTTTAGTGTTTTAAAGAGTTAGCCTGGATTGAGCAAAGTCACACAATAACACAACCAGCTTCAGTTCCTTGTTGGACAGGGCTGTCTGGGCCCAAGGTAAAGTGGTGAAAATATTCTAAATATAGTGTACACTTACACAGATATTGATTTTTTTAGGTGGGCCTTTTTCTAGGTGGCTAAAATACATTTTACTGCTGGCCCCCATCCACAGCAGTGCACTTTTTAGCTCCCGTGCTGGCACTCCTGCCTGCTTCTCCAAACTCGGAGCTTGCTAACTGCTATCCACTGTAGGTAATACACTAAATATAGCTAAGCACCACATACAAGTGCAACCCCACTTCAAAATATCTGTTTAATAAGTAGCTGTGGTGAGCTCAGTTTGCATTCTAAATACAGACACGTCACCAAAGGTGGAGATCAGGGTGCAATGGCCATGCTTTTGTTATTTCAGTCAGACAACTCACATTTAAATGTTTATTTCAACAGCAGAACATAGATAGAGTTTGGCGTCTAGACTCTAGCCTCATTACTCCCCACAGATATGTTTACGTGAGATATTGGGGAGTGATGATTAAATATTTCACCCCCTTAGCTGGAGCCTGCAGGTGGATGCTGGGGTGGAGGTGGGGCTGAAAGAGCGAGCAGCAGTACCGATACAGAGCAGCAGCAGCACTGACAAGGCAAAGAGACAAATGGGAAAATGTTGCAGCTTAAATAGACCGCCAAATTGGGAGGGTATGTTTTGTAGTTGACATATGGGGAGTGACGTATGATGTGTGTGTATGAATCAGTGTAGCTTGTGTTGACTGCCTGAACTAGCTCGCAGGTGTTGCTCCATTTAAGTCTAAATGTACTGCTGTAATTTTACTGGCAAAAAATATATGTAAAATTAAATATATGACATGAAATGAAAATATTGAGAGTAGTTGTACTGTATTCCATCAGCACTTTCATTGATCAACACTTAAAAAAAGAAGTTCCCTCTGGTTACTGGATGGCACATGGTAGATGGTCTATTTGATTTGGTGTCTCATCTCTGTTTATTACTTTTATTACAAATAAATCATGAAAATGTTTCATTCAACTGGATTGTAGATGCAGAAATTGGTCAGGTTAAGGGTAGGAATGAAAGAGTAAGACAGTCAGAGGCAGAGTAAGGCGAAGTAGGGTGGGTCATGCCTTCACTACCTAGATTTGCCTACAGGAAAGTAAAGTAACAGCTGTAAATTTAACACAACAAAAAGTGGTACAGATGCATTTATTGCTTCTATGTAGCTACTGTTTTATGAGTTTGTTATTAAAATTCTACTGGTATTTTACACAAATGACATAATTAATATATCAGAATGTCAACATTAAGCTATTCTGGGCCCTTGTCCATCAGACATGAGCATTGGTAATTAATAATTCACAATATGTAAATAGGTTGGACTGCAGGTCCAGAACAACACATCTGAAACATTTGGGACAGCCGCTGTGTAATTGTATAACATTAGGTGGACCTGCATGGTTTCGGGTTCCTCACCACCTTCACCACTCTGTGTCCTTATGCTTGTATATACTGTAGCATTTGCAGAGTTTATGTGAATTAATGGAGATCTAGGTCTCTTTGCTGACCCGAGGCCATTACAGAGTGCAGCCCCTTAATAAAAAACGTGGTTAGAGTGCCAGCTAGATCTCCCTATGGTACGCCGAAGGAGCATGGTGAGAATATGGAAAGCTCAGGATTTAGCAGGCTGAATTTCAATGAGCCGGCAGGCTACTTTGAACCTTTCAGAGTACCCTTGCTCATTCAGGGTGTGCTGTTGTCTCGTCACCCCCATCATCGATTACCCTCAGGGCAAAAATGAAAAATGGATCCATGCTTGCCTGCAGCCTATAGAAGGAAATTCATTGCAGTTACCTCCGTCGGACAAAGATTGCTCACTAATGCCAACCTCCATCTCTGAAGATCTGTACATTTCTTATTATCCTAATATGCAGCTAGTTTCTGATTTCATTTTGGAACATTGCTACATGTATTGAACTTCTAATAGTGTGACAGTAGTGACATTAACAGTCCCCTGAAGAAGTGTTTACGAACGATGATGAAATGAAGAATAAGAGAGCCAGTCACAGTTAACACATCATTCATGCTGTGGCTGTCTTTGAAAGTAACCACCTTCACTGCATTTAATAACTCCTGAGAGATGTGTGTGCAGGATAACACAATCACACTTGTGAGAAAATTCTAGCACATTCGGTAGCTACCACATGCATGAGGCAAATGATCTGAACTCAATTTAGCACCACTTGTTCTGAGTAAATTAAACAGGGTATTTTTTCATTGGACAGTTTCGCAACTTAGGTGTCAGTTAGTTATGTCAGTTCTAGTTGCGGAGTAATTGCAATAATCTTTTCCACTTTATAAAGGCTCTATTTTGACATATTTCCATGAAAAAAAAAACGCCCACAGTAGTGTGTTAGTTTGATTTAAGGCAGTCTTAAGTAATCGTTTAACGATATCGGTAATGATCTGGTCTGCAACTTCAGTTTTTGTTTACATGCAGTAGGCTGCTTGCTTTGACGTAAAGCAAGAGTCTTTGATTTGAGGCCTATTTTTCACTTTTCTTTTAACTAAAGGACATCATGTGTCACACATCTGCTGTTATTTGTTTACAGTGTTTGTCATGCAAGCAGACAGTAAAAAGAATTTTGGTCCTATGGCTCAGATATAATTTCTGCATGCTGTGTGTAACTGTAAAAACTAACATATTGCTGAATAATCTCTCCCAAAGGAGCATAAAACTGGGTCAAGGCAATTCCATTGTTGCCGTCAAATCTATCAGACACCTGGTCTCCAAGGCTGATGTCAACTTGTCTACCTGTAATGTAGGTCCTGAAACAGTTTAATGCTGTCCCAAAGAGACTAACCTAGTTTTCCAGATGGCCTATTACAATAACATACCTTGGTCTGTGTAAGTGTTGAAAGCAGCACTTAAATCCAGCAGAGAAAGGAAAGACAAATTGTCTATTGTCATATTTGTGCCCCCTCTCCTGGCTCTGCGTCCGTAAACTGCAGCTATAATTTATACTTGTGTAAACAAAATATTATAACAAAAAGTCAAAGCTGTCACTTTAGCTAGTGTGTATTGTAGAATTATAGAATATCAGTCTAAAGTTGCCACAACTAATTTTCTGTGACATTTTGCCTTTTCTCTTTGTGAAACCTATCATCATGGGATTGACATTCAAAAGAAATATTTCAAAAGTGTTCTGAAGCCTATTTGTCAGAAGGTTTAGTTCTTAGTTTAGTTGTCCTTTAAGCTCACACTGTCTGGTGTATAAAGGTAAAAAGCCCTGAATAAGCATGGCTAAAATCATATTTTATTTCAACACGTGACCACTTGATTTATTTAAAGTTCATCCCCATAATCCGAAATACACATTAGTCCTCTTACCTGTAGTGTTACTTATCAATCCAGATCGATTTGGTGTGAGTTGCCGAGGGTTGAAGATATCTGTCATATGATGTCTGCCTTCTCTACGATATAATGGAACTAGATAGCACTCGGCTTGTGGTGCTCAAGTTTTCAAGTGCCAAGTATACATTTGAAAAACTCAACAGCAATGTCTCTTTTCAGAAATCATGACCCAGTTACTCAAGACAATCCACAGACCTTGTTGTGAGCAGTTTCATAGGAACTATTTTCTTTCTACTGAAACACACCTACCAACCGAATCACTGCGCGGGCTATTCTCATGCTCTGTTTGTATATTATCTTATACCAATTTTAAGTGAACCTTGACTGATTTTAAGGTACGTCCTCACCATGTTTATTTTCCTAAACCTAACCACAGTAACTTTACTTGCCTAAACCTAACCTTTGCAACTAATGTTAATTTACTTAAGGGTGTAACATCATTCATGGGGTGGTAATTTGTAGAATATCATTCCAATCAGGAGACTCATTTTTTATAGTAAAAAGAATATTTATTAACATGAGTCTTCGGAGATTAGACCCCATAGAGATGGTATGATTTAAAGATGGTGATGAATCCATAGTCGAATAGGGAACCCCCCTGGGGTCTAGATGCTGGTGGTGGTAGAGGTTGTGAAGATGACTTGAGAGGAAGATGGAGAAGTGCCGATGATCTGGATGAGTAGAGAAATGAGCCTTTGTTGAGCTTGTCCTGGACTCTTGATACGATGACTGGAGGTGAATGAGGTGAAGGAGGGTACGGCAATTCTGCCTGACATGACAGCTGACAGCAGCAGAGGAGAGAGCAGATTTAACATTTTGCAATAGCATCCTGATTTGCTGATAGAGATCTTGTTTGATTGGATAACTAGAGGAGTGAGCACCCATAGTCAGCGGATGACCACTACTGAGCTGCAATATTAGCTAACTCAGTGGTGCTAGGGGAGCTAGCTGTGGGTAGTAATTTGGTTAGGGGGGGGCATGGCTTGGTAGAAAGAAAACAATTCCTACATGAAACAGCTCACAACAAGGTCTGTGGATTATCTGAGTGACTGAGTCATGATTTCTGTATGTCATTTTTTTGATTGTTTGAGCACCACAAGCCGAGTGCCATCTAGTTCCATTATATTTGAGAGAAGGCAGACATCTTTACAGCAGATATCACCAACACTCGGCAACTCACACCAAAACAATCTCGACTAATGAATCACACTCCAGATAGAAGGACTAAAATGTATCATTGATTATGGAGATGGACTGTACCTTTAAAAAAAATCAGCTGGACACATGCAAAACACCAAAAGACTGATAGATAGCACCGCAGGTAAGAGGAAAAATATGAATTTTGGATTTTGTGGTGAACTGTCCCTTTAAAATGAATTTAAAAAAAGATTCGTTTTCAAATCAGTATTATCTTATTATATTTATGCTGAATCACAGATTTGTTTTTGTTCACCTTTTCCATTTAACGAAAAATGGGAACACTTAACATTCTTCAGCAGTACACAATTTTATTAATCACTGGAGCATTAACGGCTTAATCAATATCTCTAGATTGAATTCTTGTTTTCTGGTCGCTCCAAGTAAGAGGAATTAATATGAATCCCTTTGTCATACCAATTGCTAGATTAGACTCCCGTAATCTGTTTATTTATATTTACAATAGGGAAAAAACCCCATCCTCCTCTTTCATTCAGCTATTTTAATTCTTTTTCATCCTGCAGTCATTTTGCTATGATTTTTTTCTGCAATCAATACACAAGTACAAGAATTATGTGAATAGTCCAACAAAGAAAACCTCAAACTTAGAGGTAAAATCAAGCATTTGGACTGTTAAACCCTTATTGGCATTTTGACATTATTTTATCTCACACACAGAGTTTAATGGGTGTTCTACTTTGAGGAGCAGCAGTCCTCTAAAGCAACAGGGAAAACATGGTAGTACTGCTAAAGCTGCACCAGTGGGGTTTTTACAGTCTGGTCACGAGTACACGCCTGATGACTCTTTGCTCTCTGGGCAATAAGATAGACAAACTGTTACAGCAAGCACTGCTCCCTCTCTGTTGCACTTTGAGTCACGTAAACCTGGCGAGGTGAATCCACCCAGGACATTGCATTATATCTGCCTGGTTTTCCACTCTGAAGACTGGACCTCGTATCAGAGCCGGTGAATCAGGGAAATTAGGGGAGGCAGAATCTGCTTTTATATCAGTGACGGTTGGTGTATTGATGTCACGGTGCTAAAGAAAATCTGTTGCCCTCACCTTCAAGCTCCTTTCATTAACGGTAAGCCGTTTTATTCACCACAGGAGTTTTCCTCCTTTATTCTGGCCAGTGTTTACGTCCGCCTCCAGCCTGTGTGAGCGAGGCGCTGCAATGCTTGGCTAACCAGATAACCAGTATGGAGTAAGAACACCCAGAGTCGGTTCTCATTATTCCGGGGGATTTTGAGCAAACCTCAGCCATGAACTTCACAAATACAGAAAGTATATTAAGCATCCCACTGGGAACAGAAACACAATGTCACACAGTATTAAAGGATGCGTACTGTTCTGGCCCCCATACAGCTTTTGGACCCTCTGATCGCTCATCTTCTCCCAACTCACAAAAACTAAAATCAAGAAAGCCTGTGGCAGACGTTGTGGGAAGATGGGCCAGTGATATGATTGAGCTACTGCAACACTGTGAGGTGTCAGTGCAGATGGACCGAACATGTGTTCCTACCAAGACTTGTTTAAAATACAGCAATAAAAACCATTTTATGGCCAAAGTCAGGCAGCTTCATCAGGCCAACGATGAGGTCCAAAGCAGTGGAAAAGACATTAGAGCAGACCAAAGAGGCAACACTGAAAAGCTACAACAAAAAACAAAAGCTCACATATGTTCCTGGCCTCAACTCACTCACTACACAACCTACAATTCCAATTGATTTCCCTCACCCATCTCTCCCGCTAGCCAACCTGCATGCTGCATCAGTGAAGAGGATGTCTTGCGACTCTTTCACAGACAAAAGACCAGGAAAGCCCCAGGCCCAGATGGCGTCTCACACTTCTGTCTGAGGGCCTGTGGTGACCAACTGGCTCCTGTCTTCACACAGATCTTAAGCAGATCACTCAACTTGTGTCCCTCCTGCTTCAGATGCTCCGTAACCGTACTGTTCCTCCATAAAGATTGCATGACGGGAACAATGACTACAGGCATGTTTTCTTCACATCTGTGATCACAAAAGTTCTTTGAAAATCCAGCTTTGGCCCACCTGAAGCACATCACAGGCCCCCTGCTGGATTCCCCACAGTTTGCCTACCGGGCAAACACGTCGGTTAATGAAGCAGTCATTATGGCACTGCACACTTTCCTGAAACATCTTTAATGGAGAGTTAACTACATGCAAGGATCCTTGTTCTTCTCGTAGAACTCCTCCACTGAAAACTAACTCACTTAACGCACATATAGGGAGCCACTTCTACCAGTGAGTCACCAACTTCCTGAAAGATAGGAAGCAACAGGAGAAGCCGGGGAGACTTGCATCCAGTTCTGGCATTATTCGTGGTTGTGTGTGTGCTCTCCTCACTGCTCTTTTCCCTCTACACAAATGAGTGTACCTCTGGGGAAACTACTCTTTTATCTGACACTCCACTTCTCACACCACCTCCCGTACCGCACAGCATAGCAAATGCCATGGAAGTTTTTTAGGCTTACACCAAGCTTTGTAAAACAGCCCAGCAGAGGGTGTTCTTCCTATGCCAGCTGAGAAAGTTGCAACAGGAGCTGTTACTTCAATTATACACACCTAGTTTGGGTGTCTGTTGGCTGTGTGTGCTTTGGTTTGGCCACAACACAGGAAAAGCACAGGCCACAACAGATGGCCCAAACTGATGAAAAGATCATTGGCACCAAAATGCCTGCCCTCCAGGACTTGTACACCGCCTGAGTCAGCAAACATGTTTTGCAAACCCCTTTAACCCTGGCCTGGAATTACTTAACTTAAACTGTCGCATACAATCCCATATATTCTGCTGAAAGTCTGTCTGCCCCATCCCGCAGGGAAAATAAGACAAGTGTAGCCCTCATGGATTGTTTTAATCTAAAAACAAAAATGCTAATACAGTTACTCAGCTGTTTAATAAGCCAGCTGTAGGAGATGTGAACTGAAAATAAGCCTAATTAAATTTCTTAAAAAAAAAAAAGAAAACAACAACAGCAAAAAAACAAAACAACTTCAGCCTGAGGCAGTGGGGACTAAAAGTAGATGAAAATGTTATGGATCGTGTCCTTGTTTCTTTGACAGCTTGTCATTTCCCATAGCAAGCGATGCAAACCAGATGCTGTAGTGTAAGACTTCAGAGTGCCAGTGTCAGCGTTATTGTTTCAGATCAGATTTGGCTTAAGCTCACTGATGTCTAAACAAAATGCATGAATCCAAATGCACAACAAGAGTGAGACAGAAGGAAGGAGTCGGTGAACAACAGAGAAACTGAACCAAAACTTAACTTTATTCAGACGCTGTCTTATTTTCATGTCTGGACTTTCATCCCGCGCTCATCCTGCAATAATGATGACTGTGGCTTGTGTTTCTGTTGCAGCCCCTTTAATTCAGATCACCGTGCACCCAAACAAGCAGGCGCAATTCCTATCCATGTGTTTTTACAGTAATGAACAGATAACTCAGCCACATGATGTCTCAAAACAATATCTGCTTAATAGCTGTGCGGTGCCATCTGCCCTGCACAGAACATCCAACTTGCTGTGCAGCTGTAAGCCATTGTTGTAAGCTTACCACTGCATACCATACACAACACAGTCATTTTATTGATTACAAGTTATTATTTATTTAGACCCCTTTTGCACTCATACTTCATTTGTCATTGAAGGTAAAGGGGAGGGCGCATGGCGTGTTACCTAGACGAGATGTCTGTAAAGCTGCAGACCTCTGTTCGAGACCAACAAACAACAAAACTGGTTGGGTTTTGGCAACCTATGAATATTTGCACCAACGTGGGTGATTTTTGGTGAGCTGTTGAGCTTTTTTATACCGGAGAGGGTGTTACCAAGACATCGCTGCATTTCGCTGGGATAATGAAATAAAAAGAGATTGCTTTTACCAAGACAATGCTGCGTTTCCTGCCAGGAGGCTACAAAAAGAGGTCGTTTTTTACTAAGACATCGCTGTGTTTCTTGCTTGGATAGGGAGATGGAAAGGGGTTGAGACATTGCAGAATAATGCAAAGAAAAACTGCTGGCATAGTGCTATGAATTGCTGTTGTTTTTTTACCAAGACATGGCTGTGGTTTCTGCAAGGAAATTTCGAAAAGAGATTGTTTTTTACGAAGACATCGCTGCATTTCCTGGTGGGATAGTGCAATGAAAAGCATTTTTTTTTTTTTTTTTTACCAAAACATTGCTTTGTTTCCTGCAAGGAAATTTCAAAAAGTGGTTGTTTTTTACTAACGTATTGCTCTGTTGCCTGTCAGGAAAGTGCAATGAAAAGTGTTTTTTATTTCTTACAGAGAAATTTAAACCCAAAACATGATCTTTTCCAAACAGTCACTAATGGTTGTGTCCCTAAACCTAACCACATGTTTTTGAAATGTAAAGTTTAAACATATCTGCTATATGTAAAAATGTACAAATGTGATGTAACCGTGTTTTCAAAAATTGTCAATGACAACATTTTTACTGGCAATAGGGTTAATTCATGTTGTACGTGTACATGTTGGCTGACTTTTGCTTTTCATACTGTACAATAGCTGTATGTGTTGGTCTGTGAGCATAACAGCATACTTGACCAATGTGTGTTTTTGGTCATTAGCATATGGAATCAAAAAAAGGAAAAACAAATGCCCAGTAGGCAAAACAACTGACATTATTTCTCCATTATTACATTTCAGCACCAACATACAATTTTTTTCCCTCAAGTATTTAGTAATTCTCTTTTTACTGAGGATGCTCAGAGCATGTCATATCATCATATTTTTGTGATGGTCCCCAGCAGTACGAGAGGGGGGAACAGTGTAATAAGACCCATGTGTCTTGACTGCTGTGCCTGGAAGTTGTCCTCTATCTGACGAGTGCCTCGCCGTGATCTAACGTTTCTCGGCTCACTGCCTCATTAAAGATACACTTACAGCTGCCACTGAGAGAGAAAAAGAAAAGCCAATCTTGTTTTCCTCCTCTACAGTCTTTTCTTCTGCCTGTCAGTAAAATTGCACAAAATTCTGCAGGAAATTGCAGTGTTAACCACTTTACATACTGCTCACCTTTAACGAGTGGGGCATACGCAAGTGCTATAATTGAGCTCTTAACCCGACCTGAGTATTGTAAACTCATGTGATTATAGGGAGATGAGCCACAAAGAATAAGACATGTTTTGTGTGTGTTTATGCAGAAGTGAGGGTGCAGATGGGAGCCAGGCGGGGGGATGACTATAATTTGGAAATGGGCGTTTGACGGGCTTGGCTCTCTGTGTCAGTCCTCAGCGAGAAAGGGGCCACTTCACAACGAAAGGGCAGCCTGAAGAGAACGAGGAGAAAAATCATTGTATAGACACAGTCAAAAAAATGTTAGCGCAAAGTGTTCAAAAAATATGTAACCACATCGTTTTTTGTAAGTAACTTCACTGATGCTCACTGAGTAACAATAATGGAAAAGACTATGAAACGCAGTGACAAACACTCCCACGCCCATCTGCACTCACACAAATACACATGGTAAACCAGTCAGTATACTGTGTAATTGCCAAAAAAATGTCTGTCTTTAATTCCCTTCATCTCTCTCCTATCCTTAGTATCTTTGTCTCTATTCTGTGTAGGGAATTTTACCCATGTTTCTCAGATCAGTGTGAAACAGCACAGAGTCTGTGGCAATTAACTTCCAGCCTGTAGAACTACTCAGAGCTTAGAGAAGCAGAGGAGCCACACACAGCAGGGGAGCCCATTCATCTTCAGCCTTGAGAGAACATACTGTCCGTACACACATACACTAGGCCACACGTACAATCGAACTGAAGGAGAAGATGAAACAAAAAATGCTTCAAGGTTCGGTGTGTAGGATTTACAGGAATATATTGGCAGAAATGTTATATCATATGTATGTTTTCTTTTGTAAATAACCACCTGGCATTGTTGCGCTATTGTTACATTAGAACATGTGGTTTATTTCTCCACAGGGAGCAGGTCCTCGTCTGCAGAGTCCACCATGTTGAACTGCCATGTTTCTACAGCAGCCCAGAATAGACAAACCAAACACTGGCTCTAGATAGGGTCATTTGCATTTTCACGTTGGCTACCGTAGTAGGGAACCCTTCTGCAATGAGCCAAACCGCATTGGAAAAACATTGATTTTTAATATGACACTGTTTTTACTGTTTTAAATCGCTGGGTCTGATTGTTTTGGAGAGGAAAAGACTTTTGCAGATAATTTGTCCTCCTTTAAAAACCTCCAGAATGTCTGGATCTTAAGTTATCCAAGAAAAATGGTGAGCACACATTAACAGGTGCTGGGCGAGCAGCCTGTCTGCAACGAGGCAAACAGCGTCGGAGAAACATTAGCTTGTAATGTGAAACTGCTTTATTCAGTGTTTTTACTAGTTTTAATCTGTTTGTTTTAGAGAAGAAGGACCTCTGCAGATAAATCAGCACATGGGAGAAGTTTCAGCTGGTTGCAATCATACGACAACCTCTGTAGCTAAAAAATGAAGCCAAAACAAAAGTAGTTCTTTGAATGGCCACTTAAGGCTGGCTTCTGAAGCCAGTCAATCCCTCTGTTACAATTCCCGATTTAGCCTGGTACAAAAAACAGTTTGGGTCTCTAAAGCTAATTTCCCTGTTAATGACAACTGTACGGGGGTGAATTTTTCATATAACATTTTATTAAAGCCTAAAGTTACGTATAATTAGGGGCGAGGCTGCTTTAGTGACACGCTGTGTTCAGATAGAGTCCTCAGCTTCTCAGGCAGATCCACCCCTCGCTCCTCTACAGTGCCAGCCTCTCACATCTCACCCAAATATGGTCACTTCTGGCTCCAAGAAACCAACATGGTGCTGGCCAAAATGCTGAACTCAATGCCGAAAACATGAGTCCACAAACCAGTGGGTGACGTCACGGTGGCTACATCCATTATTTTTACAGTATATGGTTGCAATCTGCAGTCCTCACCACTAGATGCCACTAAATCCCACACGCTGCTCCCTTTAAAGATGATATACTGTGTTCTATATAAATGTGATATGTAAACCTACTTTGTTGATTAATGTAACTCTGATGAATAATTAGTGTCCTGGCAGAAAAAGAAATGCAGGGCATTAAAGAGTGACAGCCAGTGTTATTGAACCTCAAGAATTGTCGGATAAAAAAAGATCATAATAATGCAGCAATTTAGTTGCCATTGTCAGAAGCTCTTTAAGCCACCGATGTCGAGGCAGCTGATCCTTGTTTGATTTGACCACACTGCATGGTGCACAACCACACTCTCTATTATAGAGGGCTCTTAAGGGCAAAGACCACCTAAACAGAACAAGGCATTTATAGATGTGCTGCTCGCCAGCATCCAAGAGCAGCAACACCATGTCCTTATTCACACGTTTAAATGTAGCAATGCAGCCATACTGAAAAGAGTCACACCGCATGTTTACCTTATGCAACTATTTCTCTATTTTTTTCCCCATTCCTCCTAATCTTTTTCTTTCCCAGGGACCCGTGCATAAACACATCCTTACACACATTTATCCTCCACAGCTTGCCTCCACCACAATGCAGCATCCCGAGGCTTGTATTTGTACTCTTGTCACGCAGTGGAAAATCTAAAGAGGACTGTATCTACAAAAGAGAGCACAAATCAAAGAACATCACAATTCCTGTGAGGATGACGGCCCATTTCGCCTTTCTTTGTGTTGGTTTTTTTTTTTTTCAATTACTCTGTCTGTGGACACTTAGTTTTGTGCAATTGAAATAAGCCAGTGAAGGTCAGCATGGCCAGGAAGGGAAGGACCAAGGGTTTGCATAAACATTTGATCATAGTCATTGGGACCATTCATAAACCACCCCCCTCTTCTCCACCTTCACTTTTCATAACCCCAAAGACCAAGATGGAATTGCGTCACAAACCTTCAGAAATGTCGGTGGTACACGGCAGCACTGATTACCCAGAAAGCACATCTGTTCTGAGAGATAGAGGAGTAAAAGAACACTGCTAAAACAATTGCACTGGACATGCCTTGACCCTGTCAATGGTTTATCTGTGAAAATCTGCCAAGCACTCCAATCATGTGTTGCTGCGTCTTCTCTCAGCTTGGCAGCAGCACCACTGACAGCAGCAAGGTCAAGGGTCAGCTCCTCTCACCACTCACAGGTTAGTGAAGAGAGGGGGATGGAGTGCTGATCGATTGTTCTCTGGGAGATTTATTACTCCAGTCTCTAATAGATAGGTGATGCTCCTGCCTCATTTAAAGGCAATGGCACAGCTTGCCAATGTCCATGCCCATACGGTTTGTGAAAATGCATTATATATGGAGACATTAAGAGAGTGAGACAGAGAGGACGGCTGAAAAAGTGGGAGAGATGATGAGTGCAGAAAAAATTGGTGAGGTCGCTGGAAAATAGAAGGAAATAGATGAGCAACTTTAGCAAGGATTTGTTAGCACTTAAGCTGGCACACACAGGAGTAGGAGAGGGAGAAGTGGTGTTTAGGTTTGAAAAAAAAAAATCCAATTGGTTGTTAGGGAGGAAGAGAAGCAGAAATATGGTAATTGGTGTATTTTATATTTTTATTCATAACAACTTTCTGAATCTACTTCATATTACTAGACTACCTAAAAAAAATTGGGGACCTTATAAATGGTGTTTTTCAATTACAACCCTGCATGAATGCCTAATCCTGCTAGGACTTTTGTATGAGATGTACATGCACCAAGCCTCAATATGCACAAGCTTATATGCATGCACAGCCACAATGTGCATAAGAGGCTGATTTGAAACTGGTGGAGAGTCAATAAAGGCTGCTACCTTGCAGGAAGGTCAAAGCTTAGAGAAACTCTCCACAAGGCTCTACACAGTCTCCCCCTGAACTCTCTCCATTCCCGTTAGAGGGAATAAATAGCCTCATTATTCCGCCAGGTGCTCACCATCCATTCCTGTGTGTCGCTTCCATTGTTTCTCCTCCCATCAAGTTGCTATCAAAAGCCTTAATTCTGTCTGCTTCTCACAATAGCCCCCATGACCATGTTGTAAAAATTATTGGGCAGTTTCAATGGTTCTCGCTATGTTAATTGCCATTTGTCTGTGGTGCAATTAAGAAACAGTCCCTATAGCACTTTCTCCTCTCTTAAAGGGACAGTTCTGCCCAAAATGAAAAATACATAGTCCTCTCGTAACTGTAGTAGTATTTGTCCATCTAGATTGTTTTGGTGTGAGTTGCAGAGTGTTGGACATATCAGCCATAGGGATGTCTGCCTTCTCTGGAATATAATGGAACTAGATGGCACTCAACTTGTGGTGCTCAAAACACCAAAGCATTTGAAAAACTCATATAGGAACTATTTTGATGGAAAAGTGGACTCTGGATACAATGGCTGGGGCTGAGCTAGGTGGATGAGGGTACGACACTTCTGCCTGACATGGCAGTTGACGGCAGCAGAACTCTGTGGATTATCATGAGTTACCAAGTCATGATTCCTGGAAAGAGACACTGATGTTTTTCAAATGTATTTTTGGCACTTTGAGCACCACGAGCTGAGTGCCATCTAGTTCCATTATATTCAAAGGAAGGCTGATTTCTCCAACACTTGGCAACTTGCACCAAAACTGATAAAAAAAGCACTACAGGGAAGAGGAAAAACATGTATTTTTTGATTTTGGGATGAATAAATTCTGTAAGGTGTTTACAACAGGTTACATTAGATCCCCCAGACTCAACAAGAAAAGCAAATTGTCAGTTTACATATCCAACAGCATATTGGTGTGATTTTTCAACACATGATGTGGTGGGTTTGTACTCTTTCAGCAATTCATTACCCATTGGTGTCTTTATGTTGCCGCCATATTCCAAAAGCATTGCTACAATTACTGTTGATGTACACAATATTGCCTTACACAAGGAGTCAGCAGTGCATATTTATGTGATTCCAACAGAGTATGTCAAGACACTGTAGCGCAACAAATGTTTACTCTATAATCTAGTACTGGTTTACACTCAAAATATATTTATTCATAAAAGATGCAGAGGAGTCATTTTCCTCCCTTTGCTGCTGTAAATGCAGCAGTTAAACAAAGATAAGCATCACAATCTTTAATCATAATGGACTATGTTGTATAAAGCCTGTAGCCCAATGTAACATCTATAATCATCATAGAAATATAACGCTGATGTAAGAATTAGTATTTAACAAAGATGAGTTTACCAAAAAATACCGTATTTCACTGATGATTTCATTTTTACTTAAATTAGTAAATCAGTCATTATTTGGTTGAATAATATAAATATATCATTTAATTGACTTGGAGATTCTCTTGCATAGTGCCAGCAAGTGTACATCTTGACAAATTATCGTCCAAGCCACTTAATTCTACAGGGACGTAATGCATTTATTACTGTTTCCCTCCTCGGTGCACAATTACACTGTATCTACTGTACAGCCCATAGCACTGTGAATTATGCCCATTTTTTAGTATCATTCTATAATGTGTTGAACCTTTCACAACCAAATTATAACATATTGCAGTAAAGCAAAGCAATGCTTATTGTGATCACCCAGAGATGACCCCAGCATCAGGGAAACAATTGTTTTTTTAGTGCCTTGTGCAGCTCTTTACAGTCGGTTTGTGCCCACGCACTGTACCCATGTGGCTCATACTGCCTGTTGGCTTTCTACCCTGCAGATTTCCCTCCAGCCGTACCCACTGATAATTATAATCCAGAAAACTATTTCATGGGGTAGAGCAACAGCAGCAGTTTGCTAACACTATGTTTAATTCCTCACTATGACAGTGAGTGTTTCAGCAAGACTGTTTCATACAATTGCTGCCACAATAATTGGCTCCACATGAAAAGGGCTTTATGAGGCTTATGTATTACACTGGGCTCTGACTATTCACTTAATACTTGGAAAGATGAGCAAATTTCTCAGAAAGGTACAATTCTGTACACTATCAATGCATATGCTAGATAAAAGATGTCTCACAGAGGTCAGTGACAAGTGGCTCTCAGTGTGGGTGTGTGGGTGCTGTGCATTGTCAAATGTAGACTTCTGTGTGCTCATTGCACTGATTCACAATAAGAGTTTTGTGTTTCCGAATCATTTTTTCTTTACCGACATCATAGCATAATATCTTTCTCAGGAAGGTTAACTATTACGTTTCATACTTAAAAATCACTTCATAGAAACATACTGAGGCATGGATACACAGTATATACAAATAAAATACAAATTATTATTAATAATTACAATTACAATTAGAGCTGGGCAATATATTGATGTAATATCGATATTGTGATAAGAGGCTAGATGTCATCTTAGATTTTGGATATCGTAATATTGCGGGTGTTGTCTTTTTGGTTTTAAAGGCTGCATTAAAGTAAAGTGATGTGATTTTCTGAACTTATTAAACTGCTCTATTGTTTGCCTTCATCCACTCTGTCATTGATATTGCAAGGCATCTTTTGGTTGCTATGATATAACATCATTGTTCCACTTCCACCTCAGCCACTACTGCAGTAAACAGCCCATAAAATGCTGAACTTTTGTCCTCCCAAACTGAAATACACACTGAGTGAAAGGCTCAATGGTAGATTGTTCCATTCGACAAGGTACAAACTAAACTTGATGTCAGAATTAAAAGTCCGCCAACAAAGTGTCGATTGTAAGAATCAAAAGAAAGAACTGGACACTGTCGGGAACCTCCAGGGTCTATAGCGTTCACCTTATTACGGGTACCTTTTGCAGTGTTCTGGAGAATGAAAATGACAAGACAGATGCACAGCACACACTAAGTCAAATGCTTTTCTCTCCCTCTGTAGACTGTTGGCTAGTAATTGTAAGGTTGAACAAGCTTACTTACCAGTAATAAAATGAGCGCTACACACCCAGGAGTTTCCCGACAGTGTCCGGGTCTTTCGTTAAACTGCTGCAATCCATGCTTTGCACTAGTTTGTTTCTTTAGGGAAGGGGAAGACTTTTATTCTGACATCAGGTTTGTACCTTGTTGAGGGGAACAACCTACCACTGAGCAACAAGGTCCTACAACTCACAACTCGCCATTTCCCACAGTTGGTATTTAATTTCAGGAGGGCAAAAGTTCAGGGTCTCATATGATGATTTCCTGCAGTAATGACTTAAAGTCTAAGTGGAACAACCATGCTGTTTCCTAATGACCAAAAGTCTCCTTGAAACCCTCTATATCTACATTACTGATGATTATTTATCAGAAATCTCATTGTGTTATATATTTTGTGAAAGCACCAATAGTCAACCATACAAAAAAAATTTTAATATTGATATTGAGGTATTTGGTCAAAAATATTGTGATATTTGATTTTCTTTATATCACCCAGCCCAAATTCTGGCCAAAAACTGTGTCTGTGTTCTCTTCTGCACTAAAGTGCATAGAGCAAAAGTTCTTCATATCTCTTGCCCTATTAAACACTACTGTCTTCTACAGTTTATGGCATTCCATGTGTGATTGCATGTGTATATGTGCATTAAATGTACTTAATATGTTGATTAAAATGCCAGCACCAGCTACAGAGTGCAAATCAAAGCATATCAGGGGAACTGATTAAGATGAGTGTCGATCCCAGCTGTCAGGGAATGCAAGAACATGTGATATGATACCATATCCTGCATGACAAAGAGAAATATCAACTACAATATCTCCCAGGACTTGAATCCCCTGCAATTTATTATTTAGAGCACATGTAAGTGTTTTCAGTTAAAGCTCCTCCAATACTGCATTCATATCCAATCAATTATTCAACAGTGTGATTCCTCCTCAGTCAGTCCGACACACTGATGCTGGCTGTCCAGGGATCCAGTCAGCCAGCCAGCTGAGGTCTTGCCAATCAGGCCCTGATGCTGACACAATGATGCCCCAGCCTCCAGCTCGGCCCCTGCTTCCTTCAGGAGGGTATGCTGTCTCTGATTGGTGTGGCTGTACCCTGGCAGACACTCCATCTGCACTAGATTGCACTGCTGGAGTGGAGATAGCTGCAATTTGCAGCAATCCTGCCAGTAATTTCGATATGTATGAGGACCAGAGCAATTCGTAGCCCTCTCCACAAGGCCTGGGTACTTTATTTGATGCCTCTCATCACCAGCCTACAGGTATATTCCTACACTTCTCTACTTGTGCTGGCACCAAAGTCTGGTTTGGCTCGTGGTAGAGAAAAGGCTCTTTAAAAGGGGAAGGGATTTTATTTTCCTGAAGATGTAAAAGTTTATGAGCAGAATCTCCTCATTAAGGAATGTTGAACGAGAACAGATGGGGTGATTGAAATTTTGACTGAGAAATGATTGAACAGATCTGCTAATGACAGTGGCAGAGAAGTCTTTATGCCAAAGACCCAGCTTCACGCTACATAATTCCCTTACTGTTTTGTTTCAGATAATAATCCCTTTAATCATATGTCCAGGTTTTCTTAAAGGTATACTATGCAGGAATTGCTGGTTACTGTTTGTAAACAATGTTACATTAAAAGTGAATGGCGATCCCAGATTCTCTGGTTTTGGGCTTAGCTTTGTCCGCCTGGCGTTTCACCTTATGTATTTGCATTTTTTCAGCGCTGTGTCTGCAAGTTTTTGTGGCTTCTTTTTGATGCATGCTACTTATTATCTGGCACCTGGTCTCTACCTTTTCCTGTCCTGATTTCACCTGTACACTGTGCACACGAACGTCTGGCACTGGCGCAGAGGCATAATGAGAAAATACAGGCAGAGGCTAGAGTCTCTGCAGATAAAAACACCACCACACTTCTAGCGGGTCATAAACAGTGATTGAGAGGGATTACTTTTGTATCGGTCTATACACTGTTTTTCAGGAATCGCCAATTTTTAACCAGGATTGTGTTACCATATTCTGGGGAGTGTGTGCAGGTGAACAGTGTGGCTTCTCCCTGGAACTCCCTGCCCCTGCAGTGAGCAAAAGTCTTCCAGGGTGAGGCGTCATTTTCCGTCATCAGACAGATTTCGCCTGGTGGACGGGTAGGGAGCTGCAGGAGCTGACATCAGGGGGTCACCTTAACACCCTTCATCACACCACAGTGACACAGAGCTTGTTGAAAATCAGCAAAGTATCCCTCTAAGGGCCTTCAGTTAAAAGATACATAACACTTTTTCAGTTTATGCCTGGTCAGACATTAGACCACAGTCTTGACTCCTCTGCGCTAAGATGAGCACAGGGGTGAGGCAGGGAGGCTGTCAGAAGCATGTTTCTCAGACTTCTGTCACCCCAGTGCTATTTTACACTGTCTGTAAGTGTTACTACCTCTTTGGGAAGCTCTTGATGAACATTTTCTCCTCATTCAACTCTTGAGCACTGTCTTGGGAACATTTACCTACTCATAACACAATGCTGTTGTACTGTAGGCCAAGTAATTATCAAATATCTTTTTCTTCTTTTTAAATACTGCAGTGTGGATTCTCTTTCGCTGTCATTTTATTCCACATGTCAGGTAATCATGTTTGTAGTAAACTAAATGGTCAGAAAAGGCCTTTCAGTTGATCATATTAATATTTAAAGGAGACTGTCATGACTTTTTAAAAAGAATCATAGAATTCTGATGATGCTTGGTGCTTAATTGCTGAACTCTTAGCAACCTCATTACAGGCAAACAGCGCTGAAGGGTCTGAGGATGCGTATCCCCTCGGACACTCTCCCTGTCTCTCAAGCCCCTCATTACTTTGACCCTGGAATAGGAGGAGGGGCTTAGTAAGACCATCATGCTGTCCTTGCCCAGCTTTAATGGTGTCATGTGCTCATGATCAAAGTCTTCATGCTGTTTCTATGTTGTACTCCATGCTCATCATGCCTTGCTCCATGTTGACTCTCCCTGTTTTCCCTCTCTCTCAGTGACTCCCTCTCACCCATCACGTTCTCTCTGCTCACTTAGATTAACCGTTCAGCAATTTTAATGCATTTTACATTTTTACCAATTTACCCCCTCAAGGACGCAACCCACTGGGGCAGATTAGGAAATGTTAGGTAGAGGTCTGTAAAAGTTCTCTGGATTTCTACCAAGACCCAACCCAGTACCAAATTTATTCAGGTCCAGTGCTAATGCCGTAGGTCTGGGGTCCGTGTATGAATATGTCTAATACCCGAGCGGATGTAAGTGGATTCACTATCTGCTCTCTTCATGCTGCTTTAGAATCATTGCAAGAGGTGAATGTGAATTTTTTGGCTATTAGTGACAACCAATCACTGTGTACAGTATAAGGATGGACGACATGTCAGTTACCCAAAAGTGAAGCCAGAACATTTCAATCACCCCTTGTGGCTGGCTGCAGTAAAGGTCATAAACCCCGCCCCCTCCATATTGGCGGCTGGGACATGGGCCGAAGCAAAATATCAAGTACACATCAAATACAATTTTCCCACAGATGATGTAATTTTAGGTAGTTCTAATGACGCTAATGTATGTTCAAGTGTTCGTTTTTTGATACGTTTGGTTTTTAGTAAGTTATTTGATGCTATAAAACGGTTGACAGCTGTGTGTGCCAGTTGTTATGCTTGCAATCAATTGTTTGATTGGGTCAGATAGGTGTATGCACAGGAACTCTATACCATGGCTTCACTTTCCGATCACTGTAGTGCAAACTTTGGCTCCAGTTGACATCACCAGTGCAAAATGGCAGTGCCCATATCTGGTAGATTTTGGCTTTATTTTTGTACAGGAGGGAGGAGACCAGTTTTTCACAACATTTTTATATACAGTCTTTGGTTTCAACCATGAAGTGTGGCTAAATGGGAACAAAAGCATGCTGCTGATATTTTTGCCTCTATGGAAAGCTGATACTATAGAAACGGACAGAAAAAAAGGGAGAGAGACAGGGCTAAGCAACACAATCTCACTTCCACGTACGACGTGCAAGGTGCCCTGGGTGTGTTGGTTGTTGACGTTCTGGGACACTGTGTCAAGTTCTGCCTGTTGCATGCATTGTCTTCTTTCAAAATAATGCACTACGTCAGTACAACACTGCAAATTGATGTTTGTTTTTTTTCTTCAACAACAAACGCACATGGTTGAGTTTAGGCAACAAAGCATGTGAATAGCAATAGGAAAAAAGTACAGCATTTGGCTTTAGAATCTTACAGGACGCGAACATTACTCTCTCGAGTTAAAGTTGGTGTTTGCTGGACCCATCCACCACCCCTCCCACCCACCCCTGTTGGACTTTCGCCACCTTAACTTTCGTCCTTGTCCTGCTGTGTTTTCCCCTGATGCCCCTGGGCGATGTTAAACTATAACGGCAACCGGCCGTGCGTCATGCCGGCGTTAAAGGGCGCCTTTTTCGTTGATTTCTGATGCCGCAAGTCACTGCCCAAGCGTCACATTTTGACGACTTTGGAGTGAGACCAGGCTTGGCTATGGCATGCAAAAAAGGTTACCAGTCAATATCAAACTATGCATCTTAACTAGCTACCAGGGCGCGCAGCAGGAAGTGTTTACCATGGTCACCGTTTTAGCTTAGCTTGTTAGCTTTCACAAAACAGGCCAAACCGCTGAGGCTGATGCGAAAGTCAATAGTTTTACAGATATTTTGTAATAAACCTAAGTTTTGATGGCAATAGATAAAAAGGTCAGGGAACACTAAAACTATCATAGTTCATCCTGAGAAGGACATTCGTAGCACTAAAGTTCATGACAATCAGTCCATAGTTGATAAGAGATTTTACTCAAAACCAAAAATGTCTACCTCACGGACAAAAAGTCAGGGGGATCACCAAAGTCAGTAGTGTTCATCCTGACAGACCATTATTGTCTGTGCAAAATTTAATGGAAATCCATGAAAAGATATTTCAGTCTGAACCAAAGTGCTGATTGGTCACCTCAAACAAAATGACATGCATTGCTAATTATTTCAACTGCAGCTGCTTGTTATTAATGGCGCATGGTGCTGCTACCAGTGTTGGTGCTATTTTGGTATATTTGGGTCAACCATATTTTGGATTCATTGTAGTCTGTTTTGGATCAAGTCTGACAGTTTGGGGGTTTCTTTTTGATTTTCTTAAAAAAAACAATTATGTACTTATGCACAGTGGGTTCAGGTTGGTTTTCCAAGAGTCTGTTTTAGGTCAGGTTCAAATTTTATACCTGTGAAGACCTCATGTGTATGTGCTGTGGCCTGTTATTGTAAAGTTCACATTTTTTGATGCAAATGTACTTACCTTCTAGGACAAATGTGTCTTTTACTGCTATACCTTGAAGCTATGTGTCTGTGCGTAACTGCTGCACAGTGGATCTTTATGCCCCGACTGTTGCCAGTCCTTCCTGTCAAGCTGGGCCTGCTCTGCTCATTTTGTTTTACCTGAGAGCGCCTCTAAATATTAATGTGGTCTTCTCCCTGAATTACAGCCTCACAGGCCTGCCAACTCCCTCAGCATTTGTACCTGCCTCTCTCTTTCTCTCTCCCCCACTTTCCCTCTGTATCTCCCTTCACCACTCTTGGCTCAGTCTTTCCACCCCGAAGGTTAATTTCTGATGATATCAGATGTGATGGGTTGTTGGCTCTCATTCTTCTCTCTCACGATTTTATGACTCAAATCCTGCCACTTGAGCAAAATCCCCTCCTTTATTTTGTCTGGTGGATGGCATTTGGAAGCATTTAGTTTCACAAAGGCGAGAGGTTGAGAGCAAACCTGAAATCTAATACTGACATCAATCTGAGCCATCGAGCATCACATACATTAATCTTACGTGATGTTAGCCAACATTGGAATCTGCATGACCTGGGGGATTTAAATTTGTTGTGTCACTGGTGTCTTACCTGCCCTTCTTATCACTAACAAATGAATCCAGTCTGAGTGGGATTAACAAGCCTGCTGGCCTGGCTGCTGCTGGGACTTCAGAAGCAATTTTGATGATTTCTGACTTTGGCACATTGCTGATTTTAAAGAGCATGTGGAGTGGACCAATAGGATGACATCCGGCCCACTTACCCACACACACCATTATTCAAATGATTAGGCACACCAGTGAAGTGCTTTGAGAAATCAAAGCTAATAGAAAATGCTTAAACAGACTCAAGACAACACAATTGCAAAAAGTGCAGTTTATTTTTGAGCAATTGCATTTTAAAAGTCAGTATACTGTATACACACTGTGCTACATATATAGAAAACTATAGAAAAAACTTTTCTTGTCATTTTTTGTACACAAGTGCCTTCAAAGTCGCTAACATTTGTCAACATGTGAACCCAAACTGCACATGCAGTATCATAAGCCTCCGTAATCACTGACGACGGCGTAGTCATAGCAGACATTTTGACTTCCTCTTCTGTGCTCAATTATGTCTGCATGAATTATTCTTAGAGCAAAGGCAATGTTTTATGCATAATATATCATAACAGGACCTCGGTACACGAGGAAATTCCACGTGGATCTTACCGGTGAAATTCTGAAATGATGAGAGGGAAATAAACATGGAGGGACTCAGGGATGAAGTGAAATAAGTGTGTGTGCGTTCTTGATGTATTATTGGTAGCCATGGTTGCTTGGTTAAAGGGATAGTTCAGATGTTTTGAAATGGGTTTGTATGAGGTACTTATCCATAGTCGATGGATCACATACAGTAGATGTCAGTCGGCACACACCCAGTTTAAAGAAGCAGACTGGGGTTTGACAGGGAAGCTAAGCAATGCATTTCTGTGGAGAGGGGTTGGCAGCAAATGTATTTATGTTGAATATTTCAGCCACCTGGAAATAAGTCCCACCTAAAAAGAAATAATATCATTTTAAGTGTATGCTACATTTAGAATATTTTCACTTTGTTACCTTGGCGTCAGACATTGATTTCCGGATGGAAGTTGAAGCCATCATATCACCCTTTAAAAAGCCAGACTTCACTGAGAAAAACAGTGATTTAACATCACTAAACACAGGAGCTGCTGGTCTACAGCTGCCTCGATCGAGAATCTTGTTTGTGTTATTGTGTGACTTTGGCATTTAAAAGGGTTAGTTTGGATTCACTAAAGTCACACAATAACACAAACTAACTAACTGATAGAGGCAGCAGTAGACCAGCAGCTCCCGTGTTTAGGAAACCCAAAATTTCTGTTTTTGTCAATGGGGTCTGGTGGCTTTGACAAGAGCATAGATGGGGAGCTGAAGCCAATAACAGCTTCCCCTTCTGAACGGGCTGTCTGATGAAAAGGTTGAGCCACAAAAATACCCTCAGTATAGCGTACACTTAAAGGAGCAGTGTGTAGGTTTTATAGGATTTAGTGGCATCTAGCTGTGAGGACTGCAGATTGGAACCAGCTGAAACTTCCCCCGTGTGCCAAGCATGAACTTACACTTAGAATTCCTTCAGTGTTCATTGTTCAGGAGGTAATTACCTAAAGCTAAATAGGTCTCCTTCTCCCCAAAACAAACGGACCCAATGATTTAAACTGGTAAAAACACTGATGAAAGCAGATTCATGTTAAAAAAAAAATCAGTGTTTAGCCGACGTGGACTACTACAGAGGCCAAAGCAAAAAGAGATGGCTGTATCTAGAGCCAGAGTTTGGTTTGTTTGTTCTGGGCTACTGTAGACACATAGCGGTGCAACATGGCGCATTCTGTGGATGAGAACCCACTCTATCAATGGCTCATTTTGAGGTGACAAAAACACAACAATACATAGTTTCAGATGATTATACACTAAAGAATACATGCTTAGTATAATACGCCATTTACATACCAATAAACATACTCTAAATCCTACAAAATTGACCTTTAAATTGTTATAGACGTATTTGGGTGGCATCTTTTTAGGTGGCCAAAATATGTTTTGCTTCCTCCCCTGTCCAAAGCAGTGGCCTAATAGCACTCCTAGGCCTATGCAATACACTGACTGTGGATAATAAGAACCCCACATAACCCCACTTCAAAAAATCCAAACTATCCTTTGAAATGTTGCTTGGACGGGTTAATACATTAGTTTTAATCAAGACTCATCACTGTCATACATCAATGTGAATTAGCTTTGCATCTCACAAGTTAAAACAACCTCTGCTTGTCCACGCCTATTAAAATAATATACCTGCTCATTAATAATCATCATGACAGAAAAATATGAGAGGGAAAATGGAGAGGTTTTCAAAACAGATGAGTGTCTGTGTGGGAGAGGCTCCAAATCAAGCTCGCTAGCAGTAGTTGAACCATCCAGTACAAATGTGAGATTAAATTGTTGAGGCTGCATTACAAGCAACATGAGCGAACTTGTCACCTCCTCCGTGTCTCGCTGTGAGCTCACACTGGCAGCAGCGACAACAGACAAAGTGACCGGCACTCATTCATTTCAAATGAGTACTGGGAGACGTGGCGCTACAGAGAAGGGAGTGACAGCTGGCGGAGATATTTCAGTGATTCGGCGACAGGAGCAAGTCGAGCAGAGTTCAATTTTAAATGAGCTGAGACAAGGTATATTCACAGACACCTCATTATTTGTAAAGATCATAGAAAACAACATGAAAACATCTTTAGATGCTCAACAATTTTCTGCATCTGCTATGGTTTGTACACTTCCTCAGATATTACATATAATGAACAGCAGCGTCTTGGTGATACATACCCACAGAGTCACTGCTGGTCTAAGTGCATGGTTAGCCACAGCCCACAGCATGTCTAATCCAAAGGATCTAGGTTTACAATGACCTGTAACCGACTTAGACAAACCAACTAAACATATTCCAGGTCTTTAATATTTATGTAAATTGAATGTTACACAGCTGATCATTTCACATATAAAACCTCAACATAGTTTATGTATGCTTTAGAGCAGTGATTCCCAACCAGGGGTGCTCTTTGGCTTGAGGTAGGGTTGCTGGGTTTGTTGGACCATATGACTATATATGTCTTGATACATGTCATTCTGTATTTCTCTGATTACGCTAGTAGGATGTCTTTTAAATTGTCAGACGTACCTTAGCAACATTTGACTAGTGGAACATAACATGACAGAAAGGCTGAGGTATGACAGACCTGGAGGGTTTCCTTCTATCTCATACTAATCGCCCTGTTATATTTCTCTCCCACAGATAGTGGCATACAGAATACAGAACATGTCTTTTAGTTTCCAATTATAGGAATGATTCCCTATTTTATGGGAAGGTTGGCAATGCTAAGTTGAAACAGTTAGCTAGGTGTAATGGAAAATGGTTGAAAGATAGCTACAAATAATGAATTAAAAGCTAGGTGAGTATTTTAAGTAGTTAGCTAAAGGTATAAATCAGGGCTATTCAAAACAAAATTCCGTTGGGCCGGATTTTAAAACCAGAAAAAGTCGATGATCCAGATTTTATCAGCAGCAAGAAATTTAGGGCAGGACATATACATAGGACATAGTTTTACACAGTCTATGGCAGCAACAGTCATGTTTACAACAGCAACATCACTTAATAAACTTAATAATATTTCATTGGAAACATGTCAATAAAATAAATATTACTCCTGACATCACAATACTGAGTGAAGAAAGTAACGTTATGTAAGCATGAAGAACACAGACATCTGTATCAATCATTCATTCTGCTCTCTGTCCCTCCTCTACTGAGACTCACTGTCTGCAGGTCGGCTGCCTCAGGTACATTTTAAGATAAGTACCAAACTAGGTTAACAGTTAGACTACATGCAGACAGCTTTCATTTTGTTTTTAACTTTTGCTATTAGCCCCACTAGCACCATGTGCTTTTGTGAACTATGATTGTAAATCATAACAGTGGTGAATGAGAGACTGTGGACAGAGTGGATTGAAATGTTGCTTTCTATGTGCTGAACACATGTATTTATAAAGTATTGGCTCAAGTTTTTATTGCACTTATTTACAGTATATTCCCTTCATCGGCACCGCAGTCTCTCTGCTGTTGTCTGACTTTACTCTGTCGTGTGTGTGTGTGTGTGTGTGTGTGTGTGTGTGTGTGTGTGTGCTCTGTGGAGGATTTCATGCAGACAGCAGGAGAGAGGCTGCAGCATGATGATACATGTAACAAAAATTTTAAAAGTAGCGATAAAGGAGCTGATAACGTCTGAGCTTATTAATACTCAGTCCTGAATAATTTTGATCCCAGGCCTCTTAATACGAGGTCTCGGTACCCATCCCTGCCGGGCCAATCGGAGGTTGCTTCTGGGCGGGATGTGGCCCACGAGCCGTCAATTAAATAGATATGATACAATATACTTCATTGTCTCCGTAGTGAAATTCGTCTTGGAAGTAATGCTGCCTCACAATGATAGTCCAGAAGAAACAAAGCATACAACATAAAATCATAAAAGCACATACTACACATGACCGTATTGCACATCAGCCATTCATTCATAGGCCTGTTAAAAATGGTTTGAAAAGGCAGCTAAAAGTGATGGACAAACAGTTAAAATAGTTTAAAAGTTAGCATAAATGAAATGACTAAAGGCTGAAAAAGCTATGGGTTGAAATAGTTAGCTAACAGTATAAAGTGTGGAAAAAGATCATAAGTAATTGATTGACAGTTTAAATAGCTAAACCGTTTTGATAAGTAGTTAAAAAATAGTGTTGCTAAACCTAGATACACTGTTGGCTAGTTTAAGGGTTAGCCTAATTACTAAATGATGAAAAAGCTAACAGAGAGGTGGTTGGAAGAAGTTAGCAAACACGTTAGCAAACGTAAATGGCTGGGAAAAAAATGCAAGAAATGGACCAATGGTTAACATCCAAATTCACTATTAGTACAGATGTTTTGAAAATTATTTTATATTTTATGTTGCTCACTTGTATGAAACTTTTACAACCATCTGCATGGAGACCTAGTTCAGGAGTTGAGCTTGGAAGTGTAAGGCCCCGATCACTCAGAGTGTTTAAGCAGCTGGAGGCGGCTTTTTGTAAATGTTGCTAATGAGAATGAAGCTTTTTGTTCATGTTTTCTGCACTGCGACATGCCTAGTGCCTGGCATTTTTGCTGAAGCGTTATGAACTACTCAAGTTGAAAAAACTTCAATTTAGAGTGGAAAAGCACTCCACGTCATCTCTTTTTTGTCACTTTTATTCCCATTGTCCAATCGGATGATTTGAGAGGCAGGCCTTCTTTGGTGGTCACGACAACAAGTTTACAGTTGGTGAACAATGGAGGAGAAACTATTGGTAGCGGTTGCTGGATACCCAGAGCTATACGGTCCAGCAATAGACAGAAGGTTGTCAAACTGCCCCTGAGTCATCCTAACATATGCCTGGAAATGGCCATCATTGACGCGAAGCTCCTGGACCAACTGGTGGTACTTCCCATGATCCACCCTCTTTTTTAGGGTCTCATGTACCCACACAGATCTCCGCTTACCTGTGCCCAACAAAGTATTCGCTTACAGCTTCTCACCCTCAACAAGAGCTACAGCAAGTACTCTCTGCCTGAACATTTAAGGAAATCCAGCGACACATTACTGTGGAAAAAAAAGAAAATGGTAGATTGATTGCACAGGAAGGTCAGTGTAAGGACGTGATGGGGTAGTTGCCTTTTTTTTTAACTAGTGGCATTCAATTTTAGAAAAAACAGAGCAGCGCAGTGCACCTCTGTGTGACCGGGGCCTTAAAGAGCATTCCTACCAATACAGAGCATATTCAGGAAGACTGAAATCTTGAAAGTCATTGAGGAAGCCTAAAAGTGGCTCCACTGATATTGATCCCCACCACTTTCAAACCCCTGCTGATTTAGATTGCCCTCACTTAAATCAATAGTGCAGCCAAAATATTGTATTTTGTTGCTTTAAACAGACAAAAACCACCAAAATACTTTCTGCCACTTATGATTTTATTGCAGTCGGAGCTATCCCTGATGGAGAAAGAGAATTCTAAAGCGCAGTGTACACGTGTTTTGTGGTGGATTAACATTTAATTATACCTTACATTAGAACATCAGCATAATAACTTTCTGTCTGTCTCTCTCTGTCACTTAAAAGCTTCACTGGACTGCCACAAAAACAGCTTTGCTTTCAGTGGCTTGCTGCCTTTGTGAACCTATATTGCTTTGTGTGCACACACTGCCCACTTAAATATGACCCTTGACCATGAAATAATAATGAACAGCAGTCTAAGCTTAGAGTTTGATTTAGATGTGTCATGCTGTGTTCATGATTATAGTATTAACATTTCTGTGTTCAGTGGGGTTGCGACATGAAAGGAGAGTCACAGATTAGTCGTATAATTCCTCCTTCGTACTGTCATCCTACACACCATTCATCAGATCTACAGAGCATCTTCACACCTGCAGTCACGCTGAGTCGCCTCCATCTATGGCACTGTGAGGTAACTCCCATTAAAGCTGGCGGATTTAATTCAGTGAAAATGCTGCATGTCTGCAAAATGTGTCCCAATGAGCTTTTGTCTATTCAGAAACCCATAAGGATTCAAAGGCAACAATATGTATTAATAATATATTGCTAAATGTATCTATCTTCAAAGATGAAGCAAGTGACTCCTGAGAGCAGTAATGAGGGCGCTGTGGGCAAAGTGAACAAACATTCCCAAGATCATTATTCCCAAGTTAGACTCAGCCTGGGGAATGGCACTGCGTGTGCGCCGCTGAACAAATAGCACCGCCGAAATGTTCATTCAGTTAAAGAATATTCTGTCTCGAAAGACTTACGAATATAGTAGAATCGGCCTCTTATGCACTTGTTCTGCTTGCCAAACGCAGGATGCTTGTGTGTGCATGAGTGCAACCAAGCACGCAAAAAAGTGCAGCCCCACACTCTTTGCGATTCCTCAACAAGATGGAAAAAATGTTTGCCACGTTGGCGCCGGTAACAGACCATATCTGGTTTGATCTACCGCCAGTCTGAACATTCTCCATTCAAAGTAAAAAAGTGAGTAGGAAGGGTTAAAGGATTTGCACTTTCCAAGTTCTGTATATTTGAACGAGGGGGATCAGGAGCTTATACTTCAAAGTGTATAGCAGAAAACGTATTAAAACTAGAATATCCCTCCCTATAGCCAACATTAGATATCAAAGTCTGTCACAAGGGATTAAAGAATCTTACATATGGTATCTTCCTCCTTATGATAAATAACATACAGTTCCTAGGAAGAGGGACTGTCTTGAATGGAAGGGGGCTTGCAGACAGGCATAGACGTGTCAGAGGTGTGACAGTTAATCTTAAAATTATTTTTTGCTTTCTGTCCCACCAAATGTCACCACTGGCTCAGGGGGAGCAGCAAGAGTTCAGCACACACCTGTCTCTGTTTTTCTCCCCGCGCTCCCATCTTTTGATGACAAGGGGAAAGCCGACGACGGCGCGCCTTTTCTATTCCCCGAGAGCGGACGACAGCAAGCCTTTCAGCAGACGCGGTTTTCACAGCCTAGCCCCCACCCCAAGGGCAAAGGGCACGCCGACTGTCCTCATGGTGATGGAAACAGCCTGGATCTAACTCCTCCCCATCCACAGTCTGTGCAGAGTAAAACAGCTTGACAGGAAGATTATAGAAGAGGGAGGGATGGAGGAAAAAGGGAAAAAGGAAGACAAAACGAGGGAGGGGTTGAGTTATGGAGGGGGGACGCAGGGAGGAGGAGACGGAAGAGTGCTGCTCCTTTTCTCCTTTTCAGCTGAAACAGTCTCAGGAGCTGCCCCCCAGCAACAGAGGGAGAAAAGCATGATGAATAATTAACTTTGAGAAATGTCACAAGCGGCAGAGAGAAGTGTAATCATTTCTCTGTTGGGTTTAGAGATCTGTTTTTTATTCTTTTTCCTCCATGCCCTGTAGTGCTGCACTACACTGAGACTGTAACCCGTCCCCTAAAAGCATCCAATACATTCCCCCTACATACTTTTCAAATAAAAGCAAATAAATCATTAATATTTGGGCCTTTTAGCAGAATCACGGAGACATCTCACGGAGGTCTTCTACATTTTTAATCAAGTCATTGATGTCAGTCTCATTAACTGTAAAATCACGTTTAAGGAGCTGGAATCTCTGGTGGTAATGGTTTAATCAATGTCAGGAGGAGCTTGAGCTTTGTTTCTTTTTTAGTTTTGGAGAACACAACATGCCCTCTCAGAATGAATAAAAGATAAAAATGACAAATTACTGTCTTCATGTTCTAAACAAGCTAAATTTGTCCTCTTTCCCATAAACCTCAGAGCTGTGAAAATGAGTTATGGATTACCATGACCCAGTTTAATGAGGTAATTGCAGATATATATCATTATTATTGTCATCTTTCATGATTTATTACCAAAAAGGACCAATAGTTGGCTCCCACATGTATTGGTGTGTTCTAAATTTAAGATTGGCCTGCTTTTCATGTGAGAGATTCTTTGTCTGTCTGCCACCTGAAGTGCTTATTTTCATCACAATGGACATGATGAAGATAATGTTGAACTTTCAGCACACACCATGAAAGGTCCTGCACTTGGTAGCGTCTCAGCCCTCAGCTCTGTTGTTACTGTAGCAGAGATTGTAAAAGAGACTAATGACATGGATGATTTAATGCCAAAGAACGCTTAAAGATTTTTGTCCCATCGACGTGTTTGTTAATCAGGCACACTCTAAATGAGATTCCTTATCAGTAAACACATTGATTGTTCAGAATGAGATGCTGATTTTGCCAGCATTATTTATCTTCTTTTTAGATGACATTGAGTAATTATTCCTGTGTAGTGCTGTTTGTGTAATATGGAGATTTATCTGCAGAAAAAAGTTCAAAGAAGATTGCTACCCATTCATACTTTGTTATTTAAAGCACTGGATAGCATTGGTAACGATAAATAGGCCCGTTTTGGTCATCCCATGACATTTTATCTAGCGCCATCATTAGGTCACACTTTTAATTTGTCCAATACTTTGGTTCAAGAACAAATACCAGGGGTGTAACGATACATCGGTTTGGATTGATTCATATCAATTCAGTGATCAGTGATCTGATGTTACTGGTGCAAAGTGAAAACATTGGTACATATCATCATCATAAAGATACACCTTTTGAAATTCCCATTGCTTGTGTGTGTCACCATTTCTGTCCAAAAACACCTCCTTCCTTAACATGTAAACAGTATTAGCAGCCTAACACCAGGCAAAGAATGGCAAGCAGCCAAGAAAAAGATGATGAGGATACTTCCTACGGTTGTACCCGACTCAGAATTGTGTCAGTCAAATTGGATTTGGCTGTTCAATACGACTACTGGACTATTTTCTTTATTGGACTTTTTTTTTTTTTCCATGCAGAGATTGAGAGATTGAACTGGGTTCAGGGGGATGTTCAGGGTGACAGGGATGTTTATCGTTGTAATTGCGCTAACAATGGATCGGAAATGTGCAGCAATATTTTTTACCGACACTACATATCAAACAAAAGCCAGAGACTGTGTGGTATTAAGTTGCTGTGAGCTTTAAATTAATCACTTCTTACCAGAGGGCAGAAGATAACATAATCTCAGAGCCTGACGGGGCAAAGCCTCTCCTCATACAGGAAGCTGCCTCCGTCTCACCTCAGACTCTCCCTGGGTCTGGGTCAGTAGCTGTCTGTATTGGAGAGCAGCATGAAAGCGAGGCACGCTCACTCTGCTTGACTTAAAGAATCTCATTTGACTGATGGGTCTCCGGCTGATTTGAATCTTAAGAGGGCAGAGCTTATATTTACTGATATTGTTGCGTATCAATCACAGGCTCCTGAATTGAATTGATTTGAAATTGCATTTTCAGTTTCATTTCAACACAAATTAATCAACATTTCTGCAAATGTGCCAGTGTTAGCTAGCTGGCTAATTTTCAACTGTAGTCCTTAGGCAAGATGTTTTGAGACCACTGGCAGACAGCATCGTGGCAGACTTTTTGATATCAGCAAATGACGTATCATTGTCCAAAGATTGTGTATGTCTATGTACTATCATACCATGATAAAACTTGGGTTTTACCTACCAATTACGTGCAAAACTAATGACAGCAGCACTAGCTTTATTTTGTGTTTAATGCTAATTAGCAAGTGTTAGCATGCTAACATCCTAAACTAAGATAGTGACAACTGTAAATGTTATACCTGTTAAACATCAACATGTTACCACTGCTATTGTCATATCATGTTTTCTCATTAAACGGTAGCATGCTAAGTTTAGCATGCCACCTCATGGAGCTGCTAGCAGGACTGTAGACTCTCAGTCTTGCTATATATGCAGGAAACAGACACACAGAGAAATGCATACAAAATGCAAAACATTTCGACATGTATTCAGAAAAATAAAGTTGGCTCATTTGCAGAAATAATTTTTGTGTCCTAGCTCTTTGGGCAAAAAAAAAATCCATCCACACAAACAATAGCACCCTGGGGGGATTTGACAGCCTTTGAAAAAATTAGTTTATTATTTTTGCTTTCAGAAAAAAATTGAACAATAATAAAACTTGACAATAATTATTATTATGATTATTTTGTCCGAGAGAGGTAAAAACAAGACAGACAATCAAAACAAAGAGAAATGAAAAACGTGCCTTATTATGGCCATGATATAAAGCCAGTCAGAAAAGAGAGAACTCTAATTGCCCATCTGAAGCACATAGGAGGACAGATTTTTTTTTTTCTAACTCTCTGCTAAGCTTCCCCTAAATGGCAAATCAGTGAGAAGAGAGCAGAGTCTCTCCCCAATGGAGCAATCAGCATGTTAATACTGAAGCAAAACACCTCAAAGTTCTCCCTTGTATTTTAGAACCCATTTTAAATAACCTAACAATAGCATTTAATTAACAGGGAGTTACACCTGAGCATTTAGATTTTAACCAAAGGAGTCTCTGTTGTTATTTCACTTGTCTTCCCCTTTAATTATTCTGAATTAGAGTCTCGCTGAGATTCTCTGGGGCTTTAATTAGAGACTGAATTAAAGTTATGTAAATACAGTTGGAAGCCGCAGAGTCTTTAAATAGAGTTGTGTTGCATCTGGTATTTTATTTTCTTAGAGTCTTTAAATAGAGTTGTGTTGCATCTGGTATTTTATTTTCTTTCTTTTTTTTTCTGAAAGAGAAAACATCCTAAGTCTTTCTTTTGAAGTTTGTCAAATCACCCCAGGGTGCTATTCCCTCAGGTGTTTGTGTGGATTGATACTTTTTCTCAAAGGGCTACGACACAAAATCTATTTCTGCAAATGAGCCATTTTTTGTTTCTCTGAATGTGTGTGACAATGTGTTGCATTCTGTGTGTGTTTCTCTGTTTCTTGGACACTTGAGTATTTATGCTTTTGAATGAAAACTAACCGGAAACTGGCACCCATGAAGTTACCTGCCTATGAATGTATTAATGACTGATTCTCCACCTCCAATCTTCTGATCCACTGTGAAAATGAAAAGAGCGGGATCAACCTCCCATTGGGCTAGATTAAATCCAAACTAAGTGCCTGGGCCCAGACTGCAAGCTTCTGTCTCTGAATAATAATGGGCTCTTTCAGCTGTGTTTGTCATCAAATTAGCCCTCTACTTCAGACGAGGCGCTCTCAGAGTGCAATTCTCAACAACGACGGAATTCAAATTAGGCAAAGTCAGTTTGAGGTTTGTAAGCTTTAAAAAGGGAGAATGAGCTTCATTTGTGAAGGTGATGATTGCAGTAGGAGGTAAAATGACAGTGTTCGGATTCATGAAAACACCTTCCTTCCTGCGGTGCAGCTGCTTTCATGGTGACTCACATTACGGTAGAGACAGTAAAACAAACCTTAAACCGGCAATTGCAGCCTGCAGCTTCCTCTGCATGCTTTAAATCCAACCCTCAGTCTTTACCACGAAGCCTTTGAAGCTTCTCCATCAGCACACGCTTTAGAGTGTTATTTCATTTTCTTATTTGCCTCCCAAATAAACAGTGCTACTGTATAGAGTGCATTTATATGCATGGAGGAAGGCTGTTTAATGCAGTCTCGAGGCTGAGTTCACTTTTGTTTGTCTTCCTGCCTTGAATTTTTGCGTTCAAGGGACCCAAGTTGAGTTCCTCCTGCTTCTCTCCGTCTGACACACTATTGCTCTCGTACCTTTGATCAACTCAGAGGAAAACTTGCCCTGGGACGCTCCATCACTCCAACACAGCGGGGGGAAATATAGGGCAGGAGGGGGCAAGGAAGAAGGGATGGAAACCCTATTTCCTCCTGGCACTTTCTGTCTTGCTCACTCTCTCCCAAGGATTGAGCAACAATTAAAAGATCGGTTCAGGGCATCTGATGAAGTGAGCTTGAATCTGAAATAGCTGAGACAATTGGATGTGAGATAGATGTGCCTTTTAATTACTAATATGGTCTTCAGAAGAGATTTTATCACAAGAAATGACTTCAAGCATAGACTCACATTGAGGATTTATTAAAATCATACTTTCCCTAAAACAAAAAGATACATTTAAGATGCAGTGCCAATGACATAACATGTACTTTATAATGCAAATCAGTTCCAGGATGTTTTTTTCCATCCGTAGCTATTAATGAGCTTGGACCTGACGCTTAATCATATGTGTGAAAAGTTAATGAGAGATGAGTAATGGAACACTTTTTCTATAAACCAAATTGTATCATACCTTCAAAACCAGGGCTCTCTTAAGCACAATCATACTCTGATACCTGCTAAAGAGTTATTGTACTAATAATGTACTAAAAAATGTTTTGGCAACGCCTCCTCCAGCAGTACATCAGATTAGCCCACTGAGCCGTTATCTCACTGTTATGATAAATATACATTATGGGAGCATGGCACTTTTTCTGCTTTGAGCTGACCTGAAGGCAACTGAAATGATCACATTAGTGCAGTAGTGAGAGCTGATATACTCCTCTTCTTTCAGTTTGTTTTTGAATGAAGCTTAAGTCCATTTAAAACGCACATAATTAACACTTGAATTCAAAATACTGTGCATTTTTTTCATCACCGGGAGGCCACATGATGTTGTTGACCTTGCTGTTAAATTTCCGTCTTTGATATTGAAAGCGATAACTTTTGTATCCAGCCACGTATCCTCGTAAGTGTTGGGGGGCTGTCTTTGATGTTCAGAGACAGAGCGGGGAATTAATCTAGACGTGATTTTCACATTAAAGTTATGAATACCTTTTGATTTGAATGAATAGTTGGTTAAAAAAGCAATTCACCTTCCTGGAAAAGTCTGTGAAGCCCTACTATCCCATGCTACAATTTACAATTTAGCTTTTCTAGTTATAGAAATAGTCCAAAAAACCTTTTTGAACTTGTTCTTTTGGTTATTATTATTACTATTATTATTATTATTATTATTTTCACTGACCACTCATGTAGTACATAGCCAGGTTCAATTTTACAGCATCTCCTCTATCCAGGACACTCCACCTTGTCATGGAACGTTCAAAGCAATTACAGGCAAACAGTCACAATTCACAATCTTTTTCAGTCAGGGTAGGCAATGCATGAGCTCTGACCCACTAGTACTGAATCTGAAGTGGTCAAGAAAGGTGCATCCTGCAAGATTTAAATAAAAATACATCTTCAAAACGTACTTTGCATTGTTGATACCCAAGAGTCTTGTTACAATGTTGAGGCAGATGCTCTAATATGAAATTGTTGCAGTGAAAGATCGCCAAGTTGTATTTCTGCAACTGCATGTCAATGTGAAGAAGTCGGTGTCATGGATGGATTACTGAATGGGCCTCCTGGACACAGGTCAATAGGCCTGTTGAGTGTCACTCAAATGAACACATACTGACCAGGATAAGACTCAAAATGGTCACAGAGAGGTGCAAAGGAACTGCAAAGAGACTCAAAATAACTACAAAAACTAGTAAAACAACCACATGGAGACAAGAAACGACCAAAAAAAGAGACAAACAATACACCACCACAAAGTCTGTGTCTGGTTCCTACAGAGAGGTGGTGGAGCCCTTTGCTCATCTGTGCTCAGGGGCCTATTGTCTCATGACCCATCCAAATATCACATACAGTTTTTTAGCTGGTCTCTCCATCATCATTCCGAACAGTTCTGTGAGCAGCAGACACTCTGCGCGCTTTTGAAAAGAAACTTTTAATCTTGTTTTGGAAAGAAACCCTACACATGCAAGGGGAGACTCTAAATGGCACAAAAACCATGTTACGTCTTATTTCCAGAAAATGTACGGCGTTGAGAGGCTTCTGAAATAGCTTTAAACTGTTTGCTGAGAACAACGGTAGTACTTTGTAATGGATTGTTTTGGTCTGTGTCTCGCTCTTTTTCCCCGCAGGGCTGAAGCAGATCCATGCCCTGTCCATCCAAGGGAACTATGAGCTTCGTATCGACTTGGAGGACTTTGAAAATAGCACTGCTTACGCCCAGTATGGAACCTTTGGAGTAGGCCTCTTCTCAGTCGACCCTGATGATGATGGATATCCTTTGACTGTGGGGGACTATTCTGGCAATGCAGGTGTGTATGCTCAGTGAACTACTTAGATTTTGCTTGCACAATTTCCTGTGCTTGTTCTCTGATTGGTATACACTATTTTTGTTATTCATTTTTTCTTTTAACCTAATTGTGAGCACAGAAATCATAACTTCCAGTTCACGCTGCCTCAGAATAATAGCATGTTATTTTTACAGTGCAGTAGGTGTGTCCACTTGTTAAACCATGCAGACAGCTTCACAGGGAGAGGGACTGCTAGTGTCTGTGTCTCTGCTCCCCAACCATCAGATCCAAGCCAGCTACCTGTCACCTTGATTAAATTACTGCCAATTAATTGCACTGCTTGACCTGCAGCGTAAACAAAAAACCCCGCCGCTGAAATGAAGAAGCAATTTAAAGAACCTTTGGGGAGTGCTGCTCCAAGAACACAGGAGAGAATGGGGACAGATATGAGAGATGGAGCAGGAAAAAGAAGTGGGGAGGAAGGGAGAAACTGGGATGGAGGAAAGGAGGGGACAGGTGCGAAAGAAGAAGAGAGTAACGGAAGAGAGGTAAATAAAAATGAGGGTAGAGGTATCTAAGGGACAGGGAAGCAGAGGACTGGGGACAGAAACAATGTGCTGTGTGTGCAACAGCTTTTTCCCCAGATATGGTGTCCTGTAACGCACCTGGCTTGTCCTCAGCACGGCCTGACCTTGAACTCATCTGCCTGTTGGACATTTGAATCCACTCAAATTAAGGGTACTCAAACTCTCTCAGGATGCTCATCCTCTCACCTCAGCCTCCCTGTAGGCGGCTACTGTTATTATTATTAGGGGTATTTTGCTCTGGTGTGGCTGCTTTCTGATCAGCTGACAGGTGCTCATTTGGGCTGGGAGCAGCTGGATCTTAATGGGCATCGGAGGCGGCTGCCGGCCCCCAGCCACCAAGGTGACATCCAGCGCCTTGCAAATGAGCCTTTAAGTGCTTCTGTTTTGTTTTTGTTTTTTTTCCCCCCTCTCCTTTTTTCTACATCCCTTGGACATCGTCCCATTGTTGACAGCGCTTCATTTTCTTCCCTTTCCTCCCCCACTGTCTTTTTCCTCCTGATGTCGAGCAGCACACAACATGGATATCAGACATGCCTGTCAGATTATTTTTCCGGCTGACTGGTTACCATGGTAATGCCAAATGGAGAGCAGAGTAGGACAGAGCGAGAGGGTAAGGAGCTGGGCGGCCACATCCTGAGCAATTAAGGGTTGTTTGATGCCCTGACGAGCTGTTAGCCATCACCTGATGGCTGGTGAGCGGTCTTTCATTCTGCTCTCAGCTTTATCCTTCTATCCACTTCTGGTCACAGTGTGATGCTTGCTTTGGAAAGAAAGGAAAGGACAGAGAGTGCAGGGGAGCTAGGGGGAGTTTATTGAACATTATGAGCTGTTTGAACATCCATTTATTGAAAACTTTAGGCCTACCGCAGTTTCAGCGAAAATGTTGCTTTCATGTTACTTGTTAGCCTCACAGAGCAAGAGCTTGCAAGGCAGTTATCGATGTAGAGAATATGTCAGTGAGGGATCTTTATATAGCGAGAAGGTATTTTCAGCTCGGCAATTTAATTGTGCTAATCAGACTTACCACGCAGACCATGATTAAGGGCACTTAGGTGATTTGACTTGCATGTGTCGCGTCCCCACATTAGTCTTACATCATTATCACATTCACAATCATGCTGCAGGAAAGAATGCCCTCTTACTGACTAGCATCTATGCTTTTCAAGATACCAGTGCCAGTTTCAAAAATACATAAAAGATCAACATTGATGCAAAAAGAAAGAATGAAACCAACAGTCTGTTAACTGCGTTGTTTCCCTCCTATTATAACATTTCTGTACATTAAGCGACAGACATGCTGGTGAAACCATTAGGGCTGTGTTATTAAAAAGAGGAAGATAAAAAGGTCACCACGCTGCCTTTGATAAATTGGCTAAGAAGCCGTCTGACCTCCTGCTTTAGATAATGAGAAGCAATACCCTGGAGAGCTGTGGAGCTTTATTTTTTATTCTATCATCTCTCTCTGTTTGTAGAAATGATTAATTGAAAGGTCCTATACTATTTTGAAGTTAATCACTTGTGGATGTGTCTGATTGCTGGTTTCTGGTTTCAGATCCAAGAATATTTTGGGGGAAGACACAGAGGAGATGCAATAGCTGTTGCTTAAAATGTTTTTTTTTTTCTTCTTTGTCCCAGCTGCACTTGTTTACGAGAGCTTGTTTCATTCACTTTAAATAAACCTACATCTTAATCCAACCTGGTCTGGTTCCTAACTCATCAAATACAGACGCTTGGTCAAAGGCCCTTGGTGTCAGATACTGACACATTGAGGCACCATTTAGCAGCAGTATGAGACGCACCGGTCGGCAGCATTTTTTGAAGCTCTGAAATACTGCCATAGTATAAAGAGCAAGAATGCCTACATAGGGTTCTGGGAGGAGAGGTGGACAGGTCAAACATACCCTGGACTTTCATCAAGGGGGAGAGCTGTTTTTTTACAGTGTGAAAACTAAAGTCAGTCAATTTAATTTAATAATAATGTAGTGTGCTATGTGTAGCATACTATGCTTGTGACATATGTTACGTATGTCACGTGACATTTCATTATGTTCGCAACAAACATACTAATTTCAGGCCAAACCATGATGTCTTATTGTAAACCTAACCAAGCACTTTTGCTGCCTAAACCTAAGCCCATGCTTTTATCTTGCATAAAGCTAACCTCCCGAGACCCAGGATTTTGTTTGGTGTGCATTTTTTATTCTCCTATAGCTATTTGGGAAACGTAGAACCCGATAAGTTTAAACAACTAACCACTGTCTTTGACCAGTGAGTAGTTTTTGAGAAGAAATAATGTCCTTATATAGGGACAATGGGTTTATTTTGTTATAGTCACAAGTATTTAAGAAAGTATTAAACTGTTTCTTTCAATGCCTGAACATGGCTTTGTTCATTTTGTAACTCTGTATGAAGTTTCTCTTGCTCCATATTCCAATCAGGCAAAGTCCTTTTTGTTTGTAGAAGCAGTCTGTCACACCTAATTGGCCTGTGTGAAATGCTGCGATGACACAATAATAGAGTCCCAATATCCTCAAACAAGAACTTTGTAATTAACAGCATTTTAGTGTGTTACTGTTGCTAAATTTGGTCAAATTTGTGCACCATATTAGACTACAGACATTATTAAGCATGAATAATTAAGTTTCAGTGGCACAGTGGTTCAGCGGTTATCATTGTCGCCTCACAGCAAGAGGGTTTCTGGTTTGCATGTTCTCCGTGTGTTTTCTCTGGGTACTCCGGCTTCCTCCCACAGTCCAAAGACATGCAAATTAGATTAATTGGTGACTCTGAATTGGGTTTTTTTCTTCTTTGTCCATTTCTATGTCAGAATCAGCTGTACAGTGACTTTGCGGAGATGGCCGCCATTTTGTTTTTCCATAAATTAGTGTATTAGTGCTTATGCTAACACTAGATGGCACATAAAAGTGTCCAGGAACAATGGATACAGGTGCAGCAAACCCAAAATGTAATGCAGGGTCACAGGAGGCTAAGAAGTCAGAAAGAAACAAAATGCTTTTAATGAGTGGAAACTACACATTTCCCATGAAAACCTACGTTTATTTTGAGAAGACACAATGTATAAAACAAGTGTGAATTGAAACACCATGCCTGGGCATCCAAAACTGACAGTGTAGAGGTACCAGAGCACTGTGGTTTGACATGTAGGGCCGCTGACCAAGTGTCTGTGTTTGGCGAGTTGGGGGTGAGAATGTGCTGCTTTATCCTACGGTTTAAATATGTACTGACACATTCAAATTTTGTTTCACATCTCCCACCCTAGGTGACTCTCTGCTGAAGCACAACGGGATGAAGTTCACCACCAAAGACAGGGACAACGACCACTCGGAGAACAACTGCGCCTCTTTCTACCATGGTGCCTGGTGGTACCGCAACTGCCACACCTCCAACCTTAACGGCCAATACCTGCGCGGCCAGCACACCTCCTATGCCGACGGCATCGAGTGGTCCTCGTGGACTGGCTGGCAGTACTCCCTCAAGTTCTCCGAGATGAAGATTCGACCTACCCGTGACCCAGAGAATAAATGAGAAAGACAAAAGGATAAAAGGAGGAAAAAGAAGAAGTTTTTTGAAACATTACAAACCACAGTTTCTGACAGCTAGGCGGAGTTACTTGTCTTGATATTGTTTATTCACTAAAAAACATACCTCTTTGAGTTTAGTTGACTCTGCTGTTTGCCTCCTGATGTCTCGCTCCCTTTTTGCTCCTCTTCCTCCATCACTCAGCTACTAGTGTCATGCCAGCTACCATTGTCCTTCCCCCTGGTTCCTTTCTTGAAAAAAAATGTAACCGTCATCATGAATATTTTTGATCATTCAGTTCACACAAACAGCTTACCAGAGCTCACAGTCCACTGCGCTAGCTTTACTCAGTCTGACATGGTGGTCCAAGCATCACCTGCAGGATCACACACCAGTAATTCGCTCCTGACATGTAACTCTGACCTCCCATCTGTGCTGACATGGCACTTTGATTGTGGTTCAGTCTCACTGCCCATTGCTGTATAATCTGTGAGGGGAGAGGGTTGCGCCACATATAATAGAAACAGACAAACTCTTTGCAAAAATATGAACGGAGATAAAAATCCTCCTCCTTTCCCCATTTGCAAAGGAAGTTTCCCCGGTGAGAAGGGACAGCGCAGTGGTACACTATGTCACATTTACATCCTCGATCTGTGTGAATGAGACCCAGCAGGGTAGTGGCAAGAAGTGCAGGGCCTCAGATAATTAGAGGAAGACAGAGACGGAGAGAACGAGGAAACAATTTGACAAGAGGTAAATTAGTCGAAAGGATGAAGGGGGAGCAGGGTGGATCAAAGGGGAGAGAGGAAGTGGAAGAAGAGGAGGTGCAAAAAGGATGAGAAAGAGAAATGAGAAAAAGGAAGAGACAACGGAGGATCTCATTCATCTGACTTGGGCCATTAGGGAGCATATTGGGCACTTTGTCTGATCTGCCTGCCAGCTGAGTACTGGCCAACTGATGCAGCACTCACAGATGGTAACCCAGCACTTTGTGTGTGTGTACGTGGGTATGTGTGTGTATGCGTGTGTGTCTATGACGGAGAGAGACAGACAGAGTTCTCTAACATTATCAATTTCCTGTCATGAGTTCAGTAGAGCGTCTCGACTGACTACAATGTTTAGCACAGACATGATGCATGGCTGGCATACCTTTCACTCTCCATTTAAGTAGTTAACATCAAATAACAAAGCCTGTAATGTATGTACATGTGACAGGAGGGTAAAGACACTGACAACAATTTAAAGGAGACCAACGGGATCAGAGAATGAAGGAGGAATCAAAGACTGTGTCATGACTTCCCACTTCCCTCTCGTCTTCTCGGACCTGATGAGGAAATGTTACATTTTTGCCAACGACCCCACATTCCCACCTCTTTGGTTTGTCCTCTGATTTGTAATTTTTTTTCTCCTTTCCAGGTGATTCTTACGGGATCCGTTTGCGTGACACAGTTCCTCTTGTCATGCAAAGGGAGAGAAAGTTGCTGTAAAATAAGATTTGACGCTCTCAGCCACTGTCTTTTTTTTTCTTCTGAGTAGGAATTCTACAATGTGTTATGGCAAAAACAAAATTGCCGAAAGCAAAAAAAAAAAAAAAAGAATAACAGAAAAAGAAAAAAAATGTCATGAAGAAAAACACAAAGGCAAACTGTGGGCAGAAATAGTGCAATCCTGATTTTCCGTCTTTTTTTTAAGTCGGTGAATCAACTTTTCTCAGTTTCATCGAGTTTATTTGGATGTACTAAAAGCTTTAAAAAATTATCTGTAGATTTTATTGTACAGTGTTTATGACTTTTAGAGCATGTGAAGCTGTTTTCTTACTATGCTAAAACACAAAGAGTACTCAAGCACATGGACTTCACAAAATCCACCAGTTAAAACAAACAAAAAAAAAAAATCAACAAGTGAAGAAAGTATTTACAGAACTTTTTTCCCTTCCTCTGCCTGAAAAGCAAGCGAGAGTGGCCTGTGCCGCTTTGAAGGTCGGATATGAGTGACGGGGAGGAATGTGATTACCCCTTAAGCACATGCCCGTTCAAATCTGCAGCACAAATATAAATCTTTTTACGGAGGCACAAAAATACGAGAGAGAGATTTCAAACCTCCTGGCACATTTAGCTGCCTTGCTGGACATATGTGATCTTTCTGACATCTTGGCTTCGGAAAGCCCCATGGCGCTGGGAGACAGTTTTGAATGTGTGCTGAAGGGTGTTGCCCCAGCTGACAGTGGGTTAACGTGTAGCACCGAGCAATGTTGCACCGGATACCTCTGACACTGGAACAGCTGTGAGCTTTTCTGTCATCGCTGGTGCTGGGGAAGGATCTCCCATTGCTGTTTGTGCAGCGCCTCGGCTGTGTGCATACAGCTATACGTCATGTCTCGGCGGACTGCTGCCACCTCTCTTCAACATCAAAGCACAGACACATGTTGCAAGTACTTGCTGGTTTTATTATGGCACAAAGATGGAGGTTTGATAATGTCAGAGGATATAGCGAATTTAAAACAAGCTCAAAATGTATGAGTTCACTTGGGGAGAAGGGGACTGGCGTGTGAGAGCGTATGCAAATGTGTGTGTGTCTCTGTGCTAGACAGAGGGTGTGTGTGTGTTAGCGCGTGTGCACATGTGTGCGTCTACAGTGTCTCTGTGTGTATATGCACATGCTTCAGTTTGTACATGCCCATGTGCATGAGCCAGATGACAGAGCGGGAGGCTGAGTGCGTCTCTCTGTGGAATTTTGAAGTAATGTGATGCTTATGTACAACTTGCCTCCCCTGCTATTTGTGTCGATAACAGAGAGATTTACATAATTATAAAGAACTATTACTTATTGTGATTGTGAACCCATGAGAGTGGACACCACCTTCTGGTACTGTGTTGAAACTGCGCTCGTACCCTAAAACCCCCCCGAGATCCCACTCCCTAAAAATCTTTATCTTCACCTCGACACAACGTTGTGCTCACTGTATATGTTAATGCTATGTCGCCCCTTGTTATTAAAATGTAAAGTATTATTTGCCATGCCCCCTTCTGTGTTTTTGTTGAGTGAATGCCTTTATAGTCACTCTCTCTGCTGCAGCTTGCTAAGTCTCCAATGGAAGAGATGATAAAAGAGTGAAATCAGAGGTTCTAATCATTCCCAGTTATCCCGCTCATTACAGTGCATCAGCAACCCCCTGATCGATCCCCCAGCTCCCCAAACCTTCTATCTTTCTTACTGTGTACCTCCTTAATTGCCTTAGCCTCTGCTGCCAATTCCCCCTCACTCCATAGCTCCTAAATTCTCCTCTCTTCTCTTCCCGGCTCCCGACTCCCTGCCTCTTTATTGCTCTGCTTTTTGCCCCACTCTGCTCTCTCCCTGCCCTCAGTCCTCCCATTCCTTCAGTCCCAGCGCAGAACTAACTCTGTTTTCTTTTTCTTTTCTTTTTGGTGAAGTACTATAGATTGTTTTGCTGAATCTTGATACTGTGTTTTAATGTTCTTGTCAACATTTAATAAACATTCACATTTTATAAATGGGGAACGCCCTGAAGTGTGTGGGGTTTTCTCGGTTCATCTGTGCATGCTTGTAGCAGTGTGGTTGTAAGCTTGTTTTTTTTTAACGGCTTTGATCAAGCTGAATAAAAGCAGGCAATGGACATTTAATAGGAATGCTGGTACATCAACATCAATAAAGTGGCAATGGAATCAAAGGGCAACCTCAAAAGCTGAAAAACTAAGTCACCGCTAAAGTGCCAAAAAACTGCAGTTCCTGTAATGGCCACTTGAGGCTGGCTTCAAAAGCCAGTTTGTCCCCATACACCCCCATGTTAAAATGCCCACCTTTACAGCCTGGTACAGACAGCTGTTTAGCCCTCTATGACTCGAGTCCCCATTCATGATAACTGCACCGGGGATGAATTTTTTTATAACTCATCGGTTTAAATTCTATTAAGGCTTAAAGTTAAACATAATTAAGAGGGTGGCTGTTTTGAGTGACAGGATGCCTACTGATAGTGTCCTTGGCTTCTTTTGTCCAAATATGGTCACCTCTGGCCCCAAAAAATCCAAGATTGTGATAGCCAAGATGCCAAACTTGAGGCTTCAAAACAGGAGTCCACAATGGTTGTAGTCACAGTGGCTACATCCATTATTTTATACAAAAAGTCTTCTAACCCATATGACCACCCAAGAACCCAAGTTTTATGTTTATACCTCTGAATACAACCCACAGGAACGTTTCCTTAATTCGCACACCTACTGTTGGACGACAGAATAGCTTGTTTGTCCAGTCACGGTTGCAGTTTTAAACACATGGGTAATGTTATTTAACAGTCGCAGTTGCATCAAAAGTTTAGGTTAGAACTGTTTGACATGTGTCACCGGAAATAACTCACATGACGTGTCGCATCACATACGTCAACATTCTACATTTCATTGTTAAAATAACTCTACATTGGATATTGTTTTCACATGGGACACAAACAAGGGTCTAAGTAGATTAAAGTCCGCTGCATGTTTGACCCACCCACCTGCCCTGCCTCCCATCCAAAGCAGACATTGTTCACCATGATACTACGTTGCCTGACTTTACCCCTCACTCTTGAAAGAATGATTCTGTCCACTAGAGGCTGGTGTCAAACAAAATCGATACATTTCTGCTTGCAGAAAATGCCCTATATGGTCGTATTTTGGAGGGAGATAGTCTCCTTTAATAGAGCATGCAGCTTGGTGTGAAAGGCAGCCTTAGCAGACCCAGAGTGTAAAAAATGCTTTAAGTTTTTATGAGCCATGCAAAGAGTTTTGACTTTATTCGCAAAGGTTTTGAGATAACATCTCAAAGTTTTCTGCTGCCAACAGAGCTCAATAGAGGTCAATTGAATTTTTTGTTTGTGCTGTTCAAGAACTTTATATTTAAAAAACATAGCATTTTGGAAGAAATGACCTCAGCACAAACATGTTTTCCATTAACAGCGTCCCAGTTACTCTGGATCCTCCACAGAAGTGTGAAGAGTTTTCACTTATTTACGCTGAGCAAAATACTCATTTTGAATTTTCTAACCATGTAGAGCTGTTATCACCAAGAACTAGATTATACAGCACAATTGTACTCCTGAAAAAATTGGCAGTATATTTGAATAAAAATAATAATCAGGCAGGTGGAGATATCTGGGGAAATTAATTAGCTTTTAATTAGCTTTCTCTTAAATCATGTACTTAATTTCCACAGATAAGGTGCCTTGGCCCTGCTGATGTGTAGCGACATAGTGGCAGTTTCTTCTTCTTCTTCTTCTTCTTCTTCTTCTTCTTCTTCCTCTTCTTCCTCTTCTTCTTCTTCTTCTTCTTCTTCTGCTAAGGGTAAGTTTTAAGCGATATTTATATTTGTGTAAAATTCAAGCCATGCATATATTACATTACATACATTAAAGAAATGGGGACATTGATAGGAATAACACAGCATGATATGATGGCAGAAAATACCCAGTGATACTTATGAAAGCTTTTTGTCATTTGATGATTGATCTATCCAACTGGTCTTATCTACAACTAAAGTGACAGTAAGAGGGCCTGTTGGGGATGTGATGTTTTATTTTCATAATTTCACAATTTTACATCTAAGAGGTAATAAACATTTGAATGCATTTCTCATTGCTCATTCTTGCTCAAAACAGGGTTTCTAACAAATAGCAGGAGCCAGTTAAACCTATCAATAATGGATAAAATGATAAATGAAATGAACTGTTGGATATTCATTTCACCAGCAATTCTTTCAGGATTACTATAAGGAAACGCATACACCACTTCCTTTGTCTCCTTTGTGGTGCAGGAAATCTAGTGATGAATATCAAATTCCCACACACATATATCACCCCTGCATTGACTTATTAAAAAAATGCCATAGTTTTTGTCACATGGACCTCATGGACCTCAAGACTTCATAAAGTGACACAGTACATGATCACACAGACACCACCACTCAAAATTCCCTGTTAGTGGGGTGGCATAGCTAAAGAATCGTTCAGTTCAAGCACCAAATTTGGAACATAATAGCTTAAAATATGTAGAAGATATCTGGGTATCGGCAGATTGGCATTCTGATGACTATGGTGGCAAAATCCAATATGGCTATAGCCCAGTGATCTACAAATGCAAGCTTGGTGTCTGTTTAATGGATTTTGACCATGATAAACACATTGGAATGTTAATTTTTATGATTGGATGCATTTGGACCCCTAATTTGCATATTTCCAAGATGGTGGCGACCTAAAATATATATATATATTTTGTTTTTCAATTCTTTTGGCAAACTTGCTGTATATTTCATATCTTTAAGCATGAGAAACACATTGGAATACTCAGGTTTATGATTCATCTTTATCTTTCATCATCTCTAATTTGCATATTACCAATATGACCACTTTCCCCAAAAAATTTAATTCATGCATACATTCTCACCCAGATTATATTGTAGAGATGAGCTTTTTCTTTATTCTATCTCCATGTTTGCAACACCACATATATAATCAACAGCAATACCTGTAAAAAATATGTTTCAATGCAAAACTTATGGCTGAAACAGTTTTCTGGTGGCGGCCACATTGGATTTTGTCGCCATGGCCATCAGAATGCCAATCTTAAGCTATTAATGTACCAAATTTGGTGCTTTCATCACAAACTGGACGATTGTCTTGATTTTGTGAGCTAGGCCACCCCACTACGTACTGTTCCAACATACAAAATAGGTTGATGCACTTTCAAAAAATACTGTCACCATTTAAAACATTTTTCCTACTTAATGGCAAATATACCTAAGATATACCCCAAATATACAATACACAAATGCCTGTCCCATGACCCTAGATTTATTTGTTCAACTGATCACACTTAATATCACACCACCACGCTGCCCTCCTGTAAATAGGCTCACAGAGCCTTGATAACTTGTTATCAAGGGGCTGGACTATATCCTGCCATTCTTCTATGGGAACATTTTTGATTGATTTGAGCCTGTACCTCTGTGAGCCTATTTAAGCCCTGCATCACTTTATGATGTTTGAATATGTCTTGAGAAAGGTCCATGTGACCAAAACGTTGGTACTTTTGTAAAAAAAAAAAAAAAAAATCAATGAAAATGTGATAAGTGTGTGCAGAAATTCTCTGATTTCTTGTCAGTTCTTTCAGTATTCCCAACAGTGATTGAGACAATGTAGGGAATTGCGTCATACCCCATCACTGCAGCTTTAAGGGCCCAGCTGTAGACTTATATATGACATATATGGACTGAATAAGATGTCACTCTATTGTATAAATGGCTATTGTGCTAGAGAGACCAGAGGAGATAAGAACAAATATTCACACTGTGATCCCCAGTAATTTCTTCACATAATATGTTTGTCCTAGAGAGCACATGGGGGAAGTTTGTCTTCAAAATGAAAAGATTTCTGGCAGAAATCTTTTCATTTTAACCCAAACCGTGATCTTTTTCCTAAACCCTACCAAGAAGGCAAACATATCCCAACGGCTCACAGAGAAATTTGCCGTGTTTTCTTTTCTTCCACCCTTTTCTTGAAAATGAAATTAGCATTTCTGCAATAACACTCTGAACATAAACATTTTCTTTATGTATTGCAGAAACACTTCTTATATTTACCCACTGGTTTGCTCTGTTAAATGTTAGTGTTCCACTTAATTCCCATACCCATATCTGTAGTGTTGAAATGCTGGCTATGTGTGCTGGTATGTATAAAATACTATAATTCCACAGCTATTTAGTCTTGCTTGACTGATTTTATTGCCTTATTGCGTTTCTGTTTATGGCGTGTATTTCTTTTGTAATTTGGTTGTGTAGTTAGATTCTAGTTAGTTTGGAGGTGAATTACTTCAAGGCTCCAACTGCAGTCTCATTTTATTTCACATAAAAATACACTTCTGTTGGAAAATCCAGCCACTGTAAGGCAAGGTGAGTTCTCAGGCACAGCATGCTGATAATTAGCCTTAAAGTGACTATCTAGTGTTAGATCTACTAAAAGCAGGGTGACTTAAATTATACCTAATGCTGAATATCTTCCTAAGATTCCCTGGGGTTTTGAAATCCTGCAACACAATGCAACTTGTCACTAATCAAATTTTAAGTGTCTGTGTGTGGCCAAAAGCCAAGCCAATATGGTGCATCTACTAATTGCCTTGAAGGAGTGTGAGTCATGATAGAGAGGGGGCAAGTTGAAGGAGTAACACCGAGGAGGGATGCCAGCCGTGTGATCTGGCTCTTCAATTCATAGTTCAAAAGACAGCAAATGATGTCAGTGACTGAGTTCCTATCTCTGTGGAGCCACTGGATGCACAAGGCATTAAAGTCTGGTCTTGACACTCTGTGTGAGCTGGCTGTGCCATCTACTCAGCCCCTTCAAAGTGCGGAATTGGCAGCAAACATGTTGTTTGCTTATTTGTGGAACGGTGTCAAGTTGTTTTAAATCCCATTCCAACTGCTCATACAGAGATCCATCAAGGAAGGATGATACAACATCAGTGTACTATTTTGTGCAAGGTATTACTTAGTTATTAAGTCCAACTAAGTGATTCATTTTATTAACAGGGTTAACTGAGCCTATGTTTGTCCTTATCAGCATTAAAGGAATAGTTCGACACACACACAAACTGGAAGTTGCTGCATGAAGAGATAAAAAGTTCCAGCACACAACACCCAAGCCCCAGGGAACAGCACTGGGCTGTAAAGGGGTTGCAAGCAGTAACCTCCAGAGCTGAGAAAACATAGCCAACATGAAAGTGCCAAACAAAATGCAGTTCCTTAAATGGCCACTTGAGGCTGGCTCCATAAGCGACCCCTCCCAAAAGACATCCATGTTCCAAGTTTACAGCAGAAATACACATGTTTACAGCCTGGTACAAAAATGGTTTTGGTCTCTATAACTAATTTTCCCCCTTCATGACAACTGAATTTTTATGTAACTCACCCATTTCAATATAATTGAGGACCACTTTGAGTGACGGGCTGTCTGTCGACTGTGTCCATGGGCTTTCAGTCAGATCCACCCCTCGCTCCTCCACAGCTCCAACCTTTCATCCACATACATGTATGGTCACCTCTGGCTCTAAAACTCCAAGATGGTTGAGCCAAGAGGCCACACTGGAGGCTTCAAAATGAGAATCCACAAGCCAATGGTTGATGTCTTGATGGCTACGCCCATTATTGTCATACAGTCTATGTGCAATAGTGGCCACATTCAGTATTGCAGACCCATATTGGCCAAAAAAGTCTGTATTCCCATACACCATGATTTGAAATTAAGAGGCTGAACACTTCAAATCAACAACAGTCTTTCTTTTTTCTGAATTGTGACAAAGACTTAAATGATTCTTTAAGTGATCAGAATTTGATTCATCTGTCAAATCAAATTTAGACCATAGTCAAATTTAGGAACCGTGTCATTAATGCCATTCCTGTGTTCAGAAGCTAACAGGAAGTCAGCCGGATTGACCTGAGGAAGTATCTAACATGTCAACTATTGGTGCATCCATTTGCACTGGAAACTAGAAATTCCCAAGTTACCAGTCGAAAGTTTCAACTGCAGCGCAATTTGTAAAGTTGGAGGCACCTCACCAACCCTGATCTCAAAATCCAAGATGGCTGCTCCACGCAATAACTATAGTGAAAGCTGTAGTAATGAACTGTTTATTAGAGCTTCTGTCTTACTTGTGTCTCATTAAAACAGTCGTACACACAGTCCTGTCCAACTTCTATCTGTGGAAATGTTACTATGGCATTTGTGTGTGCAAAATACAGTGTAATGCCTTGTTGTCAACTGGTATGATAACAGTGGCTAACATGGCTAGAACTGGTATTGCTACCTATTGCTACCCATTGTTTTTCCAACTTATTATGCTGGAACAAGGTCAGCACTGGTGTGACATCATTTGCAGCTCCAACTTCTGACTTCAGGGGTAAATGCAACGCAGCATATGAGCGCAAATAGGCAGAAGCTTTTCATAAAAATGAATGGGGAACATGTTTTTTTTTTTTTAAACTCATCCATGATAAATCTCCCATATGCTAAGCTAACTAACCTTTAGCTCTAGGTCCATGCACATGCATGAGATTATGGCTCTCCTCATCCAGATGTCAGACTATTTCTTTAATAGTACATTCAATTAGCAAAAAAATGCATGGTGGGAAACTTGAAGATTAAAGGTCTAATTCAATAAAAATGTACAGCAATACCTAAATACAAAATTTAAAGAGATGGTAGGCTTGTACCTACATCGTCTATTTTGTTGTTAGCTATGAAGACTTGGTGGTTGCTTACTAAGAATCGTCTTCTCCACCTTTGCCATGTAGTTCTGGGGTTTGGGGTATTAGCATTCCTCCCCTGCCTCTCTTTTCAGTATGCCAGCAGGGTAAACATCCAGATTACTGCGGAGCCATGAAAACCAACTAAACACATGAACACCTGACTGAGAGAGAGCATTGTATTAGTTCAGGCAGAGCACAGATGTCATGCTTTGCTAATCTATCAGCTAATCGCTACACACACCAATCTCCATCAGTCTATTTAGATGACTTGCTGTACACTGATTGTCACTTTATAAACTGCTGTAACCCCATTACGCTGCAAAGTAAAGCCTCGGCCCTACCTCCCCATGTCTTCATCTGATATAGTCTATCCAGTGGCTCTGACACCGATAACACAGTAGTGTTGTTGCCCTGGCTTTACTCTGTGAACACCCATGGGGGGATTTGCATTACAGCCTGGCTATATCCTCAGCATGCTTGCTGGGAAGGCAGGGGGGCAGTTTACTGCAGGGACATGAATGTCAAATGGAACGGTGTTACCATTTGTTGCAGAGGATTTTATTTTTTTTACTGGTGTGTTTCCGACTGCATTAAATGCATGTTGTGGTGTGAAAAAAAGTGTGAAAAGCAGAACATACGTGCAATAAAACACAGCTATGGTCCTTCACATTCGGTGTTTATGTGTATACAGGAGGTGATTTACAAGTGGCTTTACGATTCCTACAGGAGAAGTGCACACAACCATATGAAAAATATAAAGCTGCCAGGTCATCAGAAGTTAATGATAAGATGGGGAGAAGCTAAGCCCGTGCCTCGTGTTATTGCATGCAAAAAAAATCTCTGATAGTCAGGCTGGTAGTGTCCTCCACACAAAATCATATTTGCTCGTATTGGCAAACAGGTGAAAATAATTTGCAGGCTTTGGTTTCAGTCACCACAGTATGTGCAGGCAGGTCTGCCATGTTTGTCAGTGTTTCTGAGCAGCCATGCTCACTGCTTCGAAACCCTTGTATGCAACCAACTTGTTCTCACATCGTCAAATGTTGTCAAATACTAATGCTTTGTCACACAACTCGGCGTCTGATAGCGATGCACAGGGCACACTGTAACATGTGGTTAATGATGTGAAACGGACGTGGTTGGTGTTTGTTGACCTGGGAATGACAGCAGGCTGATCCAACTAGTAAATAATGTCATGGGATTAGTTGCTTACATTTCCTCTGTTTACTTGCATAGACTCATTAGAGTAGTTGTATTATGGTTTGCTCCTTGTTAATTTTACGTTCTCTCGCCACATGATTCTCAGATTGTTTTTTATCTAGTTGACCTTGAGCCACATGTATGACAGGACATGAGGATGATGCAGATCTTAACACATGCTGGTATTATGAAAAATGAACTTGACATTACTGATGGTGTACTTGTCCACACACTCTGCAGTAGACCTATTTAATGGATTGGTTATTTTGTTTGCTAAGCATGGCTATTTTCGCTATTACAGTTAAAAATGGGATCGCTGTTGTGCTGTCTGGAAAATGAAAGTTCTTTTATTTTTCTCACACTATGGTGCAATTATAATTTTTTTTGTGGAACACTTTAAACACAATGTAGTGTAGACAGATAATTATGACAGCTTTCCTTATTTCCTTGATATGCGATCAGTGACTGAATTGCGAACACAATGAGTAGTGACCACTGAGAGTGCTATTGGAAGACCTCGCAAAGAGAGCATGCTGATTTTTTTTTGACAAACAACAATTAATAGACTATGAAGCACTTCAGACTTCAGAGGGAGCTCTGTGTGTGTTTGTGTGTGGACCTGAAAGCTTTCTGCTTTCCCTGCAGTCTGGGCAGTAAGTTAGCACGGCAGTCGCAATTAATTGCATTTTTTTTGTTCTTTAATATAACTTTGAGGTGACATTAATTAAATTGGGTGATTAAATCACGCTCTCCTTTGTATATGAAAGTAACCCATTTAAACCTGATTCAGCGTGTCCTTCAAGTTGGTGACAGCAGTAGCGCAGCCGTATTCAAGTAGAGATAATAGCTGTTTTTCCATTCCTTTAAAGTAAAGTCTGTGTGTAGTGTTCCTATGTCACGTTACTAACTGCATGAGTGAGCCATTGCCCATCCTCCTCTTTTTTTTTTCTTCTTTTTTTTTTTTAATATAACTGCCCAGGCATCCTGCTTTCTTTTCTTTTCTGTCAACAAATGAACACAGTTGCACGCGTCCATCACTGTACGTACTACGCAAGCTACAAATAAAGGCAAAAGTGGAACATATTGAGGGTACAGATGGAGAGCAAAGAAGTGGATTATGATGCAGGAGTGATCTGAGAAATTTCTCTCTATATTTCACACTTTTCTGCTGTGAAACCTCACCATTGTTTTTTTTATTATACACAGCAGGAATTTGTGCTCACTACAAACTAATTTCCAAATTTTTTCAAGTCAAAAATGCACTGGTTCCTTTTCATTAAATATGAAAATCTGTTTTTCTCAACCACGTATAATAGTAAATTGGATATGTTTGACTTTTAGACCTCTGCTTATTTTTTCTCTGACATTTTATACACAGAGTAATAATTCATAATGATATAATTGGCAGATTAATCAATGATTTAAAAAAAAAAAAAATCCTTAGTTACAGCCCTGTAGAGTAAAGTGCAGCATCTTCGAAGACACCCCTGGGTGACTATTTTTACAGAGGTGAGAACAAGTTACTGTTTTGCAAGTAAGAGGTAACAAGTACTCAAGTCCCAAGTCAAGACAGGCAAGTCTAGAGTCAAGTCTATAGTCATGACAGGAAAGCCCTAATTCAAGTCCCATGTCAAGACAGGCAAATACAGAGTCAGGTCCTAAATTAACCCTATGGGCCCTAGGCGTTTTTGGGGTATTTTTACTGCCTTTACTCTTAAGCTCATATCACAGTCATTATAAAGGCTACATACACATGCTATATCTTGTTGTTGTTGTTTTTTTAGGACAATGTGGGCTAACCAGATTTGCCATAATTTCATGTCCTTCTATGTGCCCGTATTTTATATTAATTTTTATATCAATGAAAAAAACAAATTCGTGTTACTAAATTCTTACATTTTTACATGTATCTCAGCATAGCAAGTTGGAAGAAGACATATTCTGCCATATATGAAGAGGGGAGACTCTCTGGAATCTGGCATTATAAGAACCATGATGCTGGGACATTCTGTCACTTCCCAGCTGTTCAAAACATGTGGTTTGTGCCAGGGGGACATGATTGCCAGTATTTTTTCATTATTGCAAGAAATTCCATTGACTCATTCACAAGTCGAAAATGTGTTTTATCTGAAGGAAACAGGCAATATTTACATCTAAGATCATAGAAAAATAGTCAACCCAGTGCAATGATGTCCTCCAAGAT
>NC_065514.1:28439966-28441261 GCF_006386435.1 Epinephelus moara
GGAGATATTTGCATCTTGAAAGCTGGACTACAAATGTGGATAGACAGGGAGAAACACACGCAAGCCTAAGACGTGGTAAGATACGATATTCCTCACTATATAAAGTGAACTGAACAAGATCCGTATAATGGATTGTAAAGAAATTCATCATTTTTTATTTGTAGACAATTAATCTGGATTCATAGCATGATGGGATGACAGCACAATGATGTGTGGTATCATTGGAAAGCTCTAGTCCTGCGCTTTCATGTGATATGCGTGGCATTTCTGTGCGAGCCTGCATTCGCGAGTAATCTATCCAAGAGTAATGTGTGTGCAAAGCTGTATGAAAGCTCTGTTATACATCATTTTAGTGTAACTTTATCATTGTTTTTCGCTGTGAAAACATTGGACTACCAACAACTTGGTCTTGTCGGAAAGCTACAATTCCGCTGTTTCGTGTGATATGCGTGGCTTCTATGACGCACGGTCGCAGAGAAAATCAATAGAGAAGAACAGGTGTGAATTTGGACGCACTATGCGTTGTTCGGGCCCATAGGGTTAAGATGGGCAAGACCAGTGTCAAGTCCCAAGTCAAGACAGGCAAGTCCCAAGTCAAGTCCCAAGTCAAGACAGACAAGTCCAGAGTCAAGTCCCAAGTCAAGACAGGCAAGTCCAGAGTCTGGTCGCAAGTTAAGACAGGCAAGTCTAGAGTCAAGTTGCATGTCAAGGCAGGCAAATACAGAGTCAGGTCTTAAGTAACAACGGGCAAGTCCAGCGTCAAGTCCCACTTCATGACAGGCAAGTCCAGGGTCAAATCCCAAGTCAAAGTTGGCAAGTCCAGAGTCAAGTCCTAAGTCAAGACAGGCAAGACCTGACTCAAGTCCCAAATCAAGGCAGGCAAGTCCAGAGTCAGGTCCTAAGTAACAACGGGCAAGACCAGTGTCAAGTCCCAAGTCAAGACAGGAAAGACCAGAGTCAAGTCGCAAGTTACGACAGGCAAGTCCCAAGTCAAGTCGCATGTCAAGACAGGCAAGTCCAGAGTCAAGTCCCAAGTTAAGACATGCAATTCCAAAGTCAAGTCCCACGTCATGACAGGAAAGTCCAAACTCAAGTCCCAAGTCAAGGTTGGCAAGTCCAGAGTCAAGTCCTAAGTCAAGACAGGCAAGACCAGAGTCAAGTCGCAAGTTAAGACAGTAGGCTGACCAAATGTCCTCTTTTGCCCGGACATGTCCACTTTTCACGTCCCGTCCGGGGCGTCCGGGGCGTCCGGGGGTTTTTTATAAACTGATGATAATGTCCGGTTTTCCGTGTGT
>NC_065514.1:28441678-28524909 GCF_006386435.1 Epinephelus moara
TTAAAATTATAAGGCATCTTTGAGTAAACTGCGAATATCATTTAAGTAGGCTATGTCGTGGCCGGCCGAGTGTCCTCTTTTTTGGAAATCAAAATATGGTCACCCTATAAGACAGGCAAGTCCCAAGTCAAGTCCCACGTCATGACAGGCAAGTCCAGAGTCAAGTCCCAAGTCAAGGTTGGCAAGTCTAGAATCAAGTCCCAAGTCAAGGCAGGCAAGTCCAGAGTCAAGTCCCAAGTCAAGACAGGCAAGTCCAGAGTCAAGTCCCAAGTCCTAAACTTTGAGTTTTACGTCCTATGCAAGTTATAATGCAACCTTTGCCATATGCCCTTTTAACAACAGAGTAATAATATATTACATGTATCACAAAATTGTGAATGCTTCTCAAAAGTTGTATTTATTTGTTTTAAAAAAAGTTTGTTAAATGGTTACTTAGCTGTTGAGCTAATGTTAGCTAAGCATTACCTTGCTCACTATGATAATATAGCCTTGACTTGTTAATAATAGCCTTGTCATGACCCTGGGTTTGTAGCTTGTTTCCTGTTTTATTTTGAAAGTTAAAATCTCCTCATGTCTTGTTTTACTTCTTACCTTTGCCTGTTTCCTTACACACCTGCTTTGTATCAGTCTCATTAGTCCTTCCCTGTTCCAGTGTTCTCCCTGCACACCGGTCTTGTGTTAGTCTCATTTGCTCCACCCTAGTGTTGCCTACCACACCCTTGCTGTCTCCATTGTTAGCCTTTCCTTGTGTTTCCCTCCTAATGCCAGTCCCCACCACCCTCCAGCTGTGTCTTGTTCTTCTGATTAGATCCCTGTATACCTGTGTTTCCTTTTGTTCCTTGTCAGTTCATGGTCAGTGTATCCTGATGTTGCAGTTTTTGCTTTTGCATCTCATCTTAGCTCAAGCCAGCCAGTTCTGTTTTGCCTTCGTCTGCCTGTTCCCAGAATCTGGTCATAAATAATTACTTTCTTCAAATTCCTGTTGCTTTTGCTGTTAGTTTTCGACTTGGCTTGGGCTCAACTGCCTACATTCGTGACAGTTCTTTGTGTGACTTCAAATGTAACTTCCCCTGTGATAACATAAACACTGTAAATGGTGGGTCTATTCATACACACTCTTTGTGCTCCTTTTTACACCCTCCTGTCTGTATGAGAATAGATTTACCGATTCTCAGAGAGCACCCAAACAAACCACACAAGCTAAGATTTTATATTTATGTTCTTATCCACAATATGAGTGTAAAAGTGTTTAAAAAGCTGCCAACCATCAGATCATCCCATCATCTACATTAACACTGTATGCATTTATGCATTAAATATTTACATATGCAAAGCTATGTGTCCATCAGATTTACATATTTCATTGTAAGTATATTTTAATATTGCATCTGTACATGGACTTACAATTCTTTGCAGCTCAAGCCCAACAGACCTCTCTTTAGTGTCTCTTGATGTAAGTGTCACCTTGGTTTCATGTCACCTGCGTCCCTGAGACAGCTGATAGTGTTAGGAAAGGATGGGAACCATCGTGAGCACACACAAGGATTTGTGATCCTCTCAAAAGACTTGCAGAGATGCTGTCTTTTTAAAAAATAGTCTCGTCTGCCACAATAACACCATCTAATTTGTACGCAACAGGCCCTATTTATGAAGCAACTTATCAAAACATTTCACTGAATCATTTCTAACACATGAAAATTGGGATTTCTCAGTTTTTGTCCATCTGAATGTTTTGTTAATCAGACCAAAATTTACACCTAGTAGCAAGCGTAAAACAAGTTAGACAGTTTAAGTTATTTCATCATTCCATCCACTTATGAATTTGGATGTAAAATAAAACCAGCTGTCAACATTTTTCAAACTGTTTTTCTCAAATTCCCACATAGCATAAACAAGCAATAAATTAACTTTCTGAGTGAACGCTGCAGCAGGGATATTGCATCATGCCTCAGTCGGTTCCTTTGAGGCTATTATCACATGAAGTGTCTCAGTGCTGGGCATGATAGAGCAGTGATGAGGACTCATTGTGCTGATTAGCTTGAGAGCAGCAGTCTCTCCTTGGCCTCTTCACGCAGCCTTGATGTTCCTGTGGTTGGCTCTGGGTTCGTAAAAAAGGCTCAGTGTTCTCTTTTGCAGAATTCACTTTGTGTTTTGGGTAGGCTTTTACATCCATGAATTTGGCTCTTAGAAAAAAAAAAGCTCTTTTCTTCTCAAGCCATGCAGGGGTGTCATATCAAACTGGAAATGTCAGAGAGAAACTACACACATTTTTATTACACCTTGTATTTTACTGTTCTGTGACTGGTGCCTGCTCTTGACATGTCAGTACCTTAATCAGAATAATAATCCAAGCAGAGAACGGGGATGGATGAGGAAATACTGAGGCAATAGTGAGTGTGGCTGTCTTACTCGGCCTTACCTGACAGTCATCTTTCTTTATAAATCAGAATCATGAAAGTCTGACCCTTGAATTTTTCCTCTCACTGGCTATATTTCATCTCTTGACAACGTTAAAGCAGTGCTTAGAATATTTTGTGAGGAATTTGGAACTCCTTGACATTTTGTAATTTAATGTGGAATTAATTAAGGCAGATATTATGAGATATTTGAACTCTGTAATGTAAGTAGGTCCACAAAGATGAGTTTCAACAACCTAGGCATTAAATTCAAGTGTTTTTTTGTTTGAATAATTGATATCTTGACCCTGTGTATGTCAATCTTCAATTTTGTTCTTCTAAACCTGATATATGTTTGTTTGGTTTTCTACTCTGGTTGAAAAAAAAAATCAGCTTCATATTTGACATGTTATGGAGAGAGCTGCTGTTATCTAAAGGCATGTTCATGCTCAACATTCCATATTGAAATGGACAGAGCCCTCTGTCTGTACTATGTGTTCATTTTGTCCGTATTTGTGCTTTGTGCTTTGGGATATGGACGAAGCGGAGCACTATCACCAGATACCGTGGGGGCAGTGTAGCATATCTGAAGCGAGATACAGTGAAGAAATAAATCTGGAATTCTCCATCCATGTTGGGATGTAAATAATGGCCGTACAGACCACCACTGTCTACAACACTGCCTCTGTTTAAAGGTAGAATATTGCGACCTCCTCCGCCCTCTAGTACCATCTATTGGCTGTGTCTATACCATCATAAAGGACACCTGGAAGTATGAGGACAGTCAGTACGTTTACATGACATCAGTAAAAATCGATTTATGCGTTAGTCTGACTAAAACACACTTCTGAAATACGTGTAAACATGTTAGTCTGGGGGCATTGGTGGCTTCGTTGATAGAGCAGGCGCCCCATGTACAAAGGCTTTGTCCTTGCCGCAGCGGCCCAGGTTCAATTCAAGCCTGTGGCCCTTTGCTGCATGTTTCTGGGACAAGCAGTCCAATTAAATGGCCTAGTCCTACCATAACCATAGCTCGATGATGTCTTTAACATTTGAAATGGACATTTCTATTTTCGTATGTAAGGAGAGTATAAATGAGCCTAAGTTACTTCAGCACTTGCCACCATACAAGACCAAATTATAAAACAACTTCACTCTCCAACTGCAACAGAAAAGGCCTTTTTCACTGTGAAAGAGCCTTTTCTGCAAAATAAAAAAATCCATTCCACCTGTGTCCATTCAATGTTCCTAGCTGAAAGAGCCAGCCGTCTCCACCCCATTGCTCAACATCCAACTGAACCTTCCGAACAACAGAGTCTGAAACAGCCTGTCTCTGACACTTGCTGTTTCCAAGACGTGTCATGCAACCACAATCAGGAACCTTTTCCAGGGTCCGGCTTTGGCAGCAACACGACAACCCCTATAACCAAAGACCCAGACCAGCAGTGACATGGAGAGACAAACTAAGCAACTGAGTCATTCATTTCAAATGAGCGTTCAGACATGAGGAGCGACAGAGAAGAGCAGAGCAATGCAGCAGGAGAGATCTCAGCATTTTGTGAAGCAGGAGAAAGTTGAGCAGAGTTCAACTCGATGCATGTAAGAAGAGATTTGGTGTCGTGACAGAAAGGGAAGAGCAGAAGTGTAGAACGTGTTTTGATTTCAGTACTCATCTGTAGTACAACTTGCATCTGTCGATATGCAGGTATATTGATAAAAAGAGTTAAACGGTAAACATGAATTTATATTTATTAATAAATACATAGAAAATTGCATTTCTAATTAAAAAAACAAACTGTTAAACTATAATGCCAACTGGCGCCGTGAAAGGACGGCTTTTTCGTTGATGTCTGACGCCGGAAAACACTGACCAAGTTTTGACAACGTTGAAGTGAGACCAGGTTGTATACACACAGCTTTATTTTTTCAAACCAGAATTCTGTACACATTTCTTGTCCCTATATGTTTGCATCCATGCTCCAGTATATGTGGCCCTGCCTGCAAGAATTCTATTAGGCAGCTCCCCTCCCTTGGTAGGGAGGCAAACGCACAGCATATGTGAAAATACCACAGGCCAGGTAGTCGCGTCTCCAAGCTCCTACCCAAGAGCCCCCATCTCCCTGTGGCATGTGACGTTATTGTACGTTAAGCTAATTGATGGTGCTGGCAGGTAGAAGGTCCCAAAGGGGCTTTGTGGGAGCTGTGGATCCAATATTCCACCTCACAGACACAGACAGAGGTAACCTGGTACCTGCTTATTACTGGTGACACCTCACAAATATGGAGCAGTGGCTAATAACTAAGCAGACCCCATGAGAGCCTTTGATGGAAGGATGTTGGCGGGAGGAAAGTGAGGTTTCAGCTAACAGGCTTTTATTGAAATTACACAAAGGGTTCTCGCTTACGCTTTGGGATACAAGGGATGAGCCTGTGCTTTATTGCCAAACCTATGTTTTTCTGTTTGTACTGTGCCAGCAAAGGACAAAGGAGGGTACATACTGACACGAGTCATATGAGTATCATCTCCCGCTGTCTGTGGGGATTGAAAGCCTTGAAACAGAAGCTGTTCTGTGACACAAACAATTGAAAAACACACACAACTGCTTAATTAGGCCGTGTTAGTGTGGAGTGGACTTATTTGTGCAGTGTACTCTGATGCTATTAAAGGATCATTCATATCTGTAATAATTGTAAAAGGCTTATAGTTAGTTTTCCTAAGTCCATAAACCTAATATGGACACAAATAGGGATTGGTTCATTAAAGAGGCATTATGTAGAGATCATAATTAATCAGACTGCAATCTTACATATGTATTTTAGCCATGCCAACAGTGTGGCAATTGTAATGCCAATGTTGATCCATTGATCATCACTCTGGTAGTCCATCCAACTGTTGGATGAATTGCCCAGACATTTGGTACAGACATTAATTGTCCCAAGAGGATGACGCCTACTGACTTTGGTGATCCCATAGCACATGACGAGTGCTACCATGAGATTAATCTCTATAAACAGATTTTTGCATATGAATGCAGAATCTGTAGGCAATAGGAAAAGAATGTGGTATTATAAGTGTTGTGGTTTACGTTTGTAGTCCGAGTCGTATTGACCTATCACGCTGAAGCAGCAGGTAAACTGTCAGTGTGGAACATGGCCAATATGCAATCTTGGAACCCATGGGCTATCACCTGACAACGGTTTATTTCAATTTGTCTGCATTCATATGCACAAATCTGTTTATGACAAACAGCCGAAATGGCTAGCGCACAGAAGAGAAAGTCTTTGCCTGGATATCTGCTGGCTACACCAGAACCCCCGAAATATTGGCGGTTGTCCCCAGAGGCTTAGCGTCATCAGACCGATAGCTGATGGGTTCCGAGATTTTTTTGTGAAATTTGATGGACAACTATTGGATGGATGCCATAAAGTTTGGTGCAAACCTCCATGGTAGCCAATAATGGATGATGCTTATAGATTTTAGCAATCCCCTGACTTTTCCTCTGGCACCACCATGAGGTCAATGTTGTATTCTATGTAATACATTTGGTTAATGACAACGTATCTGCAAATCTAATGACAATCCCATTAGCCTCAACTGTACTTTGTGTTTGGTTTTAATTATATTTAGTATATAAGTCAAATAAGGTTTAATTAGCTATCTGAGTCCAGATGCATTACTTGTTTTTAAGCATGTTAACAGAGTGAGGAATCAATTTCTGCCAAGAAATAGGGGACATTTGGAACATATTTTAGTACTTTTTGCTTGTGTAGAAAAACTTTTGCCACCAGAGCATTTAAAAACTATGTATTCTAATAACTGATGCTGTGTCTGAAAACTACAGAAAGTATATCTGAGGCTAAGGGATATAGGGATTCTTTGCGAAACAAATCAACTCTGTGATTGACCCCAAAATTTAAAGTTCACTTATAAAAAAGGATAAATAGGGACTTCATTACATTTTGCACAGTGTACAACAGCCATCAGTATCTGTAAATAAACTTAGAAACTTAGAAGAAACTCAGAGGGATAGATCTTGTGTTGGCTGAGTATAAATTCAGTAATTATTAATACACTGTGACGTTGACAGATTGTGTGATGTTGCAAAATATGTCATGTTGGTACAGTACACAACCAACAGTCACAAAACTTCAGAAACCTCTGAATATGTCAAACCCTGTAGATCTGATGAGCTAAAAACACAACACACAATCATTGCTCTGAAGCATTTATATTTATGAGCTGTTAAAGAATGCACAATTATCTGTATGTAGTCATAACAGTACATAGGTTGGAAGCTGATGCACACATTTGGAGCCTTAATTTCGTCTTTGCTTTCAGTAGCATGTGCAGTATGGTCCTGGCAAAGAAAAACTGAAGTTTCCATGCAGGTAGGGGACTGAACTCTGCAGTACTGTTGACCCAGTTGACTCACTGGTTGATACTTTGCAGTCCACTGGGGCATATCTGAAAGCACACTGTATCTGTAAGTTCCCTCTGTCATGAAGCACAGCAGGTATGGTAAACTGAAATGTATGTCTTTACCATAAATTCCAACAGTGATCATTTGTTACAGTGGAAGAAAAGTAGCAGAATGTCTAAAATATGGCTAAATTCACATTAAGAGTTACGGCCACATGGTAAACAGAAGGGATGTTCAAATTACAGCCTGCGGGCCATGTGCATTAATTCACATGGCCTGTGAGATATTAATGAGATTTACTGTAGTTAATACCACTGGCCATCTGAACACATACAACAGCTTGCATGGAAAAGATGGCCTTGTGTCGTGAAAGTATGCATAGCCTACATGAAATCATTTGTTGTGAAGCTTTGATTTTTTTGAGACGCAGTGCTGCACACTTCCCACCTCTGCCACAAATTGCCTCAGTTTCTCAGACGCCAGCATTCACGTCAGTGATTTTTGAATTTAACCAGTGCTTTCAAGATTTTGCTGCCCTTGAGAAGGACATTAGCCTGTTCTCAAATCCTTTTTCTGTTCATATGGAAGGATTACGGGAGGACCTGCAGTTGGAGTTCATTGAAATTAAACAATGATGCTTTCTGAAGTTGCGTCCCCTGGCTTGAGAGATCTGCAAGGGTTTAGGGTTTGATAAAGGCGCAATGCCAAAAGGATGTTCAGTTTATTTGGCTCTACATGCAATTGTGAGCGAATATTTTCTCCTATGACTCTGAACGAGAGCAGACTGAGCTAACCTGAGTCCAAGGCCCAACATCACTCTTCCCATAAGGAGTGATGTTTAATGCTGAGGGAAATTTAATAGTGATAAAATTTTCCTACACCATCCCCAAACAGCACAAAGTGCTTAAAACTCACCCACTAATATCTCCTAAATTAAAAGTCTCATGGCCCAGGACTGTGTACTTTTTTTCTCCATGTGGCCCCTGGCATGAGGAGTTTGGACTCCCCTGGCACGCAGCTTGATGGTGGGTCATGACACAGTTTTAGTTTGGACGGAAATAACTGGGAACTCAACACAAGCAACTCTGGGCAGCTTTACAAGCCTCACAAAAACTTGCAGTTTGTACATCGGCACCTTGTGTCCCTCGTCTCATTCTCAAGAAGTTTAAAAACGAAATGAATTCCTCACTCTCATCCGAATATAAAGAATATATGGGACATATGGCATGGCTGCTGTTGTTTAAGTCTAAAGTTATGTGCATGCAATCTCACCAGATGCACTATCATTTCCTTCTGTGCCCTCCAAACTCGTAATCTTCTGTGTACAATACCCCTTTGTCTAGTTTTCTCTCGCTTTGTGTCAGCCTTCTTCACTTTCACACATTCATAAACGCACCCCACCACCAACAAAACACAGCAACACTTGGCACAGCCGCTGTGAACCAGACATTGGATTCTTTAATGCAGCCAAAAGTCACATTGCACCAACAAAGTTTTTATTCCGAGGTGTTATTTTCATGTGTTTCACACTGCCGTTTCCTCACAGAATTACGTGAGCTTTTCAGCTATTTTTTGCAGCTAAACTCGGATACACCTCAGGGATGTGAAAATAGTTTTCCCTTTGTTTATTTACACAACTGCTGATGCTCTCTGTTATTTTCTAACTGAAAAGTCATCTAAGGCTCTTTTCTCACTGGACAAAACCCCACTAACACTCACTAATGTCTGACTTTTGTCTTCAGTGGGAAAGGTTATAATCTGCATTTCCAGGATAAATGACAAAGTAGCAGTCCCAGGTATTTATGGGCTCCATGTTCCGCACAACAGTGATGGAAACATTACAGAACATGAAACATTAAACATGGTGGACATGCAGTTTCCTACTGCAACTGTTCGTAATCTCTGCGATTCTTTGTCATCTCAGCCACAAATTCCATCCATCTCCATCTAAGCAGCCCTAGAACATCTTTCCAAATCAGTCAGTACGAAGTTTGAAAGACACACTAAATAAATAAGCCTCCCAAGCTGATCACAGCCACCATAGACAATTGTGTTTCCAGCAGACGAGCTGCAGCATGGGCTTCAGAAAATACAATATAAATATGAGGATGAATGTGGTCTTAACTAAAACACAGCCACAAATCTATGATTTATATCATTCTAGACTTTTAATGGTATCATTTTTGTCTGCATGCTACAGCACAAAAAAATAGGAAACAAAAATAAAGACATGTATTTCCTTTTCTCTAAAATCTGCTGTTTAAATAAACTTGTGTAATAGGTTGAAAATGCTAAATGTTGAGTTTCTATTTGGAAAACAAAACACCCCTCCATATTTTAAGGTTTCACTGTAAAGAACTACACTAACTGACTTGAAAGCATCTTGGAGTTACACCACCAGATCAATAGATGGCGCTCCTTGAGTAGTTTCCGTTTACGCCCTACTTAGCGTGAGCCAGCAACAAAATGGCGCTGGTTTGATCCATTGTGTCTCTCTTCATTGATCCACAGGTAAGGTAAAAAAAACATCCTTCTAAACTCTAGTTTATGCTCACACAAAGATGAATGAATAAGAAACTGTTTTCTCTGTTTCAGGATGACTGTGGTGGATATATTATGTATTGGTGTGTAGTTAATTGTGTGTGTCTGCTGAGAGTAATGAACGCAATACAACAGGCTAGTTCGCCTGCTTCATGCAGTAAAGCACGATTGTAGATGTAATCCTGTAGATGTCATAGCAACAATCTGAGATGTGCAAATGTGTTTTCATGATGCTAAAATTGTGTTAGCACTTTATCAGTGTTTACAGATGAGTTCAGTATAAGCTCCTGTTGAGAGTAACTTTTATATTGTTTATATTGTTGTCAAGCTGCTGCCACCGTCATGTTGTGCATTTTGCCAGCAGAGTATGAGTGTACTGTGAACAGCAGAGTTGAACAGGTAATTTTAGCACAAGGGTCTTGAAGCAGTCATGTCCAGATATTTTGTTTACTTGCAAATTTGATATTTTGGTTTTAAGATTTTTTTTTTCAGTAATTTGACAAATTTGATTCATTTTTAATTAAATTATTAATCTTTTATTTACATTTATTTTGCAGTTATTTATGTTTTATTTTGCACATAATTTATTTTTTAGGAACACTGATGTATCCGACTCCTACACATAATGCAGTTATATGTGATATTATCAGAAATAAAATGGCGCTGGTTTGGTTAAGATGTTAATCCATCGTGTGACTCTTCACCGATCCACAGTGCTATTTAGCCTGTGTATCGCATGTTGCCGGCCCAGATACCCCTAGGTCTGGCGTCAGTTACACTTGCCTTGCCAAAAAAAGACTGATAAGCTGACAACTTACTTGTGGTAGAAGCACAAATATGAAGGGAAAATGCTCAAATCAATAAAATCTATTAGTCTACAAAATCAGGCAGGCAAAATGCTTCGCTCCTAAAGCTCTAGTTTGGTATGCGGACAAAACAAGACACGGTTGCTGCCACAGCAGCTGGAACACGGCACAGCTGTGCCCGGTGAAATTTTACTTCCCAGCTCCTTTATAATCAAAATGGTGGCAAAGATAACAAAAATAGTGATTTATTCATCTTATTCCATGCCTAACTAAAGTGGATCATACATATCGAGCATGTGATAATCTGCAGAAGCTCCAGTTTAAAATAAGACAAAACCTTTGGATTTCAACTTCTGAGCCACAACAAAGGTTAAAATGTGGCCTGCAACAGCCTGGGTAAGGCTTGTTGTTTTCAGCCGAACTGACTTCTGGAATACTTGCGGCCCCTACCAGTCAGTAAAGATGTATGTTGATATAATACATGTAATAAAATAGATCTGTCAACAATTGTAAACCACTGCAATCATGAGAGGTCCATGAGTATACAGTCATGAATGTGCACACAAAATATCAGGCTCAAGACCAAACACATGAAAAGAAGAAACCACCGTAACATTTTCACTGGCCTTCATGCTGCTTTCTACTGTTTACTTACCCTGTTATCTCGTGTTCATGACCTTGAACAGGACACAACAGGAAAAAAAAAATAGGCACATCTATTGGCAGTGGGAAAGGAGTCTATTACCTGTTTTTGCAGGTTTCCCTGCATTTTTAAACAAAGCATATATGCACCAAATTTGGTGGAGGGTATAACAGATTGCCACCATTGTGCAAGCCTTCTGGTTATACTTGACTCAACAATGTTCTCAACAGCAGCGTATTTTTTCATACTAAAATTAAAAGCAGTCTTTTTGCTGACATTTACCACAGCTAATGACCGATTTAGTACTTCATTTTTATTCCTCTTGAGGCTCTTGAGGTTTTTCCAATGTGTGACTCTGGCAACCCTCTGAACACTTCAATTAAAATCATTTGTTTAGTAAGTAAAATGTCTCTTCGCTCAGCATGGCTGGTCTCATTTATGCTCACCACGATAATAAGTTCAGTCCTTTATAAAACAATGAATTAGAAATTTAGCACTGCAGATTAGCCTCATGCCTAATTGATTATGAGTAACATTTAACTGTGTTACAGCTCATAGCAAATGGGACATTAATGCCATCTCCTTTGTCTCTCTCCTCTTCTCTCATGCAAATGTTTACTCTTTATCTGTATTTCGGTTTGTAAAGTATGCAGTCAGTAATTCTCTGTCTCTTTCTCTCTGTATTCAATTCAATTTGCTGTTCTGCCTTTACCTTCAGGCCTGAAGGTAAAGCTTGGATTTACCTGCTGATCTACGCTCCAACTCTCACCTTTACTCACAAGCTTCGGGTCATGACCAAAAGGATGAAACTGCAGATACTAGCAGCTGAAATTAGTTTTCTTTGCGCAGATAGGCTGGGGAGCTCAGATTCTCTGATACTCTATCTAAGCTCCTAACCTACTCTTGCAACAGTTGCTCCTTTATGTTGAATGGAGCCTGCTGAGGTGGCGGGGGCATCTGATTAAGATTTCTCCCTGAAGCCTCCCTGTGGAGGTATTCTGGGCACGTCTGACTGGGAGGAAGCCCAGAAGACTTGGGAGGGATTATATATTCCAGCTGGTCTGGGAATGCCTCAGGATCCCCTAGAAGGAGCTTGGAGGACATGGCTTGGGAGAAAGGATGCCTGAGATGCCCTTATTCGTTTGCTGCCACTGGAGCCAAGACCCTGAAAAGGGAATGGAGAGATGAATGATGCTTTTTTAATAGCCTAAACGCAACAGCTTCCATTACAATGGAATAAAGACTAGCATTCATGTAAAGGTCAACCGTGTATCATTTGGGGGAATATATTGGCAAAAAATGAAATGTTATAAGCATGTTTTCTTTAGTGGAAATAAAGGAAATAATGATTGTCATGTATTCCTTACCTTAGCAGGTCCTTGCCCATGTAGTCTGCCATGTTTCTAGACTAGCCCAGAATGGACAAACCGAACTCTGGCTCTAGATAGGGCCATTCGCATTTTTACGTCGGCCACTTTAGTTAGCAACCCCTCTGTGATGAGCAGCGGCTGAAAAACAATGTGAAACTTCTTCATTCGGTGTTTTTATGGGTTTACATCATCGTGTCCATTTGTTTTGGTAGGAGGACACCTCTGCGAACATGTGCTAGGCTAGCGACCCGTCTGAGACAAGCCGGACAGCGCTGGAGAAACACTGATTTGCAATGTTAAACTACTTTACTCATTGTTTTTACAAGTTTAAATCACAGAGTCCATTTGTTTTGGAGAAGAAAAGACAATGCGGAGATAATAAAAGAATATAAGAAAAGATAATGTGGTTCCCAGTAAAACCCTCCTAAATGTTTAGATCAAAAAAAGTGAGTAAACGTTAGCAGGTGCTGGGCCAGTGACCCATCTTTGACAAGCCGAACAGCAGCTGAAAAATACTAACATGTAACTTATAACTGCTTTATTCAGTTTTTACCTGTTTTAATCACCTGTTTTTGAGAGGAAAAAACCTCTGCGGATAATTCAGATCCGGTAAAAACCTCCTGAAAAATAAATACTAAAGGAATCCTAACTAGGAGTTCATGCTTGGCACATGTCAGGTGGTTGCAATTTGCAATCCTCACCACTAGATGCCACTACATCCTACACACTGTTCCTTTAACAGCCAACAAAAAAAGAGATCACAGTTATGCTGAAGTTGTGCAGTCCTTGAAGTCTGTAATCAATAATACATAAGAAATTATATCTGAAAATGGACCTGCATCAAAATACCCACACTGACTGATAATAATCCAAATCATTGGAAGATGCCTAAATCCACACAAAGCTTCACACAAAGACAAAAAGTGAATATGAAATAGCACAGGGCCATTGCTTGAGGCATCCTAGGCTCTAATATAGTCACAAGACTTTATTATAGTATCACATCTACTTCCCTGTTGCATAATACAAATTAAACAGTGACAATTGAGTGATTCTGCAGGCATGCTTTTTAATTATGTAACTCCCTGTTTGTTTATTCCAAAGAAAAATCCATGTGAATCTTTTGAGCAGTTTTTGAAATGTCCTGCTGACAGACAAACAGACATATGGGACCAAAACAACCTGCTTGCTGGAGGTAATTATATAAATCGTTTACTCCACTCGGAGCTATGGCTGCTCTTTTTACTGTCAGTGCTGTGTGTGTGTGTGTGTGTGTGTGTGTGCATGTATGTGTGGTAAAAGAGACAGTCACATAAAGATAAAATCCATCACAGCCTTTTTGAATAGGCTTTTTGAGGCAAAATACTGTGTGATCTTGCCGTGTTGTTGCTTTAATCCTGTACAGATAAAGAAAGAAAAAAAAAAAAAGATCACTGCTGATTAGCTGGTAACTGAACATTCAAGGCAGATGAGTGGGAAATGGATTCATACAGTTTAATGACCCACGATTGCAATTCTATGAATCATGAAAATATCACACTGGCTCTTTCTTATGGTGGCAGGATACTTCTTGTTGGTTGAGTCCTTGATCAAAGTCCTCACAGGCTCAGTGGCAGCATTTGCATCCGTCAGCAGATTCTCAGAGTCAAGGCTCCTTCTTTTATATTGTCTGAAATCTCTCATCATTATAATAGATGTCGGAGTGTCCAGGGTGTTGTCTATTTTCAGATTTTTGCCATCTTTCACCGGAACATAAGGTACTCTGAGCTGGGGGGGTCTAATTTTTAAAGGTTGTGTTTTAAAGCAGGGATCTGCACAAGTGCATCTGTGTGCCATCCAGCTTCTGTCATATCCTATCAAAAGCCACGCATGGTGATCCTCCCTTGTGAATCCAGCAGCATGCATGGCCTGACTTTTCAAGTTCCACCTGACTCTACACATATAACATGGTCAATTTCACAGAGAAAACAGTGTTTACACATGCCTGTGAAGAAAGCGAAAATGCCAGGAAGATTACAGTTTTACTGCATATAGGGATTTTTTTTTTTATTAAAGATAATGTTTGATTCTTTTGTCTATTCATGCATTTCACCCAATCACAGTCTGGGGTAATTTACAGGTCTGTGCCTTTCATCCTTTTTTACTACCAGTAACATGAATGGCCTCAGTATCCCTGTCTGAAATTACATACGCAGCACTATGCAAGGGGCTGGTAGGAATTTAATGGAAAATTCATACATTCTATGTAATCCTATGTAACATATAACTTTAGGGCATTTAGTATCATATGGTTGGGGGTCATTCAAAGAAGGGGACAAAGTAATGCAATTTTATCCACCCAAACACCCAAAAATGCAGCCCAGCAGCCAGAGGAAAATGTTGGCATTGTACATTTCAGGTGACACAGTCTCGATCAAATGTACCTCCTGAAGAGCTGACATCATCAGGAGGTGGAGGGAATGCTGAATGGTGCAACGCCTACCTAGGGGAGATGGCTGACAACTTGCCACCATATGTGGGTGTTTTTTGGCAAGACATCAGCGACATTTCCAGCATTGATTGTGCTATCAAAAACAGGTGTTTTTAGCAAGACATCACTGTATTTCTAGCAGCAGTTTGCTCCCAAATGTGAGTGTTTTGACCAAGACATTGTCAACACTTCCAGCAATTAATGTGCTGCCAAAAAATGGATATTTTTTAGCAAGACATCAGTGGCATTTCCAGCAGGGATTTGCCACACAGTCTGTGTGGTTTTTAGCATGGCATCAGGGAAATTTCCAGCAGTGATTGTGCCATCAAAAACAGGTGTTTTGAGCAAGACATCACTGCATTTCTAGCAGCAATTTGCCACCAAATGTGGGTGTTTATTAGTAAGACATCATCAGCACCTGAAAGCAGGTGTTTTTTAGCGAGACATCAATGGCATTTCCCGCCATGACTGTACCACAAAAATTGGTGTTTTAAGCTAAAATGTGTTCTCTTGCTAACCATAACCAAGTGGTTTATGTGTCTTCACATAATCACATATAAACCACAGCACAAAATGTAATAAAATGTAAAGTTTCAGCGTGTATAAATGTTACATATCTGTTGTTTGCAGAAATGTACAATGCCAAAATCTATTCTGCCGATTAAGCTATAAAAAGTTGGCTTCGAAAAAAATATAGTTTTGAATCAACATCTCTGATACAAAAATAAAAGCTCTGTGCTTCATAAAGGTTGTATTAGATTGCATCACCATGTGCTGACACAGCACGTCCTGCCCTTTTTTGATTATAGGGTGCATCATTTCCACATTTATGACAGCAAAACAAAATACACCAAATTAACAAAGATTAGCAGCATGATACCCACTGCAGAATGTGCAGTAATTTCAGTTCTTATCTTTTCTGTTTTAGTTTTGTTAAAGAACATCATCAAAGATTTTTTTTTTCTTTTTACACAACTCCCCAAAGGGGTGCCATGAGGTCAAGAATACCCCCTTTTACTTTGGTCTCACATACAACAAAGTTGAGAAGACAACTTCTGTAGTGATCCCTGATCAACCATAAATTAATATTTTAGCTGGATACTACTTATTCACGCTGAAAAGAGATTAAAACTGTCCCTTTTCTGGACAGTTTTCTCCAACCCTCAGGCTTTTATTGGCCTTCTCTTTTTAACTCACAGTGAACCCATTATTCACTTGAGTCGACACCCTGTGAGTGTTGCTTGATTTAGGAGTCAGCTGAATTCAAACAGAAGGCTGCTGACACGCACATATACTGTATATCTTTAACGCAGTATTATACGTATAATAAATTACAAAATCCTAAAGACAAAGACCTTTGAGAAATTAAACTCACTACACAATTTTTAGAGTGAACACATTTTCTCAAGGCACAATAAATCTTATTAAGCATGACAGTTAACCATTCTTTGGACATTTTATTGAAGAAAATGCTTTCCAGCCTGCTACAGAATTTAGTGTCCCTGAAATTCAGAGGCATGCTGACTCTGTTGTTGCTGTTGACCCTGCAGAGTTCAGAGAGAATGTAACCATTTCTGCTTTTGGGTTGCCTCCATGTGATTGTTTTGAAGATAATGTGCAGTTTTGTTAATGTCCTTGTTAGCTTGAGGGCAACAGATACTAGATAACATTGCTAGCATGGAGGATATGCTTGACATGTTATTGATTTTCACTTCACTTTTAACTGGTAACCTGTATTGATAACGACAGCTCTTGAACTTCATAGAGGGCTGAACATCTGCACATGAAAGATGTGTGGTTGCATCATATTTTGCACACTTTGATTCTTCCCGTCCATGCGTGACCCCTGAGTGTGATCAAGCTCTGTCATCATTATCATCTCTTAATGTGGTTCAGAGGAGCGAGGAGGCCCCCAGAGGTGCTTGGAGCAGTTTCACATGAGCATCGAATGTGGAGGGTCCTTTCATTGAAAATCATTCAGATCCTCTCGCTGATCTAATGAGACTGATAATGTGAGCTGCTGTGGAAACCGTACATCATCTCAGCACTGCAGTTTTGTTAAGCTGCACGCTGGGATCAGCTGAATGACCGCACACAACGGGTGTGATATATATCAGATGTTAGATTAAATTAGATGCATCACATGTTGATCTAAATGTTGAGAATGTTGGCCAGAAATGTGTGATGATGCCATCCTCTGGATTATGGAAAATGTAATTAAACCAATAAATGCAGATTCTAATTGTTTCAAGACAAACATTTTGCTGCTGGTAAAAATGGCCCATATACTAACCCTTAAAAATAATTCTAGTCATTGTTTTTTAATTGGAGCCATATAACATTTTATATGAGAATAGGTTCCAGTGTTACTACTTTACCCGAGCATTCATACGTAATTCATGAGCAATATTTTGGCTCAATAATTAATTCATAAACTCATGATATTATGATAAGTCTGCCTGTGATTATCATTATAGGGTTTTAAATCACTTACCAAAGTGAATGTAGGGAGTAGTTATGTGTCAGTTACTGTTGGAATAATGAAAAATTAACAGCACAATTAAATTTTAAAGTCCAATTAAAACCCACTTGGCCATTCCCATTGTGAACAAAAATAATGCCAATGTAGTTTTTGAATGTTTCGTTCATATGTATTTATTATTTTTTAAAAAAAGTACAAAATAAAATATCAGAAATGCTCCTTTTTGGCTCAGCATGTCAGTGTCTGTGTTTAACTGACAGCAGCTGGCAGGCTATGAAGCCAGAACAGTGACAGTAAGTTTTGGCAATGAAATTTGGCGTTAAAGAAGAAAACATTGGCACTGAAACAAAACAAAATAATCAACTGATAAATAAAACATAGGCATACTTTTTTTAAATATATTTTTTGCATTCTGATGTCTTTTTTAGTGACAATTTTCTGATTTTTTTTTTGCCTCATGTCACTCCTTTTTGTCCTCTCTTTTTTTAGTTGTGGTGTGGAGAGAGGTGTTTGAGGGAAGGGGACAAGGAGAGCATGATTTATGTGGCACTGACATTTACCTTGATAAAAGAGTAATACAAAGAAAACAATCACAAGTTTGTCATTGAAAAAGACATCAGAATGCAAAAAAATATCAACATAAAAAAAAGAATTTTTAACATCTGTGTTTTAATTTTCATTGGAACTTTGTTCAGTGCCAATGTTTCTTTTTTCAATGCCAAATTTTATTTTCCATGCCAAAACTTACTGTCACTGTTCTAGCTCCACAGAAGGCTGCCAGAGTGTCAGTGTTACACCTTAGGGGATAAGAGACACACTGGCGCTGTAGCTTACGAGACGTGTTGTGGGTTACTTGATAATTCTGCACCACTACATTGCTTGAGGCGACTACTTTTTACTTCACTATATTTATGTGATAACTCTACTCAGTAGCTATCTTGCAGATTCAGATTTGTTATATAAAATCTAATCAACAGTTACTTTATGATGTATAATATTACAAGCCGCTCTCATTCTGAAGTTGTCGAATACTGGCGCATGGGTAGGTACTTATGCATCTGACGAAAAAAGCTGTCAGCATGATATGCCAGTCACCGTCATTGTGTAAGGGTGACAACTGACAGTGTCAGGGGGAAATGCGGCCAGACAACAACATATTAAGGCAGCGAAAAGTCAATGTAGGGCAGGTGAGAGGGGGTTAATGGGTCCAACAATTATGGACTTTCACCTGGGTGACTGAATATAAAGCCAAACATTGCCATTTATTTCTAAACCTAACCATGTCCTTTTGTTGCCTAAACCCAGCCACGTGCATGTGTTGGCTTCATAGACCGCGGAACCGGGGGGGGCAGGGGGTCCATGGCCCGGGTAACTTTTGTACTCTGACATAGAGGGCTGCATTGGGACCCGGCGGGACCCAACGCAAATAGTAATAGTCATTTTGATCCACACTCCACCAGTTGGTGCCGGTAATGGGCCAATTCGCTGTTTGCCAACCGCCATTAAACAGTAGAAGAAGAANAACGAAACAAACAGCCCCATGAATCTCTTTATTAATAGCCTATAAAATGACGTGTTTTCTCCTGCGGGATGGGAGAAGATGCATCTCTATTATTGTGCGGGCATAAATTCTCAGAGTTTTGCGGGAGCGGGCGGGAGTGTAACACACACGTTGTGGTTGCGGGCGGTAATGGTCAGAAATTCAGCAGAGCGTGATGAAGAAAACAGTCCCGCGCAGGGCTCTACTCTGACAAACTATTTTATATGAATAAAAGGGCTCTACTCTGACAAACTATTTTATATGAATAAAAGCCTAAGTTGTAGCCCATCTGTGTTTTTACGAGCCAAGTCACCACACACCTTCACTCACTCTCACCAACTGCTGCCGATAAAAAAAACTCCCACTGACTGCTGCATATTGATTTGATATTAGTGTGCCTATCAAGTGCATTGTTTATCAATACGTCATGCATGAGCGTCGCGAGCTAACGGCGGGCACCTGCGCTGGCTGCATCTGGGAAAACGAAGAGACAGAAGTCAATATCTGATTTTCTTCAAGTAAACAGAAAAAACAAAATGATCAAATTACTCCAGCTTCCACTGTGGCCTCATCTGTGCGTTTATGTATGTATAAATAGGTTTGGCCTGTTGTGTGTGAATGTTAGAGTGGGATCAGAGGGGTTAATCTGAGCAAGCATGTGTTCGTGTTCATGCGTGTACTGTAGATGTGACTGTGTGGCGTCGGAATAAAAAAAAGTGCTCCGCAACGTTATTTAATACATCAGTAATATTGTCTGTTTCAATGCATATGCCCCCCCACCCCCTTCGCGTGACTTGAAATTATGGCCCCCCCTTGTTCAGATGCGTTCCGCGGTCCATGGTTGGCTTAACGTAATGACTTGCATTTGTTGAGGAGGGGGGAAAACGTCAGTTTGCGATGTACCATCATAGTACATTTATTTTGAAAGAGACTATGCAAACTGAACATTTCCTTTGAAAACAGAAGTGAATTTTGAAAAGATTGCATTTAACAAATTGAAGTTGACATGGCATTCCAGAACGCACCTGGAGTACCTTGCACGATATATCTCAGTATGGAAAGTACATGACCAAATGTTGATACATGATGAGGTCGGAGTGAGAATATGTTGGATATTATAGATTCAGCTAAAACTTTATTCTTGCCAGGGAGAGGAATTCATGAGCTACCCAGCAGATAAAGTATATTAAAGAGTTGAAATGAGTTCCACCTTTGTTTCCTTCAACATTAGTTGTGCACACATTGATGCATCAGTAGTTATTGTCACATCCTGGTCCATGCATTATGTCTTTTCTTGTTTCTAGTAAGATGTATGTTTTGTACACTCACCTCCTGTCTTGTTTCAGAAAACTTCACTTCCTGCTTTTGTGTGTTTCCCTCCTGTTTGTTTAGCGACTCCACCCTGATTTCACGTCATTTCTCGTCCTCCCCATTGTATTTAGTCTGTGTGTTCCCTTTTCTCTTTGCCAGTTTGTCTTAGTTCCTTTGTGTCTGTATCTCATAGTGAAACTCCTTTGGTATTTGATCCTGTCTTTAGGCTAGTCTTTTTTTCTTTCTTTTTTTTGATACCTCTGCTCTGAGCTGATGCCTGTATATCGATAACTCTGTTTGGAAAAACTTTTTTGACCATACTTGTGTGTGTGTGTGTGTGTGTGTGTGTGTGTGTGTGTGTGTGTGTGTGTGTGTATATTGTATGTATCTTGAGTCTTGCATTTGAATCCTCATCAGTTGTACCAGTGTCTCAATTATAATCCAGTAATATAACATATATGATTCTGAAATGGGCCACTCTGCACAATGAGTACTTTTAGCCACTTTCACTGAACCCTGTTTATTTCTGGTATTAACATGTGTCTGGGTGATCCGATCACAAGTGGACAGCTCACACCTGGCATTAGAATGCGTCTCGAGTGACCGCTTATGATTGGATCTCACTTCCCCTCTCTATATGCAAATTAACATGTTAATCAGATCTGTTTGCAAAGACAAAATGCATTGTTGTTTTAACAGACGGGAGAATTGTCATGCTCACCCTGCTTTCCCTCTGTCTTTCCGCCACTAAGAGACTACTGCTGCAGCCTGCAGGAGTGTATGCTCCACGAGGGGACAGTTGGTGAGAGTCCGCCCGCACACACACAATGACAGAGCTAGCTGTTAGTATCATACTGTTGTTAACAGGTTTAACAACATTTAAGTGTCAGTCGGAGTTTGGTGGGACTGTTTAACAGCTGCTGCTGCTGCGTTAGCTCCCTTCTAACAGGGTAGTTGTTGAACTGACCGTTTGCCACGAGGAGTGTAATTAAAGATAGTCCTTCAGCACTGTGTCTAACCAGTGTAACTGCAGCAACAGAAAGTTTTCTTATCCGGTGGGGAGTTCAAGAAGTTAGAAAACAAAGAGGCTTTAGATAGAAAGCTAGTGTGGTGGTTTTTCAGAGTCTGTAAGTCTTGTGATGTAGACCAACATGTTCTCATCCCAACAAGTTGTCAGTGGCCTTTCAAGTCTACATATTACGCACTCTATATCCTCCTGCATCTGCTGCTGATGTTCCAGGACGCCACTAACAACGCTGGGGCATCAAAAAAAGAAAGCACATGGTTAGGTTTAGACAACAACATCATGGTTTGGCTCTATATACGGGAAGGTTACGTCCAGCTGTGGTAGGAACTGATGCCGCCCAGTGGCGTATCATACCACTGCAAAAGATGACTTTTGGCGTCAGGTGTCTGATGCCAAAATCACTGACAAAGCGTCCTTAATCGACGACTTCGACTGCTGACTGACTCAGTGTGACTGTCTGCTCTGTCTGTGATACAATGGTGATGTCACTGGTTTATACAAGATTTGATTGGCTGTATCAGAATAAGGACTCATTATATGTAGACAAATATCGGAACAAAAGTCGTAGTGTATTAATCCAAAATCAAGGGCTGCCATTTTGAAACCACAAAACAAAATATAAATTTGTTCCTTTTGTTTTCTGATTCATAGAGCAGACAGAAAAAAAAAATCATCTGGACTTTAAAATTAAACACTAAAAGTTTAATGTGTAACTCACGATCTAGCAACATTGATGCTATTATATGAAAGTTGCTGCAAGGCTTAGTGCACTTGTGTGAAAGTGTCTGGAATTCGTGTGAAACTTTTCACTCAAAAACTCATTCTAAAATAAGAATGTGGCACTGGATCTTCTGTCCCACTCTCTGTATTATATTCCTCCACTAAATACTCCATAGCTGAGGAAACTGACAGCCAATGCAACATTGCAGTATGTGAGACAAGGGTCAGTTAAACAACCCTGAATGTTGAAAGATATTATTGCCTTTGCTGATGATGCATAGTGATTTTATTGCTCTTTCTTACATCATAACTACCATGAGACTGATGGGACTTGACTGATGTCACAGAGCTTGGACAGCTCTCTGCTACATTTAAAGTGTACTGGCCCTAATCTCTGTGCAGCGCAGAGAGAATTAAATTACATAATTTAGTCTTTTCCCATTAAAATCAGAATCACCAGTCATTAAAGCTGCCATTCTTCACGAAAGCGGCATCTATGTATTCAGACTTTGTCCATTTATGAGGGAAAAGCTTGTTACTGGTCCCTGGGCTGATAATAATAGAGCTGATACAGCTTCAATGGCAGTCTCATCTTGTTTTCCTTCTCCCTGCATGTCTTCACAGTTTCTGGCAAATACCTCTTTTCTTTTCTCTATTTTTGAGAGAGCACTTATCTCTATTTAATTTGCCACAGAAACGTCTTTGGCTCTTTCATACTCCTCCTTTGTCCCTTCAGCTCCCTCTGCATATCATGCCATGCAGAGTTCAGCCAGCTCTTTACTGTCTCTGCTGCTTGATGTGGTTTCTCTGTTTAAAGGAAATGCAAATGACACAACAATAATGGATTTTTATGTACACCCTTCCTAGTCTACTTTTGAGTTCACTCAGGTACATGTTCAGCAAAGGGACTTCAAACAGCACAAACACAATGTAGATTATTCCTCTTGTGAGAATGGCACGCTGCCGCAAATCTGACAGGTTGTTTTGGTCCCAGTAATGTGGCTGAGGCAAATCTTCATTCCTGGTTCGGCTCACATGTGATAGGGGAGAAAATAAAGTCGGCTCAGTATATGAATTTGTATGAGGAAGATGAAAGACTCCAGCGCATGCTGAGCCATGTCACAGATACATATGATGGATGAGTCATACGGTGTCTGTTCATGATTTCCTCATTTGTTTCCATGCATCACCAATCACCTACGGAGCCCTCTCTCCATCTGTAGCATGCTGTTGAATGTCAGGAGTTCATCCGTATCATTTCCCCTGAACCACATTTGCTGAACGACTGTTGAAGGTTATCTGCATAAGAAGTGTATATGGTGCTTTATCCCACTAAGTTTGTTGTGTTCTTGTGAAGAGATGCTGCCTTGAAAGATTTAGATGCAGCACTGTGAGATATGTTTTTCACATCAGGAGCTGCATTTGTCATTTTTATCGAACATATTAATCTACAGTAAAGGCATGAGAGATATCAGTGTCTGTGTTGCACTGTTTGGGGATGTCAAACTTACATTTCCAGGCATGTGTGTGTCTGGAGATGTATCACACTTCATTAGTCATTCAAGTTTGGGCAGATAGAGAAGTAGCAAAGCAGAGATGGAGATTAAGTGATTTTTGAAAGAAAGAAAAATGTATTCATATAGATTTTTTTTTTAATGCTTGCTCCTATTTCAAACTGCTGAGATCTCATCAGTCTCAGTTGCAGATTACAGCTTCCCTCCCTCATTATTTGCATAGCCTTCATGCAGCCCATGACCGAATGAAAAAGGGTGAAGGGTGCATCTCCAGCAACACACCCCTCATCATTTATTAAATAAATGAGTACTGATGCGGCTGCTGATGCAGCTCCCTATTAAGATGAATCCTCCTCGCCTCTCAGGACCCATGCCTGTTGAAATAGGATACACCCACATGTATTACTGAAGTTAATATTTTCAATATTGACATGTTTGCTGTTAACGTTGTTTGAATTGAATTAACCTGCGTTGGATCTTAAGAGGTTAGCCGGCTGATATTAAAGCTCGGGCCCTAGATCAACATATCTGGGAGGTTTTCGAGGAGATTGGAGTAATGCGCCGTCCCCTTATACAGGAAAGTGACCTGAGGCGAGAGAGTTTGGCTGAGGCAATAAGGCAGAAAATCTAATATGGTGGCATGGGCTGTCCCACTGGGCTAAGCTCTCTCAAACAGCGAAGGTAGGCGTCTCACTGTGTGTGTGTGTGTGTGTGTGTGTGTGTGTGTGTGTGTGTGTGCCCCCCCCCCCCCCCCCATTTCATATTCAGCTCTCTCTTTCCTCTGCGTCTTTCTCCCTTCTTGTCCTCACATCAGGCTTACACACTTACTAATGCATGCTCGCACACACTCGTGGTACATAAAGTGATAAGCTGTGAGTCCTGTCTAGCTATGACCCTAACCTCATTGCGGAGTTTATTGGGCAGCTTCACTGTAGAAGTAACCTCATTTTGCCTGGAGGAATACAGAGTCAGCTGTTTGTTTGGCTGCCTGCACACTTCCAAAACCCTTCTACCCCTCTGCCTTCTCCCACTGTCCACCCCCACCTCTGTCCACCCATTTGTTTTCCCAATATATCAACCCACCCCTGAGTTTACACACACACACGTACACACACATACATACACACACAGACACACACACGTCTCCGGATGGTTTAGTGGCTTGCTGTGCCCAGACGGATATGGTTCAATAGCTTTAAGCAAAAGAATAACATTGTCAACTTTCTGCTGAATTGCAGACGTAATGTCCGCACACAGCACAGCCGTTGCCATTGATGGTGTGGAATTGGCTGCACTCATGAACAGGTAAAGGCCAACTGCAGCAAATCCTCAAAAATGGCCATGACTGAGCACAAAGGAGAGAGGAAAGAAACAGCAATCAGTCATTATTCTTTAAAAGTCCTTTGATTTGGATTTTGTTTTCATCAGTTGTTTTTTGGCGGTCGATTTTCTTTGTATTTTCATCCTTCCTTCCATTACGACCTCACCACAAAGTGCAAGTGTGAGTGCAGGGAGAGGTCTCATGACATTTTATTCATGTCAGGTCATGAACAAACTCTCCTACAGACAGAGAATTACAGGCTTATTTCCATACTTCTCAACACCACTTCTACACTCTCTCCGCTAACTTTCTCATCCTGTGCGGCTGACTGCACAGTGAACTCCCAGGTCCTCCAGGGGCACAAGTCCACAACCTCAGCCTGGCTTCTCTGCTGCCTTACACACTTGCTACTTAGTGTTCAGATATCATACTTGATGCGTGGACAGAGCAGGGGTGTTGATTTCTGAGACCTTGATGGTATGTACACACAAAAAGAAGCAACTACTCAATACACATTCATAATATATCAGCTGTGAGTGTCTGACTGCTAGTGATGGTGATTTTTTCCTCTTCTGTCTCTCTGGCCCCTAGTTTCCCGGCGCGGCGCAGAGCTAGTTTCGAGCAACGCAATCTGAGGCGCACTCAGTTTGGTAGTTTGGCAGACCGTGGTGTGCTGAGATGGGTGTGGCGGCGCAGCAGGGGGAGGTGTCGACAGATCCAGCTTGGCGCAGTGACAGTTTCGTGCCAAAAGGCTTTGCCGAAGGTGCGCTAAAAGTTCGCCAGCTGAAACCAGGTCTACTGTCAACGCACGCAGAGTGTAGCCGGTGTAGTTGAAGGTTGGCTGACCAGTGGGAAATGCACACTCGTCACCAAAACCTCACAGGCAGGTTTCCAGAATATCAAGCACATTAACAATGCAATAAATACCCAGAAAACCACTATTCAATGCAACTATCTGCAATCAGCACATAAATGTATCTCTATATCAACTGTCCTGTCACATCTGATGCCAGATCAAAGGGGATTGGCACCGTTTGGCACGTTTGGCACGCGTAATGGAAACCCAACCTGATTTGATTAACACAGCTGCAAACTAATGAGTTCACATCCCTCTCAGCCAACCACAAACAGCCACAGCATCAGATAGGGAGTATATATTCAGCATTTGTCATCTTAGAGAAGTCAAAAGAGAAGAAACAGAGTGAGACTGTGAGAGAGAAAGAGAGAGCGTGCGCGCATGAGAGAAACGCAACATTGATTTACAATTGTGGTGACCTCCTCCCAGGCTACCTTTGCATCATCAGCCCGTGGAGGTCTGCTCGCAGTTCCGTATATTCGGACACTGCGAGCTTGGACCTCCAGGACCAAAACATCAGTTTCCTCCTGGGAGAAGTTTGGCCGTCTGACGCTGCTGCTCTCTTCTGCCATGGCGAATTGAGTAAACTGTCATTACACCTTCACGTGGTGGATTTAAGGGCGAGGAGAGGGGCTCATTTGATTGGTGTGATGTGTGTAAAACCCACTCCACGCCTTCTCTCCTCCCTCTTTCAGACTTGCGCAGGTAGGAGGGACGGAGGTGGGAAAGAGGAGTAGCTGCGCCAGTGCGCACGGTGTGCCAAACTTGCAAAATCCGCGTGGCCACACCCAGGTGCGCTGTGCCTCCGCTTCACCCGGTCTGCGAAACTAGATGCCTCTGTCTGTATGTGTCTGCATTTTTATCTGCCCATCAAAACTGTCCCCTTTCAATTCGTCTTTTGTTCAAACACCTTAAATCAGCTATTTTTTTAAGTTTTCTCTGTAAGCAGCCTCTTGTGGCTGTGGGGATAATGACATGTCTCTGAGAGGCAAAGATAGAAGTAGCTTGATATCATTATAGTGCTGTGAGAGGCCGGATGGTATTGGGGGACTTTGAAGCCTGAAAACTGTGGCTCACATTCTTTCCCCCACTATGATGGGTGGCGGATAAGGAAACTCTCACAGGTAATTTATGTAACCATCACAGCAACCCATTCGCCAGAATCAATATGGGCATTGTACATTTCTGCAAACCACATGCAACATTAATATGCTATTAAGAAGCACAAAGACACAAAGAAAACACTTATGGTGAGGAAATGATCACGTTTTGGTTTAACTCACCCAGGTTTGGATTGGTGCCATGCCATTGTACCAACAGCTCATTATCCCGAAGCCTAAGTAGTCCGAAAAATGTCTCGTCAGAGCAAAAGGTCATTTGTCCGTTAGCCCAGTAACCCCAAAACAAATACTCACTACTCCCAAAGCATGACCCACCCTACTCTGCCTCTGATTGGCTTACCCTGATATTCTAACCAATCCCGCTCCTCTTGGGGCACCCACTAGCTCACCTGGTAGAGCAGGCACCCCATGTACAAAGGCTGTGTTTGATTCCAACCCATGGCCCCTTGCTGCATGCCATTACCTCTCTCTCTCCCACTCACACCACAGCTGTCTTATCAAATAAAGGCAAAAAGCCTCAATCCTCTCCACCAACCTAATCAACTCAACCAACAAAGGCAATAAGTACTTACCAATCACAGGCAGAGTGGGACGGGTCATGCCTTTGCCATAGTAGGAGGGTTCGATGAGGCCGTTCTGCTTCAAAATAAGCCATGTGCCTCTGTTTGGGAGAGTTTCAGAGCAATGTGGGGGTTTTTTTTTTCTTTTTGTTTTTTGGGATCCTGAGTTGTCGGACAGTTGGGCTTTCGGCCCAGAAGCAGCCTGCATTTTTCAAACTACTGGGACTTCGGAATAATGAGCCGTCAGAATAATGGGCAGTCTCCATTTTGGTGCCACAAAGGGCAGTGGAAGTACCGCTGATGTCTTTCTTTGTTAGTTTCAGACAGTGTTCTGCAGCTTGGTAGCCATCTTGCCAAAGTGTCACACCATCCCTGCCCTACCCTTTTGATGACAATGTCAGCTCATATACATGTAATCAGTACTACATCACTTTAAAAATATTGATATGATACATATGTAACATGTCCAGAGCTTGCAGAAAATACAATGCCAATATTTTCTTCTAGATATAGCTGTTGTAAGTTTGTGTGGCACTAACAAACATGGCTGTCTTGGCAATAGGGAGTGCCAGATCTTAAAAACACTCATATGAATGATTCTTGAAATGTTCATTAGGGTCATTTTGGAAGGCACTGATAAACAACCTGTTTTGTTTGGAGGATTTGTTGGTTCATCGGTCACATCCCCTGTTTTTGTCTATTTTCTTTTCCATAGCCTTAACTGCTGTTGGAAGAATGGACACTCTATCACATGGAACCATCAATTCAGGAGTGTAAGTTGTTTGTGCTCATTAGCGTCAACGGTTCAAGCAGGTGATTAAAAAAAAACAAAACAACAACAACAACTTCAACTGCACTAAATTACTGATTATATTATCATCCAGATTTTGGGAGGTGTGGGACAGGGTGCGAAAGTGACTTTATAAAGTACCTATTGAGGCGTACAATGGCCTCATCCATCTTCTTTGCTTTCCTTTCAGCTCTGATTAAATGAGTGTGATGGATCTCGCCATCATTAGGGAGACTGAGGGCTGGCGGATTGGAGCCATCACAAATCAGCTTTATGTGGGAAGAGCATGGAGTGGCAGTGACAGCTTTACAGCTGCTGTGATATTAATGGAGTGGACCGTTTTACATTGCACGGCCCTGCAGTCCTTTTCACATCAGATGTATGGTAACCAGGGGTCATTAAAGAGATCAAGGCTTCAAGTTATGTATGTTTCCATTGGTGTTCTGTACCGTAGTCAGCACATTGCTGGTTTTCTAAAAGGGTGTTGGAGTTACTATTCAGTATTCTCATTCTTTATCCTGAATGTAAATGCTGACCCAATGCCTCAAGACGTAAATCATGTCTAAGAGTTGTGTGCATAATAAAAATCTGTGCCTATAATTTGAAAGAAAATACCTATGTTTTTGGAGCTCAAGTTTTCCGCCGCTACTTGAAATACAGTCAACCAGAGTGTCATCGTACCACAGATGGTGTTCCCCCACGGGTCTTCCTCACCCTAATTTCGCACAGTTGATGCATGCCTTTTTCATGATCCAAATGTAGAGATTCTTTCATGCTCAACTCACTGTGGAAAACGTCTTTGTTCTAAAGTTTAAGAAAGAGGTCGGTCAAGTTGCGCATCCTGAGAAGCACACTCCATTTTATTCAAGCTTACATTCAAAAGCGCCATCTCTCTCTCTCTGTTTAATTTAGCAGCAGACGCATCAAGATGCCACTGCTGCTGTGTCTACTACAATAAGTGGGTCTTCATCGAGCTGAGGAGACTGGTGTGAAAAATATACAGGATACACTCGCTGTAATGTGGGTTGCTTTGGGAGAAATAAATATACACTTTTACTTAGCTGATGTAAACATGTCAGACTGATGGCTTTCCAAATGCGTTTTTTCTTACTCTAGGCTGTGTCATGACTCCATACTGTGTAATCTGTAATGCAAAATATCTTGAGTTGTTATCTCCTCTTATTCTGACACAAGAGGAACCTCCAAAAGTTGTATTAAAGGTCCAGTGTGTGGGATTTAGTGGGATATATTGGCAGACATGGAATATAATATTCATAACTATGTTTTCATTAGTTTATAATCACCTGAAACTAAGAATCCTTGTGTTTTTGTTACCTCACAGTGAACCATTGTATCTACATGCAGAGTGGATCCTTGCCCACAGAGTCCACCATGCTGTTTTTACAGTGGCACATATGAAAAAATTAAACACTGGCTATAGATAGGGCCATGTGCATATTTACATTTTCTTTGTCTATTGCAGGCCTATTCAAATAGCAGCGCCACAGGCCACATCTGGTCCACTATACATAAATCTGATGGCTATACTGGCATGATAAAATATGTAAACTACATATAATGTCTGGAAGTAGCTAATGAGCAAGCCATCTCACTTCCCTCTCATCTTCATTCAGTTACACATGTGCAGTAACAATCAGGCAGAGTGTACGGATCGGTATCACGACACTGTCAATCATGTATTTTTTTCTGTTTTCTTGTGTGATGCAGCTCCAACCACGCTTAGCTTTTCAACACGTCTGGGGCCAGATACATATATTCCCCACTCATGACTAAAGCTGTGTGTTGCACAAAGGCAGGAATGTGCATTTGCATTCTTTTCATCAGATTTATAAAGCCATGCACACGCCTGATCTGATTTACAAATCTCGATCACTGGGCACACGTTTAAAAGCCTTATTTCCACACCTACAGTCAGCCATGAATGGATGTAGAAACACCCCCAATTATTGTACATTTGCATATTAATACTTGTACCCCCTCCACCACTCATTTGACCTGCCAATGAGAAATATGGTAAAGAAAGTAAAATTCCACTGACTGCGTCGTACTGGCGAGGTTCTTCCAAGCAGCTGTCATGACGCACAGCTGTGGATATTTATAGTGTCCGTGCCACTAATTCATTATATTTCTGCAGTACATCATCGCGGTAAAATCTCAATCATCATTATCACTGAAAGTCAAAAGGATGATCAGAGATTCATTTACAGCGCTCATGTTGAAACTGACTTTTCAAAGTGCTTCACAAGATAAAATTAAACTCAGTAATGGAGCATAAATAAAAATAATCATGACATTCATTACTCTAAACTAATTTAAAATCAACTTTATAAATGTGCCTTTGACTGACATTTTACAGAAGTAGCCTGCAAAAAAAAAAATAAAAACACACAGTCAGAGAACAAACATCCCAAAAAACAATGTTAATCTCTGAACTTATATTTAATGTTGTCCATACCACATCACCCCCAGCTATCTCAGTTAAAACTGTGTTTACAGCTGATCTGAAGAATGTGTGAGATGCACTGTCTTCCCTTAGAAACACCAGTTTATGTGGTGGAAAAGGCAAACACGTGTTTTTTGTGTGTACAGATTGTTTGTGCAAATGGTCCCTGCATGGGCGAGCCATTGAATTGTCAAAAAAAATACATCCTGTGTCTTTCCCTTAACACTTTTCCTTGACATCAATGAATAAACGTCATGTGTCGAAGTGTGTGTGTGTGTGTGAGAGAGAGAGAGAGCAAGAGAGAGAGAGGTGGGTTGGGTGGGGGGGCACTACTAAACAGATACAGAGTGTGTTACTGGTTGCTGTTATTGCTTGCTATTACTTGTTTATTGTTCTGTGCATTAATAGCATTGATAGCTCTTTTTTGTTCTGTTTCTATACTTTGTGATGTGCCTGGGTCAGATATCTCACCGAAAATATATTTTTATTTCAAAAGTGAAACAAAAAACATGCTATATTTTATTACGTTCATTTGCATTTGTTTAAAATGTGTCATTAACAAAAGCCAAGAAAATGAAAAGTTGTAAATAGGCCACTGAAATGTCTGGCCCATCTATATTTCCTTGTTTTAAAAAGCTGGCTCAAATGAAATTGTAATTGAAAAGCTCTGATTTACTGTAACGTTCCTGTGCAAAGAAGGACATGCAAATGTTTTGCATGTTTCACATGTACATATTCACAATGAAATCACATGAAAAAATATCAATTTCACATAGTACACGTGAAACACCATTTCACACTTGATGACTCAAATATAGGGACATGTTGCGTTAATGTGAAACAGCTTTTCACATATGATGATTCAAGGGTGTGAGGGGGTTTTTCAGCATTGTGAGGGACACATATGAAACGGCAGTCATATGCCAGAAAATTTATAAACATCAAATCAGTTTACATGCATCAATTTGTGCTTCTTCCGGATCCATTTATGTTGAAAATGTCCTCAATATTGTCAAAATAAAAGTGCTCTGCTAATTTCATGCTTACTGAATGGGACAAATCACATGTTCTAAATATTGAGGGGGACATGTCCCCCCTGTGTCCCCCCAAACATGTACACCTATGGATGAATTCTCAAAAAAAGCATAGTATGTGGCTTGTGGAAATATCTAATAAGAAAAAGCATTACATAGGCACGTGTAGTTTTTGTACACTTCACATGGACTTTGATATTTCACATGTCCATCCTGCGTTAGCTTCAATGTGTTCTTTTGCATCATCATCTATTCATAGAACGGTTAACTGGAGGGAGGGAAGTTGGAGGTGTGTTTGCTTAGTTTTTTAAAGCTAAATAAGCACAGTATGATGTCATATATGTGCACACACAAATAACCTACAGCGAATAAACAGCTATTTATATCCCTCATTAACACACTTCGAGTTGCGAAAAGGCATCAACGAGCATGAAGACACACAGCTAAGTTGTTGTCATTAGCAGCAGGAATAGAGTTGGCAGAGAAGCTATGACAGATTGATCACACCTGGAGTGGAGGTCACCTTTCGTGGGGGAAAATGGCATTACAGCTGCAGTAAATTCAGGCAGATTGTTCTCAAGTGAGCAAGCCGTGGAAAGCAATATGAGAGCAGCAGAAAAACAAAAACAAAAGTAAGCCAACAGGAGACGCAGTGGGGTGTCAGGCTTTTGCTTTTCGAAATGAGTTATATCCAAACCATAGGCGGCCACTGAATACAGAATAGAAGACACACAGAGCTCGATGCCTGCAGTTGGCGACTTCCAACAATGTGGAGTGTTCCCTAACACTGTGTTTCTCTCTGTTTGTGTGTGCGTGTGTGTTCCTTTGATATGTGCGAATCATAAAACAATGTCTCTGTGTGAAACCTCTCTGGCAGAATTTGCCTAGTGTGAAAATCCATCCACCCAACATGAGCTAACATTTTACTCATTAATGTCTTGAGAGGTTTGCACCAGAAACACCAAACAGTCTGCAGAATGTGTCTTTGTATGGAGATGACAGCATTCGCCGAGTTGTTTGTGTCTGCGTGCGCGTTTGTTTGTTTGCTCCTGTGTTTGGTTTTGCCATGTGTCTTTTTTTTTTCATCCCTTTGTGTGTTTTGACATCCACGTTGCACACATGCAGTTGAGGGACTGACTGTACAGTAATCTACAGTCTATTGTCGGTGAGTCATTCTTGTCAGTGCGGCAGATTCATACATATTCAATAGTTTGTCACCAATGAAATAGTGATTTACAGGAAAGTCCATAAAAAGCATGGTAATGTCACAGAATGTGACGTCTTCTGCTAAACAGAGCAAGAAACACTGGAAACCTTAACTCAACAGAGAGTCACACAATTACTGTAGGTTTTTTTTATTCTGTTAAGTTAGAATAAAATATTATTATGCCTTAAAATATTTATATTTATATAGAAAACACTTGTTTACTGCAGGACAGCTGCTCATTGGTAAATAGGGATTTGACAACAAGACTAATGCTGCATCCTCATGGATTAAGGCAGATGGTAGACAACAAATTGGATATCATTTTAGTGGACATGAGCGGGACAGTACAGTAGACGACACTGTCATCCAAAGTCAAAATATCCCCTCTAAGATGGAATTTACAACTAGATGTTATAGCTCCCTCACACATGGAGAATTAGTTGACATTACTAGAATAAATGCATAAAATAATAGGCACAAAATAATCTTATTTCATGCATTTTATTTCATTCTTTGTAAACAACACGACAAAATAGCAACATAGCGTCCTGTGAGTTTCATATTGCTGTCCTATTGTATCAGACTGTTTGTTTGAAATGACAGGAGGACAGGTGCCTACTGATAAACAAACATTATTAATTATTTTATGAATTATTAGTCCAGACATCCAGAGGGAGCTCAGAGTAGAGCCGCCGCGCCTTCATATCAAAAGGGCTCAGTAGAGGTGGGTCGGGCATCTGATCAGGATGCCTACCGGGCGCCTCCCGTTAGAGGTTATCCGGGCACGTCCAAATGGTAAGAGGCCCCGGGGCAGACACAGTTCACGCTGGAGGGATTACATATCTCGTCTGGTCTGGGAACGCCTCAGGATACCCCAGGAGAAGCTGGAAAACATTGCTGGGGAGAGGAACGTCTGGAATCGTTTTGATTGAACGTATTTTCAAAAATCCCAGCGTAATCAATTTATTATCATTCTGAATTAGGAACACCAAGCACACTATCACGGGCAAGATTTTTTTTTTTATTTAAGCTTAAAGTTACGCATTATAAAGGGCAGGCTGCTTTGAGTGACAGGCTGTCTGCTGATAGTGTTTCGGCTTCTTAGAGCCACCCCTCGCTCCTCCCGAGTGCCAGCCTCTCACCCAAATATGGTCACTTCTCACTCCAAAAAACCAAGATGGTGACGGCCAAAATCCTGAACTCAAAGTTTCAAAACTAGAGTCCACAAACCAATGGGTGTCGTCATAGAAGCTACATCTATAATTTTTACAGTCTATGATCATGACAACAAATGCAACAAAAGCATATCAGCTGAAAAGCACTGGCCCTTCAAAGCACTGTCAGGCGCTCTTAGCTGGGCATTTCCTGATGAGCGCCTGGCGTTTGCAGCTGGGAAACAATAAGAGTGTTCAGCCATGCTGGCAGCTCTGTGCAGCTCTAATTAGACACAGTGTTGCTTTGAGGTAAAGTCAGCAAGCTAACATGCTCACAATGGCAAAGCAAACATGCTGATGTTTAGCAAATAAAATGTTTACCATGTTCACTATGATAATTTAGCATGTTCCTAATTAGCCCTTTGAAAAGCTGATGTTGATGGAAATATCATTAGTTTGCAGGTCACAAACCAAAGTATTTGAGTATTTTTTAGCTGATGATGGTGCTAGATGAAAAGTGAAGGGATCTCCAGTCAGTCAATGGGCCTCATCCCTAGGGGGACATGAGTGTCTGAACAAAATTGCTTTACAATCAAGCTAAGGGTTGCTGATATTTTTCAGTCTGGACCGTGGCAGATTGACTGACATTGCCACCCCTAAAGCCACAACACTAGGAGGCTCTATCTGTAATCACAGAATTGGTGCTATGATATGCTATGCAACTTTCAGCCTGTGACCACAAAAGAAGGTTCCAACTTGAAGCCATTGTTCTGTTTTATACAGGATTCCCCCTCCATTTCCTTGTCGTTACTGGCCTCACTTTCTAGTACAACTATGGTGTGAGAAATAAGATAAAAATCTTCAGTCCTTGTTCCATGCAAAAGTACATTCTGGAAACAAAGATAATGCAAGGCTTCATCGGTCTGAATACCTAGTTACACGTAGGTTTGTTGTCTTGACACAAAACCAGCCCATAAAGCTGCATGGAATAAGTAAAACATAAGGTACCCACCACAGCAACCTTTAACTCTTTTGACAGAGACACAGCATGTGTATGTTGTATTAAGATAGACTCGACTAGTCCTTAAAGACATATAACTCAAAACAAACTGTTATTATCCACAGATCACCTGAGACAAATTTGGCACAACCAACCACCTACGAAACAGAAGGTGAGAGACAGCACAGCCAACATTTGCAGATCCAAAAACATCAGCTCCTTATGCCTCCTGCACAATAAATCTCTCACGCCCACTGGTCTCCTCTGAGTCCTAAACATGAACCTGTAGAGAGACCTGAGCATAACACCAGACAGTCAAGAATAAATTTCCACTCCCCATCCATCCTTCCTGCAAAGCAGAATGTGGGAGGATGGTAAGCCAACAAAGGCAGGTCTAGTCACTGCTGCACATATGTCCTCCTCACGTTCCACTGATCTAGCCTGTTGATGCCAACAGGGACGGTCTTTGCCTGCCAGAATGTAAGCTTGATATGCCATCGCAAAGACAGCGGGCAAGCCTATGTTTAGACTGAGGGCTTAGCATGTGTTTGGACACTGCTGTCCTCCCCTGTACTCTGATGTTAGAGGGGAGGGCGACAGTGATGAAAAGCCGGAGACCACAGTGTTTATCTCAAAATGGTAACACGAGTACTATCATTGGTTTTGACAGTGTTTCATCTTTCTTTTGAGGAAACACCCGAGGAGCAACAAGTAAGAAGCAAAGAAAAGGAAGTGGTACTGGTAAGGTAGACAGCAGTCTTCATGGGAGGAAGAGTGGTTAAAGGGATAGTAAAAAACTCAACAGCAGTGAATCCCTCCAGAAATCATGACCTGGTTACTCAAGATAATCCACAGACCTTGTTGTGAGGAGTTTCATGCAGGAACTATTTTCTTTCTACCGAACTACGGCCACCAACTGTATCACCGCACGGACGGAAGCAGGCTTGTACTCGTGACAGCGCAAGATATAAACATTAATGGCGTCCTCCTTGGTTGAGCTGTATCATGAGCTAGCTCAGTGGTGCTAGGTGAGCTAGTTAATGATACACACTTCTGCAGTGTGATACGGTTCGGTTGAAAGAAAATAGTTCCTACCTGAATATTCTCACAAAAATGTCTGTGGATTATCTGAAGTAACCGGGTCATGACTTCCAACCACCGCAAGCTGAGTGCCATCTAGCTCCATTATATTGGAGAGAAGGCAGACATCTACATGGCCAATATCACCAGCGCTCAGCAACTCATGCCAAAACAACCTAGACTGATAAAAAGCACTACAGGTCAGAGGAAACATATATTTTTGATTCAGGGCTGAACTGTCCCTTTGAGATCGTCAGAAAATCATTCCACCATCTTATTAGAGAGCAAAGACCAAGCCACCGAGCAGCAGCTCTGTCACCCTCCAGACGAGGAAGTATGACTGGTGGGACTTTCACAAGGGCAGAGGGGCAGCGCTTGGTGGAGCTGCCACCACATGGCCTCACTGTCATCACAACACAGCACACCACATGAGATCGCTGGAAGTCATCCCACCACTGCTGGCAACTTGCCACTGCCAGACGGCTGGTGTTGTTGTTGATGAGTGAGACGAAACACTGTGTAGGTCACCCTCGATGACCAAGCCAGGGCAGGAAGAGCACAAGATTATCCCGATTGGCTCAGCCTGCCAATGGGAAATCATCAGCTCACGGATATGCGTACAAAATTGGCTAAGTCTATAAAGCCCCTTTTCACCCATCCACCTATTTTCCACTGCTCACTCTGCCTGGATTACAAGATTGCAAAGGATTCCCAACACCCTCCTCTACACCTACATTCCTCACCTTTTTCTGGGATAACGCCAAAACATTCCAAGGCCAGGGAGGGTTTGTAATTGTAGGAGTCTCCACCCACTGGAACGTTCCCAGAATAGGGGAGGCATTTATCAGATCCTGATCAGATGCCCAAAATACCTCAACTGGTACCTCCAACATGAAGGAGCTGTAGTTCTACAAGTTCCTAAGCTACTAGGTTGAATTTTCATCCACAGATTCAGATTTACAGCAAAACTGCTTCAGTTAATAGTCATTCAAATGCTGCTGCTTCGATATGACTGTCACCTCTTATACAACGCTTTTGCATGTCGTTTCAGCTTTGATGCTTTCTTTGGCATTTTCTTTGTTCGCCCCAATGCAAACTCAATAAAAGAGTTTTTCTAGCAAACTTGCAGAGCCACTAGAGTAGGACAACCCTTGGTATTTCTACTGCAGCGGATTTCAAGTGAACTAAGACGGAGGCTGTCACCACTAAGGGTATTAGCAGAATGTGATTTGGTATTTTCTGCTTTATGGGCCCCCTGCACCGTTATCTGGCAGTGGAACAGAGGACTTGGGGCTGTCATTTTGCATGGCATCAGCAGAGAAACTGAGCAGATAGTGTCAGCGCTGTGAGATCACAGGTAGAAAGGGGTCTTTTCCTCTGGGATGGGGAGATGGTAATAAGACAGCATTAGAGAGGCAGGAAAATACAGGCCGACAACTAGAACTTATCTGCACTGTCACTAGCTCACAGACCATATGGCATAGAGGAGAGGAGATATGCTTTGCAACAGAACCATATTTCTCCTTATAAAGCCACAGATATTATGTCATGTATAGATTGCAACCTTCTATCCAACCTTCTTTAAAAACATTTCTTAGACGTCATTTGCACCCATTACACAATGTTCTTAGATTTTGTGAAACTATTCTGTTTTCTGTGAACTTGCATAATATGCTGACCTTGGGTTGCATTTACAAGTTGAGAATATAATTGTACTACGCACAAGTTGTACTGAGCATTTGAATGGAAATGAAAGTGAATGCAGTGATGCAGAAGACATACAAGATCAGATTATGCAAGACAGCAAAGAAAGAAAAAGTGGAACATGAAAAGTTAAAGAGAAATCAGGAGAAAAGGATAGTATTGGATCTGCCCTTGTGAATGTGTGTAGAGGGTTTTATCAGATATCTACTGACACAGAGTGTTTCACAATATTCAGTCAGCTACCTTCTGACATAATAACTTAAACTACCTTAAACTTTTCTGAATGTTAACAATCTATAGCTAAATTAGAGTAGATTCTCCTTTCTGACTTTTATCTGGTCAGGTATCTCTACAACCTGCTTTTTTTGACACTTGACAGATTGGACTTTGTTTGTTTGACTGCAGAAATGTCAGACAGAAAACAACCAAATGTCACTGCCAGACTTCCAGCAAGCAATCTATCTCTCAGTCTGTCTGTCTCTCCCTCTCAAACACACACATACACTCACATTCGCACAAATATTTCCTATTTACACTGAAGTCATCCGAAGACCGCTCTCTTGAGAAAGGCAAACGTGTTTCTTAATCCACCTGCAGAGGAGAAATCAATAGTGTTTTGCTCACCCACGCCGAAAAAGATTGAGAATGCGGTCTCATCTGTCCAGTTTGCACAACTATATTGTTTGGCATTAATCCAAATATCAGGTCTGATGGCAAACAAGAAGCATGGGGTTGGTGGAGCTATGTCTAGCTCAACAAAGTTTGGATTTGTTTCAGGTAATTACACAGAGAGCTCTCCAGGTTCCTCTCTGTTTATAAAGAAAGAGGATTTTAAAGGGCATAGTGATGTCATCAGGGTTATTTTTCTGTTTAGGGCTTAGAGACTACATTTACAACAGAAATCCTGCATTACAAACTGGGGGAGTAGAGTTTGAATGATGTGGTTGTTTAGCAGGCATGGAGGGTCTAAAGAAAGACTTAGTCATGTTGCATTATGGGAAATTTTTTAAAATTTTAATTTAATTTTATATACTTTATTAATCCCCGAGGGGAAATTCAATTTTTCACTCTGTTGTCAATTACACACAGGTCCGAACACACACATGCACAAACTGGACCTATACATGCACTAAGTGGAGAGATGTCAGAGTGGGCTGCCCATGACAGGCGCTCCGAGCGGTTGGGGGGTTTGGTGCCTTGCTCAGGGGCACCTCGGCAGTGCCCAGGAGGTGAACTGGCATCTCTCCAGCTACCAGTCCATGCTCCATATTTTTGGTCCAGACGGGGACTTGAACATGCGACCCTCCGGTTCCCAACCCAAGTCCCTATGGACTGAGCTACTGCCGCCGTGAAATGTAGGATCCAGGGTTTTTAAGTTTATAAATCCACAATTACTGTTTTTTGTTGGGGGAGTTTTGGCCACTGGGTGGCAGCAGAAACAGGTTGTTACCTCAACATTGACATACAATCACTAAGTTCTTGAACTTCTCTGCAAAGAGTTGCTTATTTACACCTCCAGCAGATAGGTAGTGGGGTATATTCTCTCTTCTTTAAGCTCTGTTTTGGTCTCTACCACCCCCTGAAGGAAACATATGGCTCTCAAGCTGTTAAATGTGCTTCTGTGTTTACCAGATAGTCACTAAGGCTATTGGTATGTTTTTCCCATACATCCATGTTTTTTCTGCATCATACTTTACTCCACAGGTGCAGATCATTCACCATACAGTGTCAGAGCAGTCTGCTGAAACTACAGAAGGCTGCCATAGCCGTAGCCAGGGACATCTTAAAGAAACCCTTCACAACGCGGCCCAAACCACTCCTGACTCCTCTCCTGGCCACACCCACACCTCTCTCTCTCTTTAAAACGACCAACAATAGCTGCTAATAGAGCTAGTGGACCCAAAGCCCATTTGTACGATAGCCTGTTCTCCCAAACAGTTGCTCCAAAAGGCCAGTTTTGGGAAAATATGCAGCACACTCTCCCAAACAGTAACACAAGACTCATTATGCAGAATTACGTCATTGGACCTTTCCACCATGGCGATCATTTGGGAGTTGAAGCATTGCTTTGTGATTGTTTTCTGCCTGATTTTTATTGTTGTTCCGAAGTGCATGCGTGTGACGTTGCTGGTTGTATGTGAGGCATTTCAGGGCAAGGGTCCATTCACACTGATGTCAGACATGGGTCACTTCAAACATTTCAGGAGGAAATAATTGGAACTGAGCATTAAAGCCCTGTTATGAACATAGCTTAACCGTGGCTGTCTGTTGACTGGCACTGAGCAGGTAGTGTACAGTGGGTTATTAGAGCTTTTCCGTTGAAATAGCTGCCTGCAGCAGCTGAAATTGTCACTATGAGAATGATGAGAGTAAACCACAGGAGTTGCAGACCAGACAGCCAAACAATGAGCTGAAATTCACTGTAAAGCTCCATAAAGCTGAGGATGGCAGTTGTCTGTAGGTTCACCACTGCAAGCAACCCCTTTTACATTGTCACATTGTTTTCACATTGACATTTGAAACCTTGTGATTATAAAAATATCTCAGCCTATTATAGCCGCTTTAATTAAAAATCAGGATAAGAGGGCCTCTTTTGTACAGTGTTTGGCAGCTCTTTTTTTTAATCCGTCTCTCCCAAATCCTCCAGTTTTATGAAAGTTAATTTCTGAATCGCAGGAGTGACCCTTTAATCCAAATATCATGGCTGATAGCAGGCAGGAAACAAGGGATTGGTGGAACAGTGTTCAATTTTCGAAACAAATGAACGCTTTTAATCTCCAGCATCTTTTTATTTACAAAAAAAAGATATAATCAGATCTGTGTTGAGAGCAGAATGATAAATGAGCACACGCAGCAAATTCTCTGCAAGTGTATCTTAAGCATCTTAGCACTTGACCCAGGATATCCTCTGTTTTATGATGATAGAAACATAAAACTTACTGCAAACAATATTTGTATCTGCCATTGGCTATTTCAACTGGTGAGCATGAATAAAAGTGTGAACAAATGTGTATGATTTTGCACTCCAGCCCTCTACAGTATGTGTTGCTGTGACTTATTTTCACACTGCAGCTTTTCTCTCTGTGTCTTCTGCCGCTCCTCTTCTTTCGTTTATGGCTGCTGTGTGATAACCATCTTGTCTAGCAGCATTACATGTCTGCTCTCAGAGATGCAAATGTTCAAAGGCGATGCTTTATTTGTCCCTTTTTCCATCTGCAGACGTCTTCCTCTCACCCTGTGTGTGTCTGTGTGTCGTGGTAGACAGCCATGTAAATGAAGAGGCATGAGCCAGGGAAGATGCTTTGATGCTGGTGATTCATTCTCATGAAGAGGTGTCATCCCATCAAAGTCACTGAACGAATGAACCTGCCACGTATGTTCCCGTACATGTCAGGATCTGCAAGACTTAAAATCCATAGAGTGCAAGACACCAGATGTGTTTTGATATACTACACAGACGACATTATGTGTAATCATGTACTAACAGATAGAGGTCCAGTGTGTAGGATTTATGGGGATATATTGGCAGAAATTGAATATCCTATAATAAGTGTGTTTTATTTGGTGTGTAATCACCTGAAAATAAAAATTGTGTTTTTGTTACCTTAGAATGAGCTTTTTATATTTACACAGGGAACGGGTCCTCTTCCACAAAGACTGCCATATTGTGAACAAACTAAACACTGGCACTAGGGGTTGTCACGTTTTTGCATCGGCCACCATAGTTGCAGACCCTCCGCGATGAGAGTGTCAGGAAAAAAAAGTTTTTTTCTAATGTAAAATTGCTTTATTCAGGGTTTAAATCATTGGTCACAATTTGGGAGAGGAAGAGACCTCTACGTATAATATGACTCCCTGTAAAAACCTCCTAATTGTCTTGATCTCAGTTTATTAGAGAAAAGAGGTAAGCACACATTAGCAGGTGCTGGGCTAGCCATCTGGCTCTGACATGCCCAACAGCATCCGAGAAACATTGATTTGTAACACGAAACTACTAAATCCAGTGTTTTTACCAGTTTAAATCACCTGGGCTGTTTGTTTTGGAGAGGAAGAGACCTCTGCAGATGTACAGTGAATACTGAAGGAATTCTAACCAAGAGAAGTTTCAACTGGTTGCAGCAATCTCCAATCTTCACCACTAGATGCCACTAAATCCCTCGAAATCTTACACACTGCTGCTTTAACATGAGAACAACAGGACATTATGGCATTCCTTAACATTAAACTCAGTAACTCACTTAACTCACTCTCCTTTGAAGACCTGCACAGTTCAGATATTGAACTGCAGAAATGCTTTTACATTGGCTAGATATGTACAAGACAGAACTGACTCAACAGGTAACTTAGAGACACGTGTGCTTTGTATGATTATTGTTTGTTTTGTTGTGCATTTAGCACCACAGCTGAGTCACAATGCGTATGGTCAAATGGATCCTGAAAGTCCCCCATGGTTATAATTTTTCAGTTCTCATTCCCTCTTCTCGCACCCTCATCTTCCCCTCTGCTTCTATTCCCATCTTTTGGGGGAGCTCCAGCCAATCTAACTGTCATAGCACGAGAAAAAAAAGAAGATGAGCATCATTTTTGCATGTCTTTTATGATGCTACGCTATTAAATGAGAAATAGTGTTGATTTCTAGCAGTGCTCAATTTGGCACTCAACTCAATTCCCTGCAGTGCCACAACAGAGTTTGGACTTTGGCAGTTGTTGTGTTTGGCTGCCTGTTTCCCCCTCTTCAGTAAAAGACACAAAAAGCCACTGCTGCATCTGAGAAAGTCAACAACTACACAAAGACCACCCGAGCCTCCCTGGGAATAATATTCACAATGGGTATTTCTGCAGCGCATGACTTTGGTCCAATAACAACAGTCACTGCCAATGCAGGAAGTAGTGTGATGTTCTTGGTTTAACACAAGTTATTTCCTATTTGGCGCTGATGAACAAAAGTTTTTCTTAAGCATTGGAATCTTATTGAAAGCCACTGTATGTAAGATTTGAAGATGTCTTACTTTCACTCCGATCATTAGTAGCATAAAAAAAAACAGCAATTACACTACATTACACTCACAATAAGCTATTTAAAAGGAGCCATTCCAACAACAAAAGACAGAACTCTGTTCAAAAGGTAATTTGACCTACTCATTTTTCCACATTTTGCCACAAGATAGTATGGCCCACTGTATTAAATGCTGAGCTGAAATCTAAAAACGCAAGAAAAGAACATTCATGGTCTCATTTTTAAAAGGCACTAGTAACCTTGACAATGGCAGTCTCTTACTGTGGAGGGCTCTGAATTCAGTATCTTTTCAAAGATGAACTAACCAGTAAAGGCTTTGGAATTTATTGGTATGTAGTTATTTTGTGTGTTGCAGTAACAGCCTGTCTTTCTAAATGAAGGTGGACTAAGGCATGTTTGATGTAAGAGGAGAAGGACCCTGTGGCTTAAGAGCTATTTATAATAGCTGGACCATGCACTTCATGAAGAAAGGGATATGAAATAGCGTCTAAGTGGCAGATGTAAGATTTTTTAAAACCTGTTTTCATTGATTTTTTCTTTACTGCTTGGGGGCAGTGGAACAAGCTGTAAACCAACACTGATGTATTATCACATTTTAAAGGGATACTTCAGATCATTTGAAGTGGGGTTGTAGTGTTAGGGTTAGGGTTAGGGTTAGGGTTAGGGGGTCAGTCAATGTATTACATACAGTAGATGTCAGTTGGCATGCCCCATTTTTGAGAAGCAGACAGAAGTGCCGCCATGGAAGTGTTGTTTTAGCCACCTAAAAAAAGTCCCAACTAAAAAAAAATCAATAACAGTTTAAATACACTATACTGAGAGTACGTTCATTGCTATACTTTGCTGCAGACAGTCCGTTCCAATGGAGAGGCAATTAACAGTTTCAGTTCCCCATCTGTGTTCTCATCAAAGCCACCAGACCCCATTGACAAAAACAGTAATTTTAGCTAGCTGAACTCAGGAACTGCTGCCCTACCACTACCTCAGTCATTTAGTTTGTTTGTGTTATTGTGTGATTTTTGTGAATATGAACTAATCCTTAAAAATGCCAAAGTCACACAATAACACAAACAAACTAACTGATTGAGGCAGCAGTAGACAAGCAGCTAGTGTGTTAAGCTGTGTTAAATTACTGTTTTTCTCAAAGACGTCTGGCTTTGAAGAATGCAATTTTACGGCTTCACTTCCCCTTCAGAAATAACTGTCTAATGGTAAGGTAAAGCAGTTAAAAACATCGAAATATAGCGAACACTTAAAACTGATCTTGTCTTTTTAGGTAGATAATTTTTAGGTGGCTAAAATTTGCTTTGCTGCTGACCCCCATCCACATTACTTAGTTTACTATTAGTACTCCAGCCTCTTTCTCCAAATTTGGGGCATGTCAACTGGCATGAACTGCATGTCATACACTGACTATGGATAAGTTCCCTCATATAACCCCCTTCAAAACTTTCTAACTATCCCTTTAAGTTGTTAGACCAGCAGCTAACCAACCTTAAGTCATCATGGCACACGTGTTTGCAAATGGTTGCCTATTCGTACACATGGCAGACATAAAGCAACATAAGCACTTATTTGGACTTAAAATATTCACTCTCCTTTTAGCTCTGTTTTGGGCCTCCACCAACTCTTGAGTAAAACAGGTAGTCACTGAGTGTGTCCTTCTATCTGTTGGTGCTGTGCAGGTAGTGTACAGTCAGTTTATCAGAGCTTTATCACTAAAAACAGCTGCCTGCCACAGCCGGAAAAGAGGCTGATGAGATTGATGAGGAGTGTGGGCCAAAACAATAAAGTTGCAGGCCATAAAACCAGAACAGTGAGCTGAGAGATGCTAAAATGCTCTGTAGAGGTGAGTTAATTGCAGAATAGCAGAGTCAGGTGTTAACTCTCTGAAGGTTTATTACTGCGAATGACCCTTTTCATAATACACAGTCATCAGATCCACAGTAAATAGAATATATATTGTTTAGAGCAGCCCTAAGTAAGTTATTACCTAAAACTAATTAAGTGATTGGTTCAAAATGGCAAAAGTGGAAATACAGAAGGGAAATAGAGAAACCAAAGGCCAAGGTGTGGATCAACTTTTTAATTTTCCTGAGCTGCCTCTTGATACTTCAAGGGTGCGTATGAGTTTATACATTTTAGCTTTACATGATGCAAATGAATAAAAAAAAACATGCTGGCCATTACTAAAATATGAACTGTGGAACTTTCAGAAAACTGGGCTTGAGTTCATCCAACATCTTCAAAAAAAAATCTACTGGCAGAGTCAGAGAACAGGATCTCAGTCGTAGACTTGACTTAGCTGGAAGAGGAAGAAATACGGCTTTGAAAAGCCATGGCTTTATGAACAGACACAGAGACATCAGTCGTTTTAACTTTGCTCAAAGTTAAAGGCTTCCTAAAGAAATCCTAGGTCATGTGTGGACAATGGACTCAATATATAAGACTCAATCAGAAGGAGAAAAAAAACACTCAATCAGAAAAAATAAAAAAAAAACGGTCATGAGCAGAAGGGAGACGCAGCTGACAGAGAGTGTTAAGTTGCTATGATCGGAATCTAACCATATTGTATTGGTCATCAATCATTATGTCATTTTAGAGTTCAAGAGTAAATAGCATATCCAAGAAAATGACAGGAAAATGTTTCAGTTTGACAGATGTGAAACTTTAAATGCAGGAAAAACAATGTTTTTTTTTTTTCATAGTTAGACTTAGAAACATATTATTTCTGGAACAAGAGTTCCTGCTAAGACTGTATATAGGTATGATATTAATGCAATGTAGCGGCTGTGGCTCAGAGGTGGAGCGGGTTGTTGGCTAATCGGAAGATCGGTGGTTTAATCCCCGGCTCCTCCTGTCCAAATTTCTCCCGATGGCTGTTCTATCAGTGTGTGAGAGTGTGTGATAAAATCGCTGCCCACCCGTAGGCCCACCTAGTCTCTTACACAGACACCGACGACATCAGCACGCTGGCTGACTCTGTCGTCTGTGGACATTCCACAAAGTTGTAATAGAACTAGCGCTGGCTCCCAGTGGCAGTTATGTGACTGGATCCAAATCCGTGTACTTCCATACTTCCTCGACCAACGGCTGATTAGCTTTGCCTTACACCTGCCTACACCGGAATTGCTGTTCCCCGAATTGTTGTCCGTAGTACGACTCCGAACAAACCCAACAAATAGTAGCCTGAGCCATGACTGACTACATTACGAATCTACATCACAGTACTACGCACCGGTAACCTGCTCTCTGTGTTTCTGGTACGTCTCTGTTACATGTAACACACGTGCCGTACCTATGGCAACGCCGTCACGTGGTCTGGATATCCCCGCCCATTTCTATTGCAAAACGAAAGACGAATGTCCCCAGACTCCCATTCTGAAGTAAGGGAAGCTGGTCACGCGAGACTAGGCCCCACCTGGCAAAAATAATTAGAGGCTGATATAGCTATCTTTAAGAGGGTGTGGTGTGCTTATTTTTAAGCTGGCACAAAGATAGTGCTATCCTTTGAAACTACACCTAACCTAATCTAAACCAATGTAACCTAATCTGCGGCATCCATTGGTAGCAACCATGGCATGCTAGCATGTCAGGAGGGGAGCTTAAAAACAAGTTAGGCTAAATTTTGGCAAGGGGAAAAACAGGCAGGCCATTTTCAAAGGGGTCCCTTGAACTCTCTCCTAATTATATCTAAATGAAAATGGGTTCTTTGTGTACCCACAAGTCTTCTACGAGACACCACTGTGACTATACTGTACATATGGACATACATCTGACTTTACTTTGCCTCACTGTGTGTGTGATGATGAGATTCCCTCATTTTAACTTCTACTTGTGGGTTGATTCGGCCCAAGGGGCAACTTCCAAATGTCAAGTAGAAAGGATTCTTTTTGCCTTTTTGTATGAACAGCTCTTTCACAATGATTTATATTCTTGACCTTTTGAACTTGAACATCATTTTCTTGTGATACTATTTGTCTCAATGAAAAAAGAGGCATATTGACACTGCTTCTGTCATGCTTGCATTTCCTCTTCCGTTCTGCATTACCATTGTCAGTGACACTGTAGTGTAAAAGTGGGTGTTAGAATGCTAGTGTAGCATCAACATTAAATTTGTTCACACATTTTTCTCTGCTGTGAGTAAAAGTGTTGACTCCGAAATAAATGGCTTCTTGTCTTTGTTGTATTTTATCATCTTTAAAATGACTGACAGTCGACAATTAGTACCATCCACTCTGCTGCATTTAACACATAATGACATGATCGACATATATAGATGAGCAAAGTACCACGCTGTCAGTCTTGCAGCAGTGGAGTAAACTGGGAATGAATTGGCACATCTTCACCTTTTAGGCCTGTCCTCTGATGAAACCATAGGAGCTTAGAAAACTGACCACTTAGCATGCAGGCAGAGCTGTATCACTGCACAGGGCTCAGGATAACAACCTATCTGGGATCTGAGTTACAGAGAGTGTGGACTGTGTGCTGTTTCACTGAATACACTGTGGATATTTGTTAAATAATCAAGTACAAGAGGTAATTTGTGTTTGTGAATACTAATGATTATGTAATGCTCATTTGCTTATGGAGCTGCATTTGTCACGAAAACTGTCACACGGGACAAACAGAGACAAACTCTCCTGAATATGCTGACCTCCACTCTTCCAATAACAAATCCCACTTTAATCCTTGATCAAAGTTAATACTGATTTAAGTTAAGGAGTTTTTCTCTGCTTTGAAATATCCAAGGTTTGTTTGCAAAACTCTAGCCGTTGACTACTGAGCCTTTTTCTTTCTCCCTTCTTCTACCCCGCTGGCTGTTCTTGCTCACCTGTACTGCTGTCTTCACCATTGCAGGAAGAGCTGAGACTGATGCAACTGCCTTCCCAACAGACTTTGGCAAAGTATGTCTTCAGGCAAGATATCACAAGCCTCCATCATCTCTTTATGCCAAACAGTTTTTCAGGACTGCAGACTTTTCAACTGTAAACTTTTGAATGCCTTCTGTGAACTTTGAGAAACTCAAAGAAATCTCATCTACAGTATGCGCTGTATATATGCACATGGGATCTGCTCTTGTGCGTGGATCTTTGTGCACATGCCAGAGTCAGCAACCCAACCGCCAGAATAAATGTTTCTGTGAACCATGGATATGGAACAGTTTTTAGTTATTAAGTGGTAAATATGTTGAAACTTTTCCTGTCTTGATGTTTCAACAATGCTGAGGTTAATGTGTGGTTATGTTTGGGCACAAAAACCACTTGGTTATGGTTAGGAACAGATGTTTTGGCTTCAAATACCCAGTTTTAGTGGCACAATAATAGCTGGGAAATACTGCAGATTTCTCACTAAAAACACCTGCTTTTGGTGTCATGATTACTGCCAGAGATGCCGCCAATGCCTCGCTAAAAGCAACTGCTTTTGGGGGCACAATCACTACTAGAGTCAACTGATTTCCTGCTAAAATCTGCTAGTTTTGGTGGCATAATCAGCGCTGGAAATGTCACTGATGTCTCGCCAAAAAACAGCCGCTTTTGTTGGCAAAATCACGGCTGAAAATTCAACCGATGTCTTGCTATAGAGCACCCACTTTTTGTGGCTTAATCACCGCTCGAAATGCCTCCAATGTCTTGCTACAAAACAGCTATTTTTGGTGGTAAAATAGCCGCTGGAAATGCAGCTGATGTCTCACAAAGAGCACCTGTTTTTCTTGTTTGTTTATCTTGAACAGGTGCCATGCCATCTACCATCCCCTCCACCTCCTCATGGCTAGAAATGCTGCTGATGTATTGCTAAAAAACACCTGCTTTTGAAGGCATAAACACTGCTTGAAATGCCACCGATGTCTTGCTAAAAACAGTCGGGTTGTGGTTGTACAATTTCCATGGGAAACTGAGGAAACTGGGGAAAAAATGTTTTAAAAAACAGTTTTGCTGTTTTTCAGTCTCAAACAGTGGTCTGCAGTGGTCTGCGCTTTGGCAGCCGTCTTGTCAGGTGTCACCAGGGCATAAAATGAACATTTTACCTCATCTGCCATTGGCTAGTGACCTCCAAAAATTTACCAGCCAAACATATTTTTCACCAGCCAAATAAAAAATCGTGCCTTATTTGACGAAAAATAATTACCTTACGTTTTTAGTATGAAAATCCAACTTTAAGAAAATCCAACCCTGTCCTCTGTGTTTCTTTGGCGTGCTTGCGGCAAAGGCTGCAGCAGTAGTATCACGATACCACGGCAAAAATGAGGCAGATGTGCCTTTTGTCATTTATAAAAAGATAAATCACTTTTCTGTAATACATCAATGATACTTCAATGGAATAAATTACTTATTGACTTATTCACACTTCAAAAACAGCATCAATAAGTGATTAACATAGGGGGGATCAAAATAAAAAAAAATCAACCAGCCACCCTCCTCCCCTGACAGTACCTCCATAAGTAAAGAACAGTCCCTAAAGTGTGGTGAGGTTTGTGGACTGTGAACGGCTCGTTTCTCCTCTGACACGCCACATACCTGTGTGCCGCCACGGCTCGGTTGTCCAGGTACTACTGGGCAGTCATGACACCAACGAAAGAGGAAATTACTGGACCTGGAGTCGGACTTCTCTGTCGCTGGTAAGCCGTTATCTAGGTCACTATGAGCCTCCGCCGTGTTCCTGTCTGTGACCCCCGTTCAACCCACAACCTCCAGGATTCGCCTTTCCTTTATGCTGCTGGTTGAAACGTGATAATAGGGGCGCCCCAGCGCCCACTCCACTAACTTGACGTGGAAATGAGCGGTAGTCTAGAAAACTGGCGAGTTTTTTTTTTTGTTTGTTTTTTGTTTTTTTGGAGGGCGCTCGTGCGCCCTCACATAGATGGCGCCCTGGGCGGTCGCCCACATTGCCCATAGCAAAAACCGTCCCTGGACACAGCTGGCAGAAATGGTCGAAGCACATAAAAAACCCACATGCAATTCAAAATTTTCAATCGGCCACTGGCAGGTGTGTGTTTTTACACGCCAAACTCATTTTTTACCCGCCATTGGCGCTTGGCAGGTGTTAATTTTACGCCCTGGGTGTCACGCAATCTACCATCCTCTCTGACAAAGTACATGCAATCAGAGCAATGTCACTTTAGAAACATTCATATGATACTTTTAAAACCTACAAATGTAACGTGTCCATAGTTTGCAGAAAAGTACAATGCCAACATTTTTTTCAGGCGACTGGGCTGGAGTCAGAACTTGGATTATTTACAAGAATATTAATCAGATATACAGTAATAGTAAAGCTCGTATCAAGACTGAGACAAGACAAGACTCCAAGGGGTTTAGACCAAGACCAAGGCAGAGCAACACCAAGTCAAGGCCAAGTACAGACCAGTGTGAGTCCCACACTGCATGACAATAAAGTATGGAGCATGCGAACCATAGGCACTCCTCACACTGATCTTAAAGATCCACATTCCCATAAAAACACCCACAGAAAACAAATGAAGACTCCTCTTCATTCATCTCTTTTATTGCCATATGCTGTATATATGTGTATGTATATGTGCGCCATGAGAAAGGTCTTGAAAAAATAATCAAAAGGCATTGCAGAGGTGAATTTTATGTGTGGGGAATTTCCTTATACAAACAAATAAAGAGCTGAAATCAACTCTTTGTCTGAGACCGAGACCTTCAATTGTGGTCTCGGGACCAAGACCCATCTCAAGTGCCACAGCTCTGGCACTGACTTTGGGAAACAATGGTCATTGGGTCAGTCTCTTGCGTGACTCAGTGAGAAAATGTTGTCCCAACCATGATTTGCCAACTTCTTTCATTCATACAGTAGTTTAGTAGTTTTGCTATTTTTCCAGCACTCCCACTCTCAATCCGCCACCCCTTCAAATGTCAGAGAACGCCTGCCTGCTGCATGGCGCTGCCTCTTGGGTAGCGTTTGTGTTTTTCATCTAAAACTAATAATAACGAGACAGGCCCTCGGAGGCGCTTTGCAATTTTTCTTCCCTTTTTCCCTTTTTCACAGATCACTACATTTCTTTTTATACCGCTGCACATAAAAACCCTATTATAGGCCAGTCAGGGAGTGCTGCCATCTCTAATTTTCACTTGGATAGTGATTTTATTCCAGTTTTATGTCATGATATTTGCTACAAAGATTTTTCTGTTCAAGGGCCTGTGAAACTTGCTGCTTTACGTGACAAGGAAGTTGAAATCTTCAACACTGTTTGTGTGCAGGTTTCATAATTTCTTGCAGCTTTTTTTTTTTTTTTACTTGAGACTTCACTCAAACTTTCAAACTGGCTTTTATTTTTTTTATTTTTCTGTTTCCAAAATAAAATTATAGGCAATATGCTTTCTATGAGATTTGCAGAATTTTTTTTATTGGCCTTATTTTTCAGTCAGAGTTTCAGTAAACAGTGGTGAGCGATCAAATCCATTCAGGCATCATAAAGAATCACTGATATGTTTGACACTGGGTCAGTTGATTTGCTCTACTTTATACAGACAGCACTGGGAGTGGCAACACTGTAGGTTTTCATTATTATAGACATTGATTTTCAATACCTGCGGTGCCGATGAGGAGGGAGTGGCAGGAATTCTCAGGTCCACTTGATATTATTAACTGCATCCCCACCACAATGGTTATTACCTGGACCGCTGCAGTCAGCAAAATGTTATGACAAGTGATGAGATTGAGTGGGTGGAATGAGCCACTGATGGACAGACACGGAACAGCTAAGAGGGAAAATGAAACACTGTTGATACATTCTGTTGCAAATTGTCCTTACTAGCAAGGTTTTCCGGATTATTCTAGGGTTTGAGTGAAAATCAATATACTCATTGTATATCAGTAGTCCATATATCTTAAAGAGTGAAATTGGAAAAGCAATATTCTCTCTATGTAGCAAAGTCTCCTGTGTGATGCAGTTAGCAATGACAACAAAACTAATGGTCCTCTGTAGTCAGTCCCAATGGGTTTGGAGTAGGCCAAACCCATGAATCAAATGCTATACTTGGTGCCCAGCTATTTCCTCAGAGTGTGAAGTACATCCTCAGTTCATTACTCAAAGCCAATGACTTACATTCATTCATTATGTAGCCTACATTACAGGTTGATTATCTGAGGCATTAATAACACATGGAGCTTGATCTAAGTTAAATATGATTGATCAAGCAAGTGGAAAGCAGTTTTTCCACATAAGTTCTCCTTCATATACATGTATTAAAATCACATAGCTTCATGACTGGAGTTTTTTAGACTCATAAAAACAGACTATGTGACGATGGATGTAAGATGATGATGTACACCACTGACAGCTGCGTCTCCACCAAAAACTTTCAGAATAGTACCTTTAAAGTCATATGTAACCCGTATGGACATGGACCTATATGCTAGATCTGTTGCGCATTTCTACCACAGACAGTGCTCTTAAATGTAGGCAGGGCTGTTGTCACTCAGCTCTGTCCAACTCTCACTGTAGTTCCTATTCACCAGTGATGCAGAGGGACGTTTGCACCTCGTTTATCGTCCATGGAATGGGGTTGCATGCCGACATTTTCAGAACAGAACAGAACAGGCTGGAGTGAGAGTCTCTCTCGGTGGGATATTCAAAAATAGTGGGTTTGTGCATTGAGACCTTGTCGAGCAACAGCCAGGGTGCAGTGCGGCCCAGTGCACAAAAATGACACTCAACTATGTTTTTTTTCTCCAACTGAGGAAATAGAATATTCACAGCTGGTTTGACAATCATATAGGGTTTTAAGTGCTTAAGGATCCAATCAACAATCAGGCATATGTTGTCCAAGAGAGCCAATAAAAACAAATGGAATGGTCAAAATTGTCCTATTTACATTTAAGGTGTCTTGATAGAGTCACATCATCAACTCATGCATTGAGTAACATGGGAGAAAACATTCCACCTTAAAAGATAGCCTTTGATTCACAGTGAATTAAATGATATTTTTTCTCAGTCTATAGCTGCTAACTGTAACTAGATAAGATAAAAGACAGTGAAGCTTTCAAACCAGCCACAACTTACCCCTGAGCAAGAGTGTGGGGTTTTCTATTGATCAATCAACGGACTGCAGTGTTTCCAGCTCCACCTTTTAGTGTGCCTGATACCTCAACAGAGGGGTGACAGAAATGGGGATGATATGGAACTGTTCTATTGGTACCATCCACGACTTTTCACAAAAGAAACGCAAAAATAACTGTTCTAATGTGTACCGAGCTGAACTGAACTGAGCTGGACTGCTAGGTGGAAACAAGGCTTATGTGTGTAACTGGACTATGTGCATTTCTAATGACCGTGCTGCAACTCTAGCTCACTCCCACATACAGTACCTTAGTCAGTGGCCCTAAACTTCAAACTATGATGCTCTAGGTAACCCTCTAGCATCATTTTTGGATGCTCAGGGGCGGCATGGCAATTTCCGTTTGTTACATGTATAGTGTCTTTTGCAAAATAAATTTTCATATTTAGAGGAAGGTTTCATCACCAAACCACTTGAAGTTTAGGCAACAAAACTTCTTGGTTAGGTTTAAAAAAGATATCATAGTTTGGGTTAAAGTAGGTATGTTTGTTAAGTAACTTTACGTGGTAAGCATGCTTGAGCTATTGCCTACACTGCCCCCATGATTTCCGGTGGTGCTGCTCTGTTTCATCCATATCAAGCTTTCAGAAAATGTGCGCTAATATGGATGACTCACCTTACCTTTGAATCTGCCCAACCCACCAGTCACTTACTCAGCTCATTGGGGAAGCTGCAAGAAATATATTTTTTTGTATTTCATTCCCATGCATGCTGCCTAGAGTAATTGCAGTCCACCACTTTTCTGCCAGTAGCATGGGGTCAGTAGGAGAGCATAAAGGCCAATTTCCACCAGATGCGTGTTGGTTGCGTCTCCGCTCCGGCACGGCAGCGGAGCCGATAGGATTCAATTCTAGGCAATGTGTGTGTTTCCACCGGCTGCGTCTGTGCTGCGTTCCGGCTCCGTCTCAGCTCCGGCACTCCGGAGCCCTCCGCAACAGATACGCAGGACTTCTATTTTTGCCGGACGCCGGAGCACAACGCAGCAATTCAGCACAGAGCAGATCGTGCGGGGCAGGAAGTCGTGCACAGAAACACAATAAAACATCTGGTTAATTTTCAAAATAAAATACACAGTGTTCACGGCGGATCATATTTCCCTGCACTACACCTTAAAAACTACATAATGGGCAGAGGCAGGCCTGAAGTCAACAGGTCAGAGGTTTTCAGACGTCATTTCACCCCGTGAACACCATGGACGAGGAGATATTAATCATGGCAGTGCACCGAGATGTCTTCAAATGAATCCTGCAAATGAAAGCACACTGACATCCCCAGTATGCAAATAAGTGTATGACATCGTTTGCCGACTTTCTTTTTGGACTAGTACTAGCTACTTTCATCCGAGAAGACACTGGCAATCACTATAGACAAGATAGATGCTGCTAATGAAGTTGTTGACATCTCTTCTCAACATCAACCAACTTATGGTTTGTTTTTCCTTGCTCCGCTCCACTGCACTCTTAAAACCCCAGCAAAAACAGCATGTTGACATGGCTACATATCAGCGCGGGTTTAGATTACATTATATTCAAGCAGATACATTGAAGTACAGTGATTGGTAAGGGAAAATTGAATGTCTGATATCAGGCAATTGGACAATATGATGTCCTCCAATCGCAATATGAGTACAGACAGAGGCTACAGTCTGTGTCTGTACATGTATCTAACAGTGAGACTTACTGAGCCCAAAGTCGAGAGCCTGGTTCGGCTCATACTGATGCTAAAACCTTGTGCATAGGACTCAGATGCCAATGGCCGCTGACCAAGCTGATATTAAATGCCCCGGGAATGACAACAGGCTAAATGGCGACACGTTTTTCTTCACATCTGAAGAGTGTACAGGAACTGACACATTTTTCTAATGTAGTCCATGCAGGTGACAGTCAGAGGAAAACCCGCTGAGGAAAAAATCAGACAAAACAGAGCACAGAGAGCACGTCTCAGAGCAACTCATCTGTCTTCATTGTGTCAAATGGAAAAAGCAGGCCACCGGGCCACAGCAACTCAGAACAAAGGTCATGTGGACAATGGTGGAAAAAATCAAAATAACATCACTTACCCAGCCTGGATTTTACCTACAGCTCACTGTCTTGTTTCTTTCCTGCTGTTATTGTCTCTCTCTCGCCAGTCTGCTCCTACAAATATAAGCTAACTGGTGCAATAGGAAAACCTTTTAAGGGTTTTTTCCCTCTCCGCTTCCCATGCAGTTACACACTAATGGATCTATTTTCCAGCTAAGAGCATATCTTACCTAATGTCCTATACAGGATTAATAAACAATTTATGACTATCAGTCTTCAAAAGGACTGATAGGCGGGTTTTCGTACAGGATGTGAGTGCTGTCTTCTCCTTTCAAAATAATAAAAGTCCATCAATATGTATTAGGTTCTCATTTAAAGAAATAAATAACAGACAAGCCTATTAATATTTCCAATACCTTTCCAGAATTGTTTCATTATCTTACTAGAGGCTCATTTGTATACATACATATCTTGTTACTCTAAAGTAAATCACCAGGTGCTGTCCCAATTACAAGTATATCGCCAATTAGTTTAGCAAATGCTTTCTATTAGAAGATAAACGCTCTGAAATTGGATGTGGAATTCCTCCAGAGATGGAAGAGCTCGCTGTGTTTGCAAGTAGTTAATGAAATGCACTGTAGTTTGAAAGCCATCGGGGTATACTCCTGTACAATTCATAGTTTTTGAAGATTCGTATCTGTGAAATAACCACATTATTGATACTTTTTAATACCTCTCAGACCTGGAGATAACACAGATCCAGCAGGAAACTCTTGGAAAGGGAGCAGAGATTAAATCTCCGCTGGCAATCCCCCGCGCAACTTTTACACACAATCGGCTGCCTGGCTCTTTGCCAAGACATCGCAGAGAATCGAGCGGAATTGGAGAGTGGTAAAATATTTTGTGGCGGAGAGTGTTGTCTGTGTGTCTCTGGGTGTGTTGCACGCTAAGAAAGTGATCCTCAGATTCCTGGAGGATGGGTTTTTTTGTGTTTGCGGCTCCCTTTTTCCCTGGCCATCTGTTGGTCTATTCCCTCTCTCATCTATATGGATAACAAGACATGCATTAGAATAACTAATACAACAGGCCTCATATGGTGTGTGTGCACTAACAAGGCAGTACAGATTGCGGGGAGATTCTTCGAGATTGTGCTCTGTTGAGGGTTAAGGCCATGCCGAGGACTGTTAGAGCTTCAATAGCGTCGAGAAATAATGGTTTATTATACAGTCTTGTGGGAGGTCATGCAACATCCTCTTGCCTGAAGATGTGCTTTTTTCGCCCGTAAATAGATCATGTTTGACCTGTTTTTTCAAACAGTAAATTTATCAACCTTTTATACAGGTATACTTGCAAGGTTGCATATTTTTTTTCTTACTGTCAACGTCTGCAGGTGAGGAGAGCAAACTACTGGGGAGGCATGCAAAGTCCAACCCGTGGGAGGAGGTTATGGTAGCGCTGATCCAACAGAGGTGAGAGATAGATGAGAAATAAAGAGATGGAGAGGGGTAGTTGTTGAGGGAGATTCCTCAGTGGAGCCTCCAGTGGTAAAATAACAGGAGGTGCGGGCCAGGGCTGGGCTTGGAGAGGCAATCCCTCAGGATGAGCTCTATGCTAAAATGGAGAGATCTGAAGTGTTCTTGTCCTGAGGGAAAGACTGTCCACATCCAGATGTTTAGTGCACAGTTGATGATTGATGCCTGGAGGGAGAGTAGTGATTGTGAATCCACACACACACTTAATATGTGTGTGTGTTAGTCAGGGATTCTCACTAAATATTTCAAAGGGCCAAGAGAGAAAACAAAGGGAAAATGGATATCAGAATCTGGAGCAGTAGTCCCAGAAGAGACACCGAAGGAGCCCCCTTCTCCCAGTTACAACAGAAATAAAATCGTTTGATCTATGCCGCTCCTGCTTCTATTGTTATCCTTTGTAAACCTCCACCCGCCCAACCATACCCATTGTAGCACTGTGAAACTGTGGAGGCCAACAAATATGTGCAGATAAATAGGCAGAGCAAATATGTTTACTCATGCAACCTGCAAAATACTTGATACCACTAGGGAAGCTCAGCTAATTTGTAGCATTTTTTATACACCTTCCCACTTTAATTAGCACGTTTGGAGAGCAGCCTCCCCCTACCACCACCACCACCACCACCACCATCTAGTCACACACCTGACTCTTTCTGGCTTCTCAAAACATTTGTAATTACGAACAACAGCCATTTAATTCTTTCCAACAGGAACCTTGTTTAGCCAAGCAAATCCCCCATTAGTTAAATAAATGCGTTGTGATTTCATTATGGTCCGATGGTACCTAGAGATGTGCGTGATGCAATTTGAATGCCGCTTATGAGAGAGCAGCGGCTGGAGGGATATCCACATTTTGTTACACATGACAAAACATAATCATGAGTCTTTGAGAAGTAGAGCACACTGATTTAAAAAAAAAAAACAGCCTTTTCTAACCATATAATCAATCTATGTTTGCTGCACCTCGCTGAGACTGACTCAGAAGTGTGACTGGTATTATAAAACTAAAAATTATATCTGCTTTTCTGGTATTGGCTGCATGCTTGGTCTGGCATGTTTAATTTTATGCACTGCCCAGGTTACAGTAAACTTTCTTCTGCATATTCCCCCTCAACACTGTTGAGAGCATTTATCAACTCAGGGAGATCATTTTTTGACAAAGCCTGCTTTGATGAGACACTGCCTAACACTTCATCTGTATTGGCTGCATCATCTGAACCACAGTAAACCGGTCACAGTCACCTAATCGATAAAACACCCGCAATATTGACCAGGTCTTTAGTTTAGACCACTTCCTAATGGGTCGAGACACCTGTGTTTGCTGTACCTTGCGGAGTGGGTTGTCCATCCTTGATACCAAACATCCTTATCAGTGTCTGGTCACACACACACACACAAACGTGCACATGCAGCATCCTTTTAAACTGGTAATTTCCTTATCTGCACATTGCATGAACCAAGCAATTCATTAGCATTGATTTCCCTTTGAATAACTATAAAAAAAGGTCCATCCCTTCTCGCTATCTCTTATTCTCTTTTCCTCCGTGTTCTGTTCTAACCTTCCCGTGCTCTGTCTCTCCTCTGGCTCTAAAGGGATCCCTCTTTCTGGACGCTACAGTAGGTGAACTCTTGTTAATTGCTCGCAGCAGTTGGAGGTTATCAGCTGGCTGGCAGTGAAGGTCTGAATAATAAGCTGAGCTGAAGAAGGCCCAGGTGGAAAACAATTAACACCGGAAAGAAGCTGCTGCTTTCCCACCAGAGAGGATGAAGTGTAAGGGCTCTGCAAAAATAGGTTTGAACCCAAAAGCATGACGCTGAGACCAGGCCAATAAAAACTAAAAAGTCGAGGTCAAAACCAAGGAGGCAGGGGAGATGAAGCAAACTTATCCAATAGGGATTCTGCTAGTGAGCAGGTGTCCAAGAGGCAGGCAGGGGGTCATAACAGGCAAAACTTAGGCGGACAGATAAAATGGCTAGACCAATAACAGACAATCTGGCAGGGAATGAAGGAAAGTGGAAGTTCTACTGGGAACAGGTGAACAGGTGCAACTCAATTGCCAGAATAAATGTCTCATCGCATGGCTCTTTAAGCACTAATATGTTAAATTCGTATGTTTCTTATGTTGCAAAATGTTTCACTTTTCAATTTTATGTTATGACAGCACTGTCGTTAATATGTGGTTAGGTTAAGTTAATAAAACCCCTTGGTAACAGTTTAGAAAACATCATGTTTTGATGTGCTGAAATACCTGATTTGGTTGTCACAAACAACCAAATGCCTGACCAGATGCCTGTTCCCAGGGGCTTTTGGTTCATTGATCTTTCTAACTCTTTAACTGTGGGCTAAAAATGTTTTGTTATAATAATGTTAGTTTTGATATTGTGTGCCTGTGTCTTGTTTGTTTTGATTTGTCTGCCTGTGTTTTGTTTGTTTTGATTTGTCTGCCTGTGTTTTGTTTTGTAATTATCTATTGTATGATTTGTAGTTGTGAGGTTTTAAAGTCTTACTATGTCTGTGTCGTGTAGGCACCTGCCTTGGGACTACGGATGAAATTTAGCATCTGTGCTAAGTCTGGTGCATTCACATTGATGTTCAATGCAGTAATGTTGATTAATGTGCATTGTCCCAACTCAATAAATAAATAAAAGAAATGAAATGAAACATGGCTGGAAATGTCCTGACATGTTGTTAAAAGTTACTCCGATTTGTCACCATAAATACAGCTGGAAATATCCCAGTGTGTCTTAAAAAATACTTTGTGTTGTCGCCACAAACACAGCTTGAAATGTTCTGACGTGGTGTTGAAAATACCCGGTTTTGTCGCCATAAACAGCTAAAAATGTCACAATGTGTCATTAAAAATACCCAGTTTTGTCAGCACAAATACGGTTGGTAAACCCGATCCCAGACAGCTATTTTGGCTCCATAAACACAGCTTGAAATGTCTCAACATCTCATGAAAAAATACCCAGTTTTGTCACCACAGAGACATCTGGAAATCTCCTGACATGTTGTTCAAAAAGTACCCAGTCTTGTCACTACAAACAACACAGGAGATGTTTTGGCATTCTGTCGCCAGAAACATGGCTCGAAAGCATCCCAGACATGTTGGTAAAGTTTGCTGTTTTGTCACCACAAACACAGCTTGAAATGTCCTGACATGTACAAGACATGGCAAAATACAAGGTTTTGTCACCACAAAAACATCAGGAAATGTCCCTACATGTTGTTGAAAATACCTGCTTTGTTGCCACAAGCATGTCTGGGAATGTTCAAACAATACATTAAAAATCCCTGATTTGGTCATTGCAGACATGGCTGGAAATGTCCTGATGTCTTGTTAAAAATTACCCGGTTTTGTCACTGCAATTCCAGCTGGAAATATCCCAATGTGTCTTAAAAGAAAATTGGTTCTGTCACCACAAACACAGCTTGAAATGTTACGACGTGGTGTTGAAAATACCCGACTGAAAATGTCACAGTGTGTAAAAAAAAAACAAATCCTGCTTTTGTCAGCACAAATACAGCTGTAAAGTTTCCTAGACATTTTGACGACAGTTTTGTCACTACAAACAACACTGGAAATTTCTTGACATGTTGTTAAAAATACACAGTTTTGTTGCTAAAAACATGGCTGGAAATGTCCCAACATGTTAAAAAACACTTTGCTTTGTTGCCACAAACATGGCTAAAAATTTCATAACGTGTCTTTAAAAATGTGTCCATCAAGAACAGTTGTCCAGTGCTGTCTGCTGCTTGGTAGGTGTCTTAGCTACCATCCACCATCCTCTCATCCTTCTGATGAGAAATTTATCTTATTTACATGTAATCTGATCTACACCTCTTCAGAAGTGTTGATATCCTCCTGAGACCCTGCGTCCTCATATGAGGACATCACATTCTGGGTTTGCTGCACCTCATTCTGCTTCACTTAGACCCGTTGTCCTCATTTGTGGACACTTTTTGTGCCGTAGTACGACCACAATAAACTCATCCATGTAAAAACAAGATGGCAGCCTTCACTGCCAAGTCAGTCTGCAGCTGATCCCGACAAAAAGTGGACAAGGTACAAAACCTGTTCACATTTTATGGTCGGAACTTGTTTATTTGTGATTAATATAGTTTGTAGTTTGATATAGCAACAAATTTACCAGTTTTAGCAACATTAACAAGCTTTTATAATCGTCTCGTTCGAGAACACTGGGACTTTATCATCATCTTGTATGAGGATGTTGGGACCAGTTAGGTGTGACTACAGACAAAAAGACATCCCTTGCTTAAAGTATGGAACAAGGAAAATTCATCCAGAGATACAAAATGTACAAATCACAAGACTTTAAGATTTGTTGCATTATTTGTAACTTAGTTTTTGCACAACAAAGTTCTGACACTGAAATAAATTGTTTTACACTTTATTACACACACTGACTACTGAGAAGAAGCCCAATGCCAATATAAGAACATCATTATTTTTCTCCAATACTACTTCCTGTTCAAAAACAATGTTTAGTTTTTTATTACTTATCAGGTACTACTGACCCCAAACAGCTCGGAGACATTAAAAATGCAGACCGAACAGAAGCTGAGGTCTCAGGAGGATATAATACTAATGAAACATACAAGTGTAGCATATCCTTGGTTTACAGAAATGCCAACTTTTTATTCTTGCAACTGAGCTGGTGGGAGCACAGGGGTTACTGCAGGGCAGGTGGGGGTGGCAGGATGTGTAACTACAGGAGTGTTGGGACATGGCAGGGGAAAAAAGCTCACAAGGAAAATGTTCGATTGACATTGTGACATAAAGAGGGGAGGAGAATAGACCAGATGAAGTGGTTGCAGGTTTAGGGGTGACTCATAAACAGGGTAAATGGGTGTGAAGGTGGTCGGTTGGCTGATTAGGTGCTGTATGTAAAATCTTGCCTTGAGCATGCCTCTGGCTGCCCTTTTCATGGTGATTCCTACATTTCCATAATGCCACTTTCTGATGGTTGAGTGTCTGAGGTTAACACACACACACACACACACACACACACACACACACACACACACATCCCAATACACCCCAGCTCAGAGTTTGATCTGCATTGGACAGCACATCAATGAATGTATTTATTTTCTTCCAGTGCCATGTTTTTTCCAAATGACCTTGCCTGTGCAGGTAGAATTTCTGCCGAACGGGGCATTCAGAAGTTTGTTTTGGATCTGTCCATTTGAAAATTCTTTGTATATGAATTCTCATGCGTTCAGGGTAAGAGCGCATACTGGATGAGCATGACACCAACCATGAACCCACCCGCAGTTTTCATCGTTTGGAATCCTCACCAGAATTGTGTGCGTGTGCATTTCGATTCATTATTTCGAATGTAGGAGTCGTCAATCACAGCATCCCTGTGGAAAATATTTAGGATAAATACTTTTAAGAGGATTTGTGAAATGTAAGTGAGGAGACGGTGCAGTCGAGAGCAGTCTCTTTTTTTTTCTTTTTTTTTTTCCAGATGTAACCCCCTTTTTTCGAACACATGCACGCACACACTCTTTTTCCATCAAGTCTCCACTGTTCATCCTCCACTTTATTGCCTGCAGGCACTCTAACTTGGAGTCTGAACTTATTATGCTTCTCCCTTCTCTGAATTTTGGTGCACTCAGCTTGTGAATGGAGAGGGAATGAGCTCATTCTACCTGCGTCAGCACGAGGAATGGTTATGTTGCAGACGGCTCGGTGAGGAAAGTGTAATGAGGAAGCACAGGTCCCCCCCCGCCCCCCCACGTTCTGGGATCGGCTTGCTCCCTCTCAACCAATCAAGCATGACGTGATTTAAGCCTCCCGCCGCTGCAGGTGAACTCCACGAGAACAGATTTATGAAAATGTTTAACTTTTTCCTGTAAGATTGCTCCAGGCTCTCTGTCCTCTCTCAGACCTAATCAACCAAAACGCTCCACTTCTCTTGCTTTGTCTCTCCTCTTATCCTCCCTTCTTCTCCCTCTCCCTCTCCCTCAATCAGCCCGTCCTTACTGTGTCTCTCCATTTTGCACACTATCACACCTTTGTCCTCACCTCCAAGAACTAGGGAAATAGGGATGACAAATCTTTCTTCTCAGCAGGGATTGCTGGAGGGATTTTTTCATTGATGGTGGCTGATTCTCTCATGCTGTGTTCAAGGAAGGTAATGCTCCCATACTCTGCTTTCTCCTCGCGGCAAGCATTGAGCTTCAATGCTTACCTACCGTTTTTGGATATGAACGGTGTGCTTATGTTGCTAAACAAACACAACTACTCTATTTTTGCAATCTTTTCTGAAGCGGGCAGACGAAATAAACAACACGACAGTCGGTTCAGTTTTCTGATAAATGGCCTTGTGTGCTCCAGTAGTTGTGACACAGAGGGCAAAAAAAGAGAGAGAGAAGAAGATCGAGGGGGGGAATGGAGGGAAGATGACAAGATATGGTGTTTGTCTGATCCTTGAGAGGGGAGAGGTTTCATTACCTGAGGGACTTCAGCAGGGGATGTCTCGGAGGTGCCGTATTTTTTTTTGCTCGCTGCTTGTCAGTGTTGCGGCGCTGCTACATATACTTCTGTGTTTTTAGTCACTGAGGGATTTCACTGGCACCAGCAGGGGCCAGGCAGCTCAGGAATCAGCTGTGATGGATGGCTATGTCTGTCCTAGAGGATGGAGGGGTCACAGTAGTTCAAGACGGTGATGGAGACACTTCCCTGCTCGGCCCCCGCGACTTTTTTAATTAACCTCTTTGGGAGGACCAGTCTCTTCCTTTAGAGGTAATCACAGTCTGGAAAGTCCCTTCATTAGGACTTATCTGACCTCTGTGTGTCCAGTAGTGTGCACACTTTCTGTCCCTACATCCTCTACCTCCCATTCAATGCAGTAATGGCCCTGCCACACAGAAAGGGAGACAATAGCGGTGAACTTACTTCTAGCTGTTCAGAGTTTTCGTTCTCTCTAACCTCTCTGTTTCCCTGTTAGATTTGATTTCACAGTGAGGCAAATTCATTGATCCCACCAAGAGACGAATGCAGTTTAATAGCGATTAGGCAAGACACCTCACGCCAGATGCTTCTGTACTTTCCCCTTTCTCATCTCTCATTTTCTCCTTTCTGCTCTCAGCGTAGACCTTGTGGCCTCATTATACACAAACAGACAAGAGGCATAGACAGAAATAAAATTTATCCTATTTTTCACATTAGACTTCTAAGGGACAAACAGGCCTCTGTGCTCCCTAGGGGAGGCAAAACCCTCTGAGTGATGCCCCAGAACAAGCAGATCAAACGGCTCTCCTCCGGCTCCTCGCCTTTCTTCCTATCTCTCTATTTTGGTTGCCTTCTTTCATGTTAGGGAACAGTGGCTTAAGTGGCTCTATTGGAGCTCTCTGATGGGCTCTCAAATGAAGCCTGTGTGAGCTTGGGAAATAAATTGGTTTGTTCTGAAGCTGTGACGCCTGTGGCGCCCCCTGCTGTTTGCTCTGTGATCTGCGCAGTGTCCGATGAAAGAGGAGAGGCGGGTGGGGAGGGAGAGCAGGCGAAACAAAGTACGCGAGGCAGGCAGGGAAGAGGTCAAGGAAAAAAAAGGAATGGGATGAGTCATGCAACTTGCTTTGTTGGAGCATTTACATTTCATTTCAGTCGATGAGAGTTTTATACATGCAAAATGAACACTCTACATTTAATGTATTCACAATGGAAGGAGGGGATGGAGAGAGAAATGCATGGACCCACAACTCCCCCATGTGGACATCCTGCTCAAAATCACTTCTTGAAAATCCAAAGCTCCTATGAACTGACTTCTGTCAGCACACAGCCCATTAAATATTCCAACTTATGACCATGCAACCAATAAATCTAGCTGCAAAACTGACATCAATTTATCTTTACTAATCTGTCTTCCTATGTCCAGTTTTCCTCCATAATTTAATTTCATGTATGCCGGGAAATGCCACACAGAATGTATCCGGTTCGTTCTCGCTTCAACGATCCACCCCTGAATTATTCATATTTCTTTAACATTCCTGTTGTCTGTATCTTCCTCATTCACATGCAGCCCAGCAGGGTCCTTGGCTTTTCTGTTTAGCTTATCTGAAAGTTGCTTTAGTCACCGTGTGTGGCAGTGATGTGTGTGCCGAGTGCGTACCCACACCAGTACAATCTGTGTGTTTGCATGCGATTGGCCTTTTGCCAACAGAGAGGATCAGTGAATCAGAAACACTGGTCTTACTCCCTAAAACAGGAGGATGCAGAGCCTTTTTTTCTTTTCGCTTTGGATGTTTGCATGTGTTTGTTTCTGTGCTGTTTATCTGCACATGTTTTCATCTTGTTGCAGAGTAATCAGCACTTTCAGTGTGAAAACAAACACACATCTGTCTTGTCCAGGTGCCAGGGTGTTAATTATCACATGCCACTCAAAGCGAACGCTGCCTCTTTCTCTCCTCTGAAACGATGGATAGCAGTTATATTAGTTTGAAACAAGTGCCCCTTAAACTTTAATGTCATTTACATAAATGATGTCTTTGAAATTTACCATCTGGACATTGGCTCTAAGTCTTTAAAGTTTATAACTCACTGCAGTGACTGAAGAGCTTGTAATGGTTTAGCTGCTGTATTGAGACTGTTTTGTGAAGGCTATGGTAATGTTCTTTTTGTCCCCATGAATGATAAGGCATATGGACTTTGTATTGTGTTGTAAAGGTTTTTATTTGTTTAGGGCATCTTTGCTTTATTACACTCAACCAAATGGTGTATCATGATTATCTAATCACTATCAGCTCTTTGTTCAGGTTGTGGCCTACATAACAGATCAGTGTAGCCGTGTCTGAGTGTGACTGTTGATCCTGAAGAAGGCCTGAGGGCAGAGACGTCATCTAAATAACAGTGAAATGCATAAGAAGCCAGAGTGTGCGACATTTGTTGTCTACTTTCAAGTCTACAGACATTGGGCCATCTGGGTAACCAATAGCTGTCATATAAATGCAGTGGAGTAAAAAGTACAATCCTCCTCTGGAATATGTAAAGTAGAATAACATGGAAATAGAAGTAAGTAGTAAAGTACAGTACAAGTGCCCCAGAATTACTGAAGTACAGTACTTGTGTACCAGTGTTGGGAAGTAACTAGTTATATGTAAGAGTTATGGAATTATATTATAGCATAACTATAACCGTGGTCTATTACAAATGCTTAGATAAACTGTGTAATTAAAATACAGTTACTAATCAAATATTGTAGATCTCAGAAGGGTTACATTTGAATATATTCTTTCAGGTAAAAAGTTTATTTGTTGAATATAACATTTATTCTGTTGCTTTGCATCTTTCCAATGTGCAGGAATGTCTTCTTTTGGCATAGCTTATTCACGGACATTTTCCAGCTTTCATTGCCCAGTTTAAAACATTGGTTAGAAATGTCATCAAAAAGTAATGGCATATAATGAGTTACATTACTTTGATGATGTAATTTAAATAGTTATATTGCTTATTACATTTTTACAGGGTAAATAGTGCCTATTACATTTCAAAATTAGCCTTCACAACACTGTTTAAATCATTGTTACACTCCAGCACTGATTACAGGTAGCCTACATACATGGATGGATTACTTAACAGGCCTACAGTGCACAGGCCCAGAGGCCCAAAGTGTCAGGTGGCCCCCCTGGCCTTCACTTGCAAAATGTCACTCAAATTAAAGAGTCCTGAGCAGGAAGAGACTCAAATTGACCATGAGGAAACAAAAAGAGACCACAAAGAGATGCAAAAGAACTGTGAAGAGACATAAAATGACTACAAAAATGGACAAAACAACCACAAAGGGACACAAAACAAGCACAAGGAAATACAAAATGACTACAAAATGGACAAAACAACCACATAGACACAAAACAACCACTAGGAAATGCAAAATGGCTACCAAGTGACACAAACGACCAATAAATACACAAAATTGCCTCACATAAGTACCGCGTAGAGACACAAAATGACAAAAAAAGAAATGAAATTACCTCAAACAGTTACAAAACACCCATAAAGAGACACAAAACCACAAAAAGATGCACAACAATTACAAAAAGACACACCACCACCACAAAGTCTGTGTATCTATGTGAGAGAGGTGGTGGGGCCCTTTGCAAACCTGTGCCCAGGGGCCCACTATTTCATAATCCGCCCATGCCTACACAGCATCAACATAATATAGGAGATTGAATAAAGGGAAAATGGTGTTACTAACAGCTAAATATAGGTTTATAAGTTATCACAGTACTGTAGTTTATTTCAATTATCACCTCTGAAGAACAACCTTATAAACCAGTGTTACTGTATTCTCATTTGGTGCATTCACAGCTTTGAACTGCCGCTCTGAGGCTGAACCAACCTGTGTTTATGTAGTAAAGACACCAAAGCCGATTATGACCCGGGCCCGGAGGCAGGGCAACGGAAGGTGAAGCGGCAATTTGATTGGTCGCCGCCGTGTCAGGAAGTGTCAAGCAACCAATTGAACGGCGCGGAGATTTATCTCTGCCTCTGACCGTCCGACCCAAAGTACCTGTCAACACAATGCACTTCTTCTGTCAAGGTAATGAGTTTCCTGAATGTTTCTCCTCTCACAAAGCAGCTGTTTAACCTCGGCGGAAATGCTTATAAAAATGACGGAACACTAATTATCTCCGGAGAAAGTCTCGGCGCTTTTATGGACGAAGTTTGTCCCTCTTATTATCTGCACCAGCCGGACCCCCGGAATGACATTTGTTGCCACTAGCAGGATGGAGTGTCTGTTCCAGAGATGCCATAAAGAGGCTGTCTTCCTCTCTGTCTTTCGCTCCGTGCTGCTCATGACATGCTTGGTAAGAGCTACCCTGATTAATTCACTTCTATCATCATTTCCCATATGAAAACTTTGAGAAAAGTCTGAAGCAATCCATAACAAAAAAGGCTCTGACGTCTGAAATGCTAAATGGTTATTAATTGTTATTTATTCCAACATGTTTGTGTTGGATTTACGCGCAGCTATGTCTTGCTGTGATGCTGTGCTGTGCAGAGAAGTAGGACAGATTATAAATTGGTCACTGCATCCAAGCCAAGGCCCATACTCATTTATCTGTGACAGACAGCGCCAAATAATAAGAGGATAAATACTGAATCCAATCCAAACATGGCAATCCTTTCAGAGGGCAGCAGATAATTAAATTGAGTTATAACTTAGCCTCATCCAAACATAAAATAACATGAAACAGCCAAATGTCCAAATAGTTTATGACAGATACAAACATCATTCTGGGATGCCACAAACATGGTCTTACAGTATAAGTCTGGTAGGTAACTGTGAGATGTCCTTTATTGCACCCAACCCTCTCTGCAGCTCCTGGTCCTGTTTGTGTCCATGTATCCCGGGTTATGGTCCATCGGTGTCCAGCTTCATTCAGCCGTTACAGGAAGCTATGTACCAGGCCACCACTCTGTCCTTCTCGTCAACAGCCCCAACGAACAGGCAGCCAAGGACATTGGCAGGTACAGTAGTGACACATACCAAGTCGCATCTTACAGCCTGTAACACACAACTGTTGTGCTTTAAAAATAGAAGCTAAACTTGGAAACTTGGATACTTTCACTTGTTGTGTTAAACGATTCAGCTTGAATATGTCAAAAGGAGTAGTTCCACATTTTTGGACCTCTAAATATAACACAGAGCCTGTTTACACCTGTTATAAACATGTGCTTTGGTGTTCCAAACACACATGGACAGCCGAGACATCACTATTCTCACTTGTGTTTATCATTCGTCTCCAACTGACCTCTGTGGTCAGATTTTACTACCTGCGTCTCTTTTGCAAGAAGGTCAAGGAGCCCTGCACACATTAACTATGTCCACACTCTGGCTAGCCAAATGCTCGCTAGTCACGCTAGCAGTTGTGTCGGTAGAGCTGAAGATATCGCTGTCTGCAAAACGAGGGATGGTCAAGCAACACTTTGTCCAACTTCTCATAAAATAGGCATGTTATAGAGCATTAAAGGTCCAGTATGTAGGATTTAGGGGCATCTATTGGCAACAATGGTTTATAATATTCGTAAATATATTATTATCAGTATATAATCAACTGTTTTCCTTACCTTAGAATGAGCCCTATATATCAACATACGGAGCGAGTCCTCTTCGCAAAGTCCGCCATTTTGGTTCTGCAGTAGCCTAGAAAGGACATATCAAACACTGGCTCTAGACAGGGCCATTCGCGTTTTAGTGTAGGCCACTGTAGTTCATTTCTGCAAACTCACTACTAGATGCTACTAAATCTTACACACTAGACCATTAACGCACTGTCATTAAAACAACCACCGCATGCTGCATTTATGATGTAGTCCTTGTCTGGGACATATTAGCATTTACACTACAAAATATATGTGGTTAAATGCATCTCAGACCACCTCAGATCACATCACAGTGTGTCTAGGTGGTCGTCCACACAAGAGACATGTTAATACCAGGTATAAACAGGCTCTAAAGATCACTAGTTGGAATGAACTTTCTGAAAACTCTGGTGATTGCCTGGCAACCTCATGTAAGTCACTGCGCCTGGCCAAGAAAACAATAACATGTCTTTTTTACAGTCCATTTTATACACAGATTAAACAAACGAGATATAGCATGTTAATTAGTGAGGTTTAGAAGTGCTGCTTTTTTATCTTTGGACAGAGCTATGCCACCTGTTTACCTTGCCTTCAGTTTTTATGCTAAGCTAGGTTAACTGTCTGCTGGCTCAAGTTTCATATTTACTGTACAGACATGAGAGTGGTGTCAGTCTTTGGATCTAACCCACTGCAATAAAACACATAAGTGTGAACCTCAAAATGTGAATCCAAAATTGAACTATTCAGTTAATCTGGGTGTTAATTTAATTCCTTTGCTTTGCCATGGATTTGGTTTGGAACTTGATTTCAAAGTCAGTCAGCCAACCAAACAGTAAGTTTGACTTTTCTGTCTAGAGAAGAGATACAGTCCTGTCAAACCCACTACTGGTAGAGCGCTGTGTTTGCACTCTCATCTCCTTTGTTGGCATTTTAGCTGCATGTAAATGAGCTCTATTTACCACGTGTCAAGACAGAAGGTAGCGGCGCACAGTGCGGGTGCCAGATATGTAAATCACCTCCTTCAGAGACGCCGGTTAGAGGAGGGGGCACAACTGAGCTGGTGATAAACTATGATATCAGCTGAGCAGCAGCAGAAAGCGAAGTTTACCATCTTTTCTGAATTTAGCGCATAAAAGTCGTTTCCCGCGGCCTGCTTGAAGTGCAACATAATGAAGAGTTCAGTTTCACGCTGTAATTGATAAACAGCTGGTGGCTTGTAAGTGTTTAATTTTTCTTTCCTCTCTTTCCATGTCTACCCCCTCCGTTTCCATCCACGCTCCCCACCATTCTGTGTCTTTTTCCAGGGCGATCATGGAGAGGCGGCTGGCAGCCAGTGTTAACATTCTCTCCAGGACCTCCACAATGTAAATCACATCTGCCCCCTACCTTGACACAACTTTGTACCCAGCTGGGGCGCCGACACAAAGACGAGCTTAGTTATAATGTCCCTCACATGTGCAGACACTTACACACGTAAACACATGTTCTTTTCCTCTCCCCTACATAGCCGGTTGCCTGGGAAACCACAAGGTGAATGGGCTGCATCTGAATGCGTTTATCAGTTTTCCCATCACCAGAAACTGAGTGGCAGTTAGCCTTCAAAGCGGCCATATGTTTATATGCATGGATTAGCTTTCCTGTTAATGCATAACCCACAGGAGGAACAAAGGAGGAAAAAACTCTGGGTGGAGAGGATGGAGGGGAAGTGAATAGAAAAGGCAGCGTTAAACCTGTTAACCAAACAGAGGTTTAACCTAAAAATAGACGATGTGGTTGGAGTAGCTCAGGGGTGAGGGTGGTGATGGATGTGGTAGGGGTTTTTATGCGAGTGAGTGCAGGTGTGTGATGAATTTTGGTTACGTCCAGGCTTATTTAGTCTTATACCTCAACATTGATTTTGACATTTCACATGCCATCTCTCACAGTCCACGACAAAAAAGCACCATGCTTAAAAGCAGAGAGGCAGTTTTGCACTTGACACAATAAAAGCCTGTCTGGAATGGTTTGACAGTATCACTGTGAATCACAGCGGTCGTAATGAGTTGGGCAAGGTTTGATTGTTGTGTTCTTTCGGAAAATACAGTTTTTCGTGAAAGCTTTTTTAACCTGAATTTAAAGGCTCTGCACTGTGCACTGTGCTGGTACTTCTCAGCCTGGAGTAATTTACAGTCCCCCTGAGGCAGGGCAATATATATATTATATTATGTAATATTGTGACATGAGACTAGATATCTACTTAGATTTTGGATATTATAATATTGTAAGTGATGTCTTCTCCTGGATATAAAGGCTGCATTACAGTAATGTGCTGTAGTTTTCTAAACTTAACAGAGTGTTCTTGCTGTTCTGTTATTTGCCTTTACACACTTGACATTATATCCACATGATTGATTTAAAATCTTGTGTAAATATTCTGTCCAAGCACCAGTAGTCAACCCTATAATATCGTCATATTGATATGATATAGATTTATGATTTTCTCTATCTTTCAGCCCTACATGTGTTCTAACCGTGTCTTGGGTTTTGTGGTTCTTTAGGTACTTTTGGAAAGGCGAAATCCAGGATGCAAGCGAAGTTCTTATGGTAAGCTTACTGAGAAAGTCCCTTTATGATAAACATGTACTCTACAGGTATGCTGAGATAGAAGGAAGAAATGTAAGATGAGATGTCACTGTTGTTGCAGCTGGTGAAAACAAAGACCTCCAGGACCCAGCAAGTCATAGATTATGTGAGGTGAGAGGCTGCTTTATGTAATGGTCATTCCAGATTAAAACTGTACATCAAATTACTGTTTATGTTTCAAACTAACTTAGTGCTTAAGTTGCACATGCTACTGTAGACATGCTTTAAAGTAGGGGTGTTGAACTCATTCAGTTCATGGGCCAGTCCAATTTAATCTGAAGTGAGCCAGACCAGTAAAACCATGGCGTAATAACCTATAGATAACAATACTCCAAATGTTACCTTTACTACGTTCTGAAAACATTCATTCACTCACAAAATAAGAGAAATTTCAACATTAACATCTCATCAATATTAGATATGAAAAGTCATCCAGCTGGTCCGACTGGACCCTTTGGCGGGCCGCTTCTGGCCCGTGAGCCGTATGTTCGACACCCCTGCTTTAAAGGTTCATTGCAGTTATTTTCAACTTGGGCCTTACCGTGTACTTAGAGTTATTCCACTGTCTATCTTTATGAATAAGACCCCCAGTGTGCCACTGCACTGTTCAACAAAAGCAGTCCCTGTGATCAAGCAATTACATTTTATTCATAAAAAGCATATTGCATAATATATTGTTGTTGTTGCTTGCACGCTTTCTAATTTACCGTTGCTGTGTGTGAGAGTAACTGGAAGAAGTAGAGCTGGATTTAGTTGCTTCAGCTTGAAAAATGATTCCTAGTTGTTTGGCGTAACAAAAATGGAAAATATCTGTGAATGTGGATGTTTTGTTAAAACTGAAATTGCAAGAGTTAGTAAATGTACTGATCTCACATATGCACTACCTGAAATAACTTATCCCACTACCTCAGCATCAGATAACCATAAGGAGTTAATCATCTACATTTCTGCTCATTTGGTCAGATTGCAGGAACAGACTGTTCGATGTGTTCATGTGCCAAGTTGTTGCAATAGAATCTTGTAGGGTGAAAAGTCCAGGTTGAAAATAATTGGAATAAACAGGAACTGCTTCCTGCTTTGCTCCAGTGCAGACGCTTTTCTCTTTTGCTGTCGTCTCATCTTTTTCATACTTCTTCACACTTCCACTCTCAAGCTACAAAACCTTTAAGGACCTATAACTGCTAAATCTTTTGGGCGGATCATTTACAAAGTGCTACCCACAATGTTAACGTGACCCAAACAGTAATTTGGTCTACTGACAGAATTGTACCTTGGAATGCACTATACCTCTCTGCTCATCAGAATCGATGAAGCGGACAGACTGTCATAAACTGTTACAGAAGATTGCCATTCTCAAAACAAGGATATTGGTACAGGGGAAGTCCTCCAAACTCCACAACATTGCCAAGTCTTCTGCGTCTCAGCACAATAAGATTTAAATGGACAGCCATCTCTAAATGACATTGTACCTTTCCCAAGACTCACTGAAACAAAAGCAGCTAAATTATGTACCATGATTTCTACCTGCTGGGATAATCTGGCTACAAAACACAAAGACAAGTGCAAGACTGTACCCCCACAGAGAGCAGAATTTATTGATTCAGCTCAGCCAACTTAGACCCAGGACATCTGGTGGACAGCCAAAGGCGGGCATAAAGACAGACTACAGTCACTCTGGTACTACAAGTGCAAAAACAGGTTTGAAACATTAATGATTTTTTAGGCAAATGAGGAGAAAAGGTCTCATGTGGAGAATAGGGGAGGAAATCATCTTTAAAGATAGGATTCAACATGTAACTTTGGTTGTGGGAGAATTGATAAATAAACATACCAAAATGAATCATATTATTCTACATGTGGGAGCCAAGGATATTTGCAGAGATAGTAAGTCAGAATTTCATCGAACTGTCTGGACAAACTGGCAGCCCAGTTTTTTATTAGTGGACCACTGCCAACAGTCAACAAAGGGATCAAAAGGTTCAACAGACTCTGTATCACTGAACACATGGCTCAGCAAAACCTGTGGTCTGAAAAGGATCAACTATATTGATACCTTCAATCTGTTCTGGGGACATGGGTATCCTTTCAGGGCAGGTGGCCTCCACCCAAGCATATCTGGAGTGAGCGGGATAGCTCACCCCAAAATCAAAAGTACATATTTTTCCTGTTTTGCTGTATTTTTGGTGAGTTTGCAGAGTGTTGGAGATATCAGCCGTAGAGATGTCTGCCTTCTTTCCAGTATAATGGAACTAGATGGCACTCAGCTTGTGGTGCTCAACGCGCCAAAAAATAGATTTTTAAAAAACTCAACAGCAATGTCTCTTTCCAGAAATCATAACCTGATTATTCAAGATAATTCACTGACTTTGTTGTGAGCAGTTTCATGAGGGAACTATTTTCTTTCTAGTGCAGTACACGCACCAACTGTATTACCTTGTAGAAGGAAGAGTGCATCTACTCATGGACATGCTCCTGACAGCACAAGATGTAAACATTAATGGCGTCCTCCTTAGTTAAGCTGTACCATTATACAGCTCAGTGGTGCTAGGTGAGCTAGCAGTAGATGCACGCTGCAAGTCGGTTACAATGATGAACTGCTGTCAGGTCAGAGCTTTGGTGAGGATGATGAGCCTATAGATAAGCTTCCTTGAGACAATTTCTGACGGGTAGTGCAAACATTCTTAGATTGTGCCAACAAACTATTGCATCAGCTGTTCGGGTGGCTGGTCTTAGATGATCTTGCAGCTACAGATGCTTGATGTGAAGTCCTGAGCTAGTTTGGTTACTCATGGACAAAATTTAAGAAAAATATATCTATTGCATGCATAAAAAAGTCTTAGATCTTTGACTTAAACCTGTGAAAGGTGGCAAAAACAAGAGTTGCATGTACATTTTTGTTCAGTATAGTTCCATTATATTCAAGAGATGGCAGAATTCTCTACAGCTTGTAACTCCAACACTTTGCAACTCACACCAGAACAATCTAGACTGGTAAATAGCACTGAAGGTAAAATGAAAAATACATATATTGGATTTGGGGGTGACTGTCCCTTTAAAGTACTGACAGATCATTTTCAGTTCATCTGGTGACACCCATCTGCCAGGCCTGAGATGATGCACCCTGGCACACAGCTTGAAGACAAAACATCACATTGTCAGTGTCAGCGCGTTGACAACCAGCTCATGGATCAGTCTCCTAATTCCTCCTCCCTTCACTCTCCTCTCTCCCCTTTTGGGTTTCACTGATAGAATGGGAGCACTGGTTAACGCTGGCATTAAATTTACCCCCTGGTCATTTGGCATGTTGTTTGCCTCCACCCCAACTAAGCACATTCTGTAACACCAATCTGTTTCCCCCTGTTTCTAGTCTTTGTGCTCTTCTTCTGGACTGCATGTTCCTTTTCCTATTTTGATAAGTAGTAAAATTGCACTCAGCTAAATCTGCTATAATCAAATTTCATAGCAATTACTCGTCTGTCTTCACAACAGACCTTTTAATTGGCAAAAAAACGCTTTTAACACTTGAGCTTTATTAAATGTCAGGTCTTTGTCAGGCAAATAATTTGTAATTAATGATTTTATAATCAAGCACGATCTTGATTTTATGTCTTTAATGGAAACTTGGTCAGATAACAGCGTTGCATTGATTCAACCCCTCCCAACCTCAGTTTTATGAGCGAAGCTAAAGTGCATAATAAAGGAGTGGAGTTGCCGTTTTGCTTAACAATTATTTCCAGTGCAAGCACACGTCTTATAGAAAATGTGCTTCGTTTGAATACACAGTTCTCAAGTTAAATTCCTAATGTCTGCATTGACTTTGAATGTATAGTTATTGATGGTGAATTCAACATTCATGTCGACGGCTCCCAGGACAGCAGCATTAAAGAATTGTGTTGTACTCTGGAATAACTATGGACTGACTCAGCATTTGACAGAGCCCACACACAATAAGGGGCACACTCTGGACTCCATCATCTCCACGCTTTTAACATTTCTAAGGCTGTGGTGACAGATTTTGCTTTTACTGATCATTTCCATGTTGTCTTTGAGATTACCATCTCAGTGCACACAAATTTTCAATCACAGAACATTACATGACTGAAAAAAAACAGTGAATTTTTCGCTCAGGCTTTCTCTTCTGCTCCTGCACCCACTTATGTCTCAGCTGGTGGAAATTGTGTGTGAAAATTAAAATAATACGACATTTATAAAGAGAGACTTTGCATTTATAATTTAGATATGAGAAATAAAAGGCAGTCCCTCCTCTTACTTGATTTCTGAAAACAGTTGTAATGCATGTGCCTTATTTGCTGCTGTTGACCGGCTGACAAACCCCACTTGTATCAGTAGCCCTGAGATTTTATCTACTGAACAAATTTGCATCCTTCTTCACTGACATAATTCAGAAAGTCAGACAAGCTGTCAGCTCCTCCTCATCAGGTATAGGGTCTATATTGTCCTTGCATGCACTTAAAACCCATTAAATTAGCATGACGCAATTTGGTCCTGTCAGCCATAAAACCTTGGAGGAAATTGTGTAGCATTTGAAATCCTCCGTTTGCCTTGATATTTTTCCTACAGGCTTTTTCACTAATGTATTTAACTGCATAAAATCAGATCTGCAAATAGTCAACACTTCTCTACTCCCAGGCTGTTTTCCACAGGCGCTGAAAACTGCAGTTATTACGCCACATCTCACTAATTAACAATTTCAGGCCCATATAAACCTCCTAAGGGTATTGAATGACATCTACTTGAACACAAACAGAGGAAAAGTTGCAGTCTTATTGTTAAATCTCAGTGCTGCATTCAACACTGTCGACCACAAAATATTACTTGACTAGAAAACTAGGTGGGACTTTCTTGCACAGTGCTTAATTGGAGTCCCTCAAGGTTCCATTTTGGGGCCTCTTTAGTTCAACATCAACATACTCCCACTAGCGCATATTATGGAAAACAACATAATATTACATGACTATAATAATTATGCAAACACAGATTGATATAACAATATCACTAAATGACTATTTTTATATTGTCCTTTTACAGTACATTGTTTCTTACATACCTTGTCTTACTGCTGCTGTGTCTTTTGTAAAGCACTTTGAATGGCCTTGTTGTTGACAGATGCTATACAAATGAATTTGCCCTGCCTAGTACAAATGTGACTTACTGCTATTTTTCATCTCTATGAAGAAATTCCATGCCCTCTCTGACATGTTTGTGTTTGTGCGGGTCCCTTCAAGGTCTGTCCACCCCTATGCAAACCCAGAAGTCCTCAGCTTTGCAGTGGAGGACGGCAGTCTGGCTTACATGAAGTGGATGGATGAAGCCATTCCAGACAACTGATACATCATTAAAATCAGAGCCAATCTCTGCATGGACTGCAGCCGAACAAGGAAAATGAGCCATGCGTACAGGCTGTTGTTTGAAGGCTTTGGATCGAAGGGATCTGAAAGCACTCTGTTGAACAAAAGTTCAATACGTGACATTTACACTTTTTTGTTGCTCTGACCTTCTTATTGTAAATTCCACTGTGTACTGTGGGGATTTGATTTCAATCCTTTAAAGAGACTTTGTACCACAGTTATAGAAAATACTTGCTTCTGATCGACTGGCAGTTATGGGTTACCATACCATAACAGGACATGTCAAACAAACGAAGTACCAGTCAACCAGTGAGTTTTAAGTAAATATGCATAATATATTTAGCCATAGGTAACAATGATTATTTCAGTAAGCTCTCACTGACTAAACTGACCTACACTAACGTGGCTTGAACTGCACAAAAACAAATATTTAAAAAAAGAAGAAAATTTAGACATCCTGTGGTAGGTAACCATAGTATGACTGATAATACAGTCCAAGGTATGCAGATTTAGAAAATAATGGACTCATTAGAGGAATCACATCTCTGTAGCATTTGAGAAAGTTCACCCCAAAATAAAAAATACTTACTTTTCCTCTTACCTGTGTTGCTATTTATCAGTCTAAATTGTTTTGGTCCGAGTTGCCAAGTGTTGGAGATATTGGCCGTAGACATGCCTGCCTTCTTTTGAATGTGATGGAACTAGATGGCACTCAGCTTGTGGTTTTCAAAGCACAAAAAACATACATTTGAAAAACTCAATAGCAATGTCTCTTTCCAAAAAGTATGACCTGGTAAGTCATGATTATTCACAGACCTTGTTGTGAGCAGGTTCACATACAAACTATTGTCTTTTTACTGGTTTACCACATCTACAAGCTATATCACCGTGCAGAGGGAAGTGTGCGCCTACAGCTAGCTCACCTAGCACCTCTAAGCTAGCTAACACCACAGCTCAGCTGAGTAGGACACCATTTATGTTTATAACTCATGCTGTGACAACCACAAGCCTCCCATCTATGAGTAGATGATACAGTTTACAGCAGATGATACAGTTGCAAGGTGTACGGTAGAAAATAGGCCCACATGAAACTGCGCACGACAATGTCTGTGGATTATCTCAAGAAAGAAGGGTCATGATTGAGACATTGCTGTTAAGTTTTTAAATGTATTTTTTATGCTTTGAGCACCACAAGCAGAGTGCCATTTAGTTCTCTTATATTGGAGAGATGGCAGGCATCTCTATGGCTGATATCTCCAACACTCTGCAACTCACACCAAAACAATCTCAATTGATAAATAGCACTACAGGTAAGAGGAAAAATATGTAATTTTTAATTTGGGGTGGACTGTCCCTTTAAAGTTTGTCTGTAAGGTTTGTAATAATAGTGTGTTCTAGAACATATTGATGGTCTGACTATACAATACTAATAACTATATAAATTTGGTAATTGCTATATAATAGAGATGTACTGCCTGTTATTAAACATATCATTTCCAATACTGTAACATTACCTTTAACTATTTATTGTTGTGAATTGAAAGTCAAAAATTTTTTTAAGCTGTTCTCAAAAACACGAAGGCCTTTTAAACAGAGAAACCTGGTCAGCAGCACTTAGAAGGACAGGAAGTCAGAGCAATTTACATGTTCAATAGGTTATTGATCTATCAGGCTATAAAAGATTTACTTTATCGGAAGGCAACCCACAACTGTTTACCATGTGTACTGTTTTTACAAGTAAAAAGCTGAATTTCATACTGCTCTGCTCCAGGGTTAGCTCAGCGTGGATTAATGAAACATCCACTACCACCTTGTATAACCTCAAACAACGCTACACAGTACTACTGAGGATAAATTAACAAACAGGTATGACCGACAGCACTCGCTGTTATTGTACATCTTGACCCTGTCTCACTTGTATCAGACTAATTATGAAATGTTTTCTGTGTTTTGTTTGTATCTCGAAGAAGTGATGCTGATCAGAGCAGGTCTCCCATGAACAACACATCCTTGATCTCCATGAGAGTAGTCTTGCCAAATAAATAAAACTTTAATTGAATCACAAAAACAAATTTGTTAATCAGCTCGCGGCTACACTTGAACATCTTGAGAGCATCACAGGTCTTGTTATCTGTATTCTTGCTTTCACAAATATGCATTGGAGATATGGTACATGACCAGAGAGGTTTAATTAATTTCACTTAAAAATTAAACAACAACTTTTAATACTCCAGTATTACAACAAGTCTGCCAGTGATACCATGCCATATTTGTGCTTACACAGGTCAGTCATGCATGCTTACCTCATTTAACAAAAATATGCACTAAGCCTCAGTCTGCAAAAAGTGGTTCCGGCATGAGGCCCCAACAAAGGAACTGCAGACATGGTTTAGTCGGGTGTTGTGTCTGTGGAGCCAAAATAATCCTCCGCATCAGGTCCAGAGATCAGGCCATTTGGTGGCAGTGTGTGTGGGGTGTTTGTTACTTAAATGCATATGTGTCCATTAACATCAATGTGTGTGCACAAGCCATGTTTAAATATGCCATAAATACATACAGGTACTTTTATGCCTTTGTGAGTAATTATGGCCGACTAGTGATGAATGATACAATGTAAAAAATATTGCAATAAATGAGAAATATCCTGCAATTTGATCAAGTGTCCACAAGATGGTGGTGTTTCAATACTGCTTAAATTAATTTCAGTGTTTCCAGACGTTCACATGGATCCTATTGAATTAAAGTGGGTAGTTTTTGTCGGATATTATAGCAAAAACACAACAAGCTCATAACCCAAAATTCCTCCTGGCTGAGGAGTAAGCTACCTCTCACTACCACTCTTCTTCTAGGAAGTAATTTGAAAATGGTGTTAGAGCTTTTCTCCTCTGCTTAATTTGAAGTCCTGTTCAGCCTTATACAGTGAGCTAGCATGAAGATGAATTCCACAAAGTGAATAATATGTCTCTCCCATATTGGTATCATTATTATTGCAAATTACCACCAACATCAAAGGATGCATAATTAGTTTTCACTTCTCTAAATAATCACATTTTGTGTATAGAATCTCTTTCACTCACAATTAATTATTTTGGACTGTATTGACTGTACTGACTGGACCCTCTATACGGCACATTCAGTCAAAAACTAATTGGCTGAAGCAGCTAAAGAAGTACCATATATTTCTACATTAATAATATCCAACACAGAGACATATGGCTGCCTCTTTTTTCTCCCCGTGTGTCATTAAATTCTCCATGGGAAGCAGAGTTAGGAACAGGATAATTAAGAATAAGCTGTAAGAAACAGACGCTGATGATAACATGCACCCACTGAGAAATTCAATAAACTGAGGATAATAACACACACACACACACACACAGAGCTATCTGATCTAGCAATGCAAACATGGTGAGCTAACAGAGATTTTATGAATCCGTGTGTATACACTGGCATCACTGCAGTTATTAATACTAATCAAGAAAAGCACTCCTTGCTTATATGGATGCATATTTTTGACATCATGTCCATGCAGCATACCGCACAAGGCTTGTCTTCAGTTTACATTGTGTTGCTTTACCAAATTTTCATAGACATACTGTCGCTTTGTGACAATATGCTGTGCAACCCCTGAGAGAATTTTGATAGAAATCAAGGTACATCAGTCAATAAGGTTGTTCTTAAAGTGGCATTGTTTTCCATTAAGTTGAATAAGTTATGCCCTACCAAGGCCAGTTGTGTTCGTGACAGTGGGCAAATGACATTCACAGCATTTACATATTACCTCTTATACAGTACATTTTTACTCCGGTTGTGTTTAGTACATATGCCTGGAACCAGCAAAGGGCTGTATCACAGTTTGTCCTTGAGGGTATTCTTAAATGTCTAGTGTGCAGGATTTAGTGGCATCTAGTGGCTATGATTGCAGATTGCATCCAACTGAATCTTTACTGTGTGCCAAGTGTGTAGGAGAACTACAATAGAATAAAAACACGAATGGCCCTGTCTAGAGTCAGTGTTGGAAAAGGACCTGCTCCATATGTTGAAATAAATTCTAAAGTAATGAAAACACAACAATTCTTAGTTTCAGGTGGTTCTACACTAAAGAAGTCTTATCATATTGAATTCCACTTCTGCCCCCCCCCCCCAAATCCTACACACTGGATCTTCATGGGGGACTCTTACCTGTAGTGCTATTGATCAATCTAGATGGTTTTCGTTTTAGTTGCCAAGTGTTGGAGATATCGGCCATAGAGATGTCTGCCTTCGCTCAAATATAATAGGACTTGATGGCACTCGGCTTGTGGTGCTCAAATCACCAAAAAACTACATTTGAAAAACACAACAGCAATGTCTCTTTCCAGAAATCATGACCCCGTTACTCAATATAATCCACAGACCTTGTACTGAGCTGTTTCATGTAGGAACTATTTTCATTCTACTGAGTGTCACCTGCCAACCTTATCTATGCACAGAAGGAAGAGTGCATCTACTGCTAGCTCACCTAACACCACTGAGCTAGCTAATGTTACAGCTCAGCTGAGGAGGATGCCATTAATGTTTACATCTTGTGCTTTCAGGAATATGGGCCTCTTGTCCATAAGTAGATGCTTTCGTCACATGGTAATAGGGTTGGCAATTGTAGTTTGGTAGAAAGAAAATAGTTCCTACATGAAACTGCTCACAACAAGGTCTGCAGATATCTTGAATAACCGAGTCATGATTTTTGGAAAAGACATTACTGTTGAGTTTTTCAAATGTATTTTTTTGGTGCTTTGAGCACCACAATCTGAGTGCCATCTAGTTCCATTATATTTGAAAGAGGCTGAAATCTCTAACACAAGGCAACTTGCAATCTACATTGACAAATAGCACCACAGGTAAGAGGAAAAACATGTATTTTTGATTCTAGGGTGAACTGTTCCATTGATAAAAAGAACAGATTTGCAAAATGAATAGAATGAGAGAGAAGATTTTACATCCTGGTGGCTGGTGGCGTTCACCAGTCATGTCTTTTGTTCCGTCACTTTAAAGTCCTGCGACCACAGGTGGCTGGAGCCCGGTGAATACATTGTACAGCAGGTAAAAGGAATATTTTAGCAGCATATAGTTTACTGATGGGCTGGGAGGAGCCACTCCATAGAGAAAACTGCTGTTTCCCGGGGAGGTGCAACATGATTACACAGCATCTCAGATCTGCTTCCAAGGGCAGATGATTTACTTTTTTAATCTGAATGCATATTTTAGAATAAAATGATATCTTTTCTGCATTGTCAAGAGTTTTGCTTTATATAAAAATGAAATGTGTATTAAATAATATGCCCTCACACACTAAGATGGAATTTCTAAATAGGCTGATAGTGGGGTTTTAAATTTATATCAGCATGATCCACTTCTCACAAGGCAGGTTTGCGGTCACTTTTAGAGTTTATTACCTGTAGTCATTGGCTGTAGTTTCTGCTGTCCCTCCTGTATGCTCCAGGGTAAAAAGCTAACAAATAATAGCCTACATGAAAGATGATTGTTATGCCTAATGAGCAGAGACACAGTGAGAAACAGTGACATGTGATAAACAGCAGAGAATAAGGAGGATTATGATCTGACCTTGGCATGGTGGATGGCGTGAGACCTGGGCGAGACCGCTGCCAAGCACCACTGCTCGAGAACAGGGGCACTTCCAGCCATGTTTGTAGTGACAAATCCAAATATTTTTTTTAATCAGACATGTTTTTTGCAACCAGTACAGGTACTTATTTATTTATTCATTCATTCTTTCTTTCTTTTTTTTTCTAATGAGACATTGGGACATTTACAGCTGTATCTGTGGCGGCCTAACCTTTGTATCTTTTAATGAAAGGCAAGAATATTTCCAGCTGTATTTGTGGCGAAAAAAAATGGTATTTTTTAACGAGATGTTGGGACATTTCCAGCCGTGTCTGTGGCAACCAAACCAGGTATTTTAAGCCAAAACATGATGTTTTTCTAACCCTAACCCTTACATTTCCAGCCATGTTTGTGGTGGCACAATTGGGAAAGTTTTAACAAGACATCGGGACATTTCCAGCTCTGGTTGTAGCAACAAAACCAGGTAATTTTTTTTCTAGCCGTGCTTTTATACCTATAGTCTGTGTTGCTGACTACCAAACCAGGTATTTTAAGCCTTAAACATAATGTTTTCCTAATCCTAACACTGACATTTGCATCCCTGTTTGTGGCAACCAAATGGGCTTTAATGAGACATTGGGACATTTACGGTCATATTTTTTTTGTTTGTTTGTCTGTTTGATTTTTTAACAACCAAACCAGGTAAGTTTTTGAAGAAGCAGCTAAGTTTGAAGCTAAGTTCGTGGTGACAAAACCTGGTATTTTCTTCTGAGATGTCAGGACATTTCCAGATGTTTTTGTGGCAACCAAACCAGGTATTTTAAGCCAGAACATGGCTGACACAGGATGTTTTCCTAACCCTAACCATTACATTTTCAGCCGTGTTTGTGAAGAGCACTACAGTACAATCTTATCTTACTATATAATGACGAAAACTCTGTGTCTGTATGTCTGTGTGTCTGTTCCACGTTTTTCTCCTCACTGACTCGGTCAATCCATGTGAAATTTGGCACAGTGGTAGAGGGTCATGGGAGGATGCGAATGAAGCAATATTACATCAATTGGCCAAAGGGGGGCGGTATAGCAACAGATTGAAATTGCAAACTTTGAATGGGCATATCTCATGCCCCGTATGTCGTAGAGACATGAAACTTTGCACAGAGATGCCTCTCCCCATGAGGAACAAATTTGCCTCAACAACCCATAACTTCCGGTTATATAGATTTTCCGCCATTTTGAATTTTTTGAAAAACACTTCAAATCGATCTCTTCCTAGGAAGTTTGACCGATCTGCATGAAACTCAGTGAACATAATCTAGGGACCAATATCTAA